>NC_041385.1:123996821-124056269 GCF_002162155.2 Triticum dicoccoides
ACCGAGCAGGGGGGTGCGGCGACTGGGAGGGGGTGGTGATGGGGCGGCAATGGAGAGGTGGTGGGCCGGAGGGGTGGCGGGGCGGCGGCGATGCTCGTCGAGCGGAGAGGAGCGAAGAGGAGAAAGAGAGGGTGACGGTGGGGGCGCGGGCCGTTATCTTATTTTTAATCTTTGTCGTCCGTGTCGCCTTTGCCTTCTGCAAGCTGAGGGCAATGGACTCTTTGCCATCCGCTGGCGGACGACAAAGAGGGGGCCCGTTAGGGCTTAACAGCCAGTGGGCCAAACACCCTCTTTATCGTCAGTTAGCGGACGGCAAAGAAGCTTTGTCATCGGCTAGTATACAGCAAAATATTGGATGATGGCAAAGCCTTCCTTTGCCATCTGCTGCCTCTTTATCGTCTGCTTTCTCGTGGCTGATGGCAAAGACATTCTTTGTCGTTTGCTAGTAGACGACAAAGAGGGGGCAGACGTCAAATCTTCTGATTCCAGTAGTGATTATCACCCCAATCATGATCATTGCAATCAATAGTGGACATAGCAAAACTAGCAACCCCAAGCTTGGGGTTTTCCATAATATTAGCACAATTGACATTAATAGAATTTATAATAAGACCATCGCAATCATGCTTTTCATCCAAGGAGCTATTAAGTGTGGGTGCAATAGCAATAATTTCATGTTTAACATAAGGAACTATAGCGAATTCATCTCCATAAGCATAACTAATATTGGCATCATGGCCATAAGAATAGCATGCATCATGTTCATCAAGGAAGGATATCTCAATCAAATCAACGGAATCATAATCATCAATAGATTCATGCATATCATTATTTTCTTCCAAAGCAACATACATTCTCTCAATAAATTCCTTAACATAGGCATTATGAGCATATTTTTCATAGCAATATTTAAGTATGTCAAAATTTTCGGATTTGTAGAGAATAATACCATACTTTTCAATCAAAGAGGCAACTTCATAAGCACCCTTAAAAGCAACAAATTCTTCAATTTGTTCGATATCATAGTAACTATAAACACCTTTGGCATAAGAAGATAGGATTTCATTATCATTAAACTCACATAGGTAGGGAAGGTGTTTTTGAGGGTTCTCCGAGCAACAAGGAAAATCATAAATTTCAAAAAGATTCAACGCATAGCATAGCAAACAATTTATTTGATTCCATAAGAGTCCCCCTTTTTCAGACAAACTATGATGCACAAAGTGAGCAAGCTCATCTAAATATTTTCCCTCAGCTAAACTAGTTGGTATTACAACACGAGCACATATGGATCGAAGATGATCCAAGTAGAAAACTTTAAGTAGATACATAAACCTTTTGCTTGCTGATTTTCAATAAATACACAATTATACCAAGCAAACGAGCAAACAAACCAAGTAAGACATAAAGGCAAATAAAAAGGCAAATATTTTTGTATTTTCTAGCTACATTTTACAAGTGGGAGAGAGGAAAACGAGAGGCAAATGGCAAATAATGTAATGCAAGAGATAAGAGTAGGCTTGACGTAGAACCTCCCCGGCAACGGCGCCAGGAATTCTTCCTTCTACTTCTTGAACTTGCGTTGCTTTTTCCCTCGAAGTGGAAAGGGTGATGCAGCAAAGTAGAGATAAGTATTTTCCCTCAGTTTGAGAACCAAGGTATCAATCCAGTAGGAGGTACACGCAAGTCTCCAATCTATGCACCTGCACAAACAATCAAACACTTGCACCCAACGCGATAAAGGGGTTGTCAGTCCCTTCACAGTCACTTGCAAGGATGAGATCTAATAGAGATAGATATAAAATATTACTAAAATATAAAATAAAGTAAACACAAATAAATTGTAGCAAGGTATTTTTGGGTTTTTTGGCTTATAGATCTGAAAATATATGATGGAAAATAGACCCGGGGGCCATAGGTTTCACTAGAGGCTTCTCTCTTGAAACAAAATATACGGTGGGTGAACAAATTACTATCTAGCAATTGATAGAAAAGCGCAAAGTTATGACAATGTCCAAGGCAATGATTATGAATATAGGCATCACGTCCGTGTCAAGTAGACCGACTCCTGCCTGCATCTACTACTATTACTCCACACATCGACCGTTATCCAGCATGCCTCTGGAGTATTAAGTTCATAAGAATGGAGTAACGCCTTAAGTAAGATGACATGATGTAGAGGGATAAAATCAAGCAATATTATGAAAACCCCATCTTTTTACCCTTGATGGTAACAATACAATACATGCAACGGTATCCCTACTATGTCACTAGGTGAGGACACCTCAAGATTGAACCCAAAACTAAGCACATGTCCCATTGCAAGAAGAACCAATCTAGTTGGCCAAACAAAATCGATAATTGAAAGAGAAAAACAAAGATATTTAATCATGCATAAAAGAGTTCAGAAAGGACTCAAATAATATTCATAGATAATCTGATCATAAATCCACAATTCATCGGATCTTGACAAACACACCACAAAAGAACATTACATCGGATAGAACTCCAAGAACATCGAGGAGAACATTGTATTGAAGATCAAAGAGAGAGAACAAGCCATCTAGCTACTAGCTATGGACCCGTAGGTCTGTGGTAAACTACTCATACTTCATCCGTAGGGCAATAAGGTTGTTGCAGAAGCCCTCCGTGATTGAATCCCCCTCCGGCAGATTGCCAAAAAAAGGCCCCAAGATGGGATCTCACGAGGATAGAAGCCTGCGGCGGTGGAAAAGTATTTTTGTGGATGCTTCTGTTGGTTTGTAAATATTTGGGAATTTATAGAGCAAAAAATAGGGTTGAAGGACTCTCGGGGGGGCCTGAAGCTAGCCCCCCCAGGGTGCACCCTGAGGGCTTGTGGAGCCCTCGGGACTCTTCTGGCCCTCTCTCCAAGTTACATGGGTGTCTTGTGGTCCAAGAAAAATCATCGCAAAAATTTCATTCTGTTTGGACTCCGTTTGATATTCCTTTTCTGGAAAGCTCAAAAACAAGGGGGAAAACAGAAACTGGCACTGGGCTTTAGGTTAATAGGTTAGTCCCAAAAATAATATAAAATAGCATGTTAATGCATATAAAACATTAAAAATAGATAATATAAATAGCATTGAACAATCAAAAATTATAGATACATTGACATATAAAACGCTTCCGCTTAGCGATCTACAAGGGTAGGTAGATGCTCTTCCCCTCTCGTAGTTATGCATCTCCATGGATAGATCTTGCGTGTGCGTAGATTTTTTTTAGTTTTCCATGCAAAATTTCCCAACAGTGGCATCATGAGCGAGGTCTATGCATAGATGATATGCACGAGTAGAACACAAAGAAGTTGTGGGAGGTGATGTTCATACTGCTTACCACCAATGTCTCTTATTTTGATTTGGCGGCATTGTGGGATGAAGCGGCCCGGACCAAACTTACATGTCCACGCACATGAGACCGGTTCCACCGACTGACATGCAACTTGTTTTGCATAAAGGTGGCTGGCGGGTGTCTGTTTCTCCTACTTTAGTTGAATCGAATTTGACTACGGCCAGTCCTTGAAGGAGGTTAAAACAACATACTTGATAATCATTGTTGTGGTTTTGCGTAGGTAAGAACGATTCTTGCTAGTTTCCCGTAGCAGCAACATAAAACTTGCAACAACAAAGTAGAGGACGTATAACTTGTTTTTGCAGGGTATGTTGTGATGTGATATGGTCAAGACGTGATGTGTTATACGTTGTTGTATGAGATGATCATGTTTTGTAATATCAACAACTGGCTGGAGCCTTAGGGTTGTCTTTTAATTATTGTATGAAATGCAAGCGCCATGTAATTGCTATACTTTATCGCTATGCGTTAGCAATAGTTGTAGAAGCAATAGTTGGTGAGACGACCCCGACACAACAATGGAGATCAAGGTGTCGAGCCAGTGGCAATGGAGATCATGCCGATGCTTTGGAGATGGAGATCAAAAGCACAAGATGATGATGGCCATATCATGTCACATATTTTGATTGCACGTGGTGTTTATCCTTTATGCATCTTATTTTGCTTAGAACTACGGTAACATTATAAGATGATCCCTTCACTTAATTTCAAGATAAAAGTGTTCTTCCTGAGTATTCACCGTTGCCAAAGTTTGTCGTTTCGAGGCACGACGTGATGATCCGGTGTGATAGACCCTACATTCACATACAGCGGGCGTAAGCCAATTTTGCACACATAGAATACTTGGGTTAAACTTGACGAGCCTAGCATGTATAGACATGGTCTCAGAACACTAGAGAACAAAAGGTCGAACATGAGTCATATAGTAGACATGATCAACATAAAGAAGTTCACCATTGAAGACTACTCTATCTCACGTGATGATCGGACATGGTTTAGTTGATTTGGATCTTGTATCACTTAGACAACTAGAGGGATGTTGATTTAAGTGGGAGTTCATTAGTAATTTGATTAACTGAACTAAGATTTATCATGAACATAGTCAATATGTCTTTGCAAATTATGTTGTAGTTCAATAGCTCATAATGTAACTTCTACATTTTTTGATATGTTCCTAGAGAAAACTAAGTTGAAAGATGATGGTAGCAATAATGAGTACTAGGTCCGTGATCTGAGGATTATCCTCATTGCTGCACAGAAGAATTATGCCCTCGATGCACCGCTAGGCGACACACCTGCTGCAGGAGCTGATGCAGACGTTATGAACGTTTAACAAGCTCGATGTGATGAATACTTGATAGTTTAGTGCACCATGCTTTACGACTTATAATCGGGGCTCCAAAGACATTTTGAACGCCATGGAACATATGAGATGTTCCAAGAGATGAAATTGGTATTTCAGGCTCATGCCCGTGTTGAGAGGTATGAGACCTCTCACAAGTACTTTTTCTTACAAGATGGAGGAGAATAGCTCAGCCAGTGAGCATGCGCTCAGAATGTCTGGGTACTACAATCACTTGAATCAAGTGGCAGTTAATCTTCCAGATAAGATAATGATTGACAGAGTTCTCCAGTCACTATCACCAAGCTACTAGAGCTTCGTGATGAACTATAATATGCAAGGGATGACAAAAATGATTCCCAAACTCTCTGTGATGCTGAAATCGGCGCAGGTAGAAATCAAGAAAGAACATCAAGTGTTGATGGTTAACAAGACCACAAGTTTTAAGAAAAATGGCAAGGGAAAGAAAGTGAACTTCAAGAAGAGCAGCAAGCAAGTTGTCGCTCTCGTGAGGAAGACCAAAAATGGACCCAAGCCTGAAACTGAGTGCTTCTACTGCAAAGTAAATGGTCACTTGAAGCGAAACTGCCCCAAATACTTGGTAGGTAAGAAGGATAGCAAAGTAAACAAAGGTATATTTGATATACATGTTATTGATGTGTACCTTACTGGTGCTCGTAGTAGCCCTGGGTATTTGATACAGGTTCAGTTGCTAAGATTAGTAACTCGAAATAGGAGTTGCAGAATAAACGAAGACTAGTTAAGGGCGAGGTAACGATGTGTGTTGGAAGTGTTTCTGAGATTGATATGATCACCATCACACACTCCCTCTGTCTTGGTGGGCGCACGGCAGATGCCAAGGGATGGCTAAAGAGAGGAGGAGGCTCGAGGGTGTAGGACCTTGAGAAGAGGTGTCTAGAGGGGGGTGATTAGACACTAAGTACCAAAGTTGCAGTTTTTAAGTTTCTTTAAATTTGATTGGAGTTTAGGCATAAATTTAACATTCACAACACATAGCAAGCAAGCATGCAAAGAGTATATGAGCAGCGGAAAGTAAAGCATGCAACTTGCAAAAATGTAAAGGGAAGGGATTGGAGGATTCAAACGCAATTTGAGACATGGATGTTTTTGGCGTGGTTCCGATAGGTGGTGCTATCGTACATCCACGTTGATGGAGACTTCAACCCACGAAGGGTAACGGTTGCGCGAGTCCACGGAGGGCTCCATCCACGAAGGGTCCACAAATAAGCAACCTTGTCTATCCCACCATGGCCATCGCCCACGAAGGACTTGCCTCACTAGCGGTAGATCTTCACGAAGTAGGCGATCTCCTTGCCCTTACAAACTCCTTGGTTCAACTCCACAATCTTGTCGGAGGCTCCCAAGTGACACCTAGCCAATCTAGGAGACACCACTCTCCAAGAAGTAACAAATGGTGCGTTGATGATGAACTCCTTGCTCTTTTGCTTCAAATGATAGTCTCCCCAACACTCAACTCTCTCTCATAGGATTTGGATCTGGTGGAAAGAGGATTTGAGTGGAAAGCAACTTGGGGAAGGCTAGAGATCAAGATTCATATGGTAGGAATGGAATATTTTGGCCTCAACACATGAGTAGGTAGTTCTCTCTCAGAAATAGGATGCTGGAAGTGTAGGTTTAGTCTGATGGCTCTCTCCACGAATGAAGAGGAGGCGGGGGGGTATATATAGCCTCCACACAAAATCTAACCGTTACACACAATCTACCAAACTTGGTGGGACCGAATCGTTAAACTCGGTCAGACCGATTTAGCAAATAATGTGACCATTAGAGTTTTCGGTGGGACCGGAATGCAACTCGGTGGGACCGATTCGGTTAGGGTTAGGGCATAACGTAATCTTGGTAAGACCGATTAAACAAACTCGGTGGGACCGATTTTGGTAATAAGCTTTCCAGAGAGTTTGTCAGGCAAACTCGGTTTGACGGATTATCAAACTCGGTGGGACCGATTTTGATAATAAGTCAACTAGAGAGTTTGCATTGTAATCTCGGTAAGACCGATTGCTCAAACTCGGTGGGGCTGATTTTGATAATGGACATACACAGAGAGATTACAATCCCATCTCGGTGAGACCGAGATCCCTATCGGTGAGACCGATATGCCTAGGGTTTGTGGCAGTGGCTAAGACATCCAAACTCGGTGGCGCCGGATAGAAAGAATCAGTGGGGCCGAGTTTGACTTTAGGTTTAGGACATATGTGTGGAAGTGGGAAAGTAGTTGAGGGAATTTGGAGCATATCACTAAGCACTTTGAAGCAAGAGGCTCATTAAGCAACACCTCATTCCTCCTTGATAGTATTGGCTTTTCCTATAGACTCAATGTGATCTTGAATCACTAAAATGTAAAATGAAGAGTCTTGAGCTTGAAGCTTGAGCCAATCCTTTGTCCTTAGCATCTTGAAGGAGTTCCCACATCCTTTAGTCCATGCCACTCCATTTTTGAACTTATCTGAAACATACTAGATAAAAGTGTTAGTCCAACAAGATATATGTTGTCATTAATTACCAAAACCACCTAGGGAGCACTTGTGCTTTCAATCTCCCCCTTTTTGGTAATTGATGGCAACATACATCAAAGCTTTAGATAGAGATATAAAGAATAGCAAGTAAAGCTTTGGAAAGACATGTAACAAGCATAGGCTCCCCCTACATGTATGCAATCATGTGAATATGAAATATAGAAGCATGTGATAGCATAACCATGATAGAGCAGGCAATGTGTTACATGTATCTTGGCTATATGCATCAGAGCAAAAAGTCTTAAAGAGAGTACCTTCATGCCCATGAGTCCTTCTTGCAAACAGCATATACATCAGCAAGAATTCCTCATACACATGATTGTGATGCATATACTTACCTTGTAGTCTTGAGTAGGCTTAGGATGGAATGGACCTGTGTAAACAAGGTTAGATAACACAGATACACCTACTAGCCAGAGCAAACAAGACTGGGATGACATGTAGAGAGTGAGTACTAAGTACCACATTTGACTAGACATGTCCCCAAGAGTAAAGATATGCAATGAATTTAAATGATTTCTTTCCCTTAGATGTCTTGCTCCCCCTGAATCTAGCATGGGATACTGGGAGAATATAGGGAACAGAAAATCAGAGCTGAACAAAATAAATGAACAGAGCTAATGCAAACTAATGCAAGTAAGCATATATGAACATGTCTTTCCCCTCAAGAAGACATGTGGCATCTTGCCTCTTGAACACCAAGCATCTGGGATCCTTGAGAAATACTTTCCACTAGTATTCTCTCCCCCTGGAGATCTCTCTCTCTCCCCCTGAAGATCTCTCTCTCTCCTTCTCTGATGTGATCTCTCTCTAAGTGATAAGCTTTGATGTGATCTCTCCCTCTCCCCCTTTGACATTAATTTCCAAGAAGGGCTTGATAAAAATGTAATCTCTCTCTCTCCCTCTGGAGTTTGTCTTGAATGGGTTTGATCCTTGAGTCACAACATAAAGCAATGATAAAAATGTGATGCTTGTAGAGGACAAGATTCATTGAGTGGAGCTGGATTAGAAGAAACACGGAATAAGTGGCAAACTATTTTTCCTGTTGTGAAATCGGTGGCACCGAGTGGTATGCTTCGGTGATACCGAAAATGTCCCGTTGGACCGAAAACAACAAATCGGTGAAACCGAGTTCATCACAAAAAAAACTTGTCACCTCAACTCACTAGACTAATAAGATCTCACAAAGATTTGCAAGGAATTTACTGAATGATATGCAAGGAATTGGATGCATGGAAATGCAGAACTAACAAGAATAAAAGAAAGAAATCTAGATGAAGTTTTTTTTGAAAGGGGAAACAAATATGCATGAGACAAATGCAAAAATACAGAAGAAAACACAAGAGAACTTCATCTAGAGATGGTCGGCGACAAAGTCACCTATGTTAGAGTATATTGACTTAGGATTCAAGTGAGATCACTTGATCATAGGTCATACTCTTCGTTTAAGATCAAAATGGGGTTGCCATTTTTCGTTTAAGCGTCTTGATGTATTCACATCTTGTCGAGTTGCTTTAGCTCATGACTTGGAGTAAAGCTTCTCTAAGATGGAATAACATACCTTGTTTGGTGGTGTTGTCCATGTAGTTGAACTTGTGTGAGTTGCTCGAGGTTGATTTAGCTCATCAAGAATTTGGAGCACCACTTGGAATTTGAGTCCATCTACCTACATGGGTTAGTTCTTGCAAGGAAGAGCACTTGTGTATCCAAAATTGACAATCATGAAGCTTAACATATAATTTGTCAAAGGATATGCTTAAATGGTTTCGTGCTTCCTTGGCTTCAACCACCTAGTGTAGAGACTTTGTGATGTAGAGATTGCTCAAGATATGAGTAGGTTACAACCTCATGGAATTTGATTCAACCAAGTACCTACATGGGTTAGATAACATGCAAGATACAAATATATCCAAGACATAAGGTTTTCATCATTAGAGAAATATCAGGGATTAGTCATAAGCTCATGTTTTGCATGTATCCAATGGAGTTTCTACTCCAAGGTTGAAGCATCTATGATGTTCAATTCTCCTCTTAACCTGCAAAACACTTTCTCATCAAGAGGTTTAGTGAATATATTCGTTAATTGCTTTTCGGTGCGAACATGCTTAAGATCAATGTCACCCTTAGCAACATGATCTCGAATGAAATGATGACGAACTTCAATATGCTTAGTTCGAGAATGTTGCACAGGATTATGACCAGTTTTTATAGCACTTTCATTATCACAAAGCAATGGAACATGTCTCACATATATCCCATAATCTTTAAGAGTTTGGGTCATCCAAAGTAACTGAGCACAACATGAACCAGCGGCAATGTATTGCGCTTCGGCGGTGGATAAGGATACCGAGTTTTGTTTCTTGGAAGACCAAGACATAAGAGATCTACCAAGAAATTGACAAGTACCCAAAGTGGACTTTCTATCAACCTTGTCTCCGGCATAGTCCGAGTCGGAGTAGCCAACAAGATCGAAAGAGGCCCTCTTAGGATACCAAATGCCAAAATTTGGTGTATGGATTAAGTATCTCACTATCCTTTTCACAGCCTTAAGATGACATTCTTTAGGAGCAGCTTGATATCGTGCACACATGCACACACTTAGCATAATATCGGGACGTGAAGCACATAGATATAACAATGAACCAATCATAGAGCGATAAACCTTTTGATCAACCGGTTCACCATCTTTGGTCAAATCAAGATGTCCACTAGTAGGCATGGGTGTAGACATACCTTTGCATTCTTGCATATTGAACTTCTTGAATAAGTCCTTAGTGTACTTCATTTGAGAGACAAAAGTACCTTCCTTAGTTTGCTTGATTTGCAACCCAAGAAAGAATTTGAGTTCACTCATCATTGACATCTCAAACTTCTCCGACATTAGCTTTCCAAACTTCTCACTAAAATGAGGGTTAGTTGAACCAAATATATTATCATCAACATACATTTGGCACACAAATAGTTCACCATTAACCCTTTTAGTAAAGAGTGTGGAATCAGTTTTCCCAATTTCAAAGCCTTTTTCAATAAGGAACTTCGTTAAGCATTTGTACCAAGCTCTAGGAGCTTGTTTAAGACCATAAAGAGCTTTGTGAAGTTTGTAAACATGATTGGGTTTCTTACGATTGACGAAGCCGGGAGGTTGTCTAACATAAACTTCCTCCTCTATTTCACCATTTAGAAAAGCACTTTTAATGTCCATTTGGTATAATGTGATATCATGGTGATTAGAATAGGCAAGTAAGATGCGAATAGACTCAAGTCTAGCAACGGGAGCATAAGTCTCACCATAGTCCATACCTTCGACTTGTGTGTAGCCTTGGGCGACGAGACATGCTTTGTCACGAACTACTTGTCCATCTTCATCTTGCTTGTTGCGAAACACCCATTTGGTACCGATGATGTTGTGGTTGTTGTCGGGCTTCTCAACCAATGTCCAAACTTGGTTCCTCTCAAAGTTGTGTAGCTCTTCATGCATAGCATTTATCCAATATGGATCTTCCAATGCTTCTTCAACCTTCATAGGTTCAATGCTAGAGATGAAAGAATAGTTTTCACAATAGTTAGCTAAACGAGTTTTAGAGCGAGTGATTCTCCCGATTTGAATATCATTGTAGATTTGTTCGACGGGATGGTCTTTAGCAATTCTTGCTCAAACTCGTGAAAGCTTTTGCTTGGATCTTCGTTGAACATCTTCTTCATCTTGTTCTTCTTCTTGGCCTTCTTCATTGTTGGCGTTGTCGTTCTCTTGTCGTGGTGGAGAAGGAGGTCATTGATGTTCATCTTGATGCACTTCCTCGTTTCCTTCATCTTGGTGTGTCCCACTTATGGATGCTTCCGTATAAACTCTTGGTTCACCTTGTCATGAAGTAGAAGCTTCCACTTGGACAGACGAGGTACTCTCATTCACCTGCGTTGGACGAACCTTGCCAATATACAAGTCTTGGATTGCTTCCGAAGGATCTTTGTCTCCTACATCAATTGGCAATTGCTCTACTTGCGAGCCGTTAGATTCATCAAACTTCACATCTACCGTCTCTTCAACCTTTCGGGTGAAATTGTTGTAGACACGGTATGTGTGAGAGTTTGAGCCATAACCTAGTAGGAAACCTTCATGAGACTTAGGAGCAAATTTAGAACGACGATGCTTATCAAGAATGTAGCACTTTGAGCCGAATACTTGAAAGTATCCAACTTGGGGTTTGTTACCGGTGAGGAGCTCGTATGCCGTCTTGCCGAGTAGCTTGTGAAGATACAAGCGATTTGTTGCATGACAAGCTGTCACAACTGCTTCTGCCCAAAAGTGCTTTGGCTTCTTGTACTCATCAAGCATCGTTCTTGCCATTTCGATGAGTGTCTGGTTCTTCCTCTCAACAACTCCATTTTGTTGAGGTGTGTACGTAGCCGAGAACTCGTGTGAAATCCCTTCTTCGTCAAGAAAGGTGTCCACATTTGCGTTCTTAAACTCCGTTCCATTGTCGCTGCGAACCTTCTTGATCTTCACTTCAAATTGATTTAGGGCCTTCCTAGCGAAGTTCTTGAAGATCCTTTGGACCTGCGATTTATCATCGAGAAAGAACACCCACGTAAATCTTGAAAAATCATCGACTATAACTAGACCAAAAGAATTTCCACCGAGACTCTTGTAAGAGTTGGGACCAAAGAGATCCATGTGAAGTAGCTCGAGTGGCCTCTTCGTGGTCATGATGTTCTTCACGGGATGCCTTCCTCCAACCTGTTTACCTGCCTGACAAGCACTGCGAAGTCTATCCTTATCAAATATGACATCATTAACTCCAAGGATATGATTTCCTTTAATAAGCTTGTCAAGGTTTCTCATGCCAACGTGACCTAGTCGTCTATGCCATAACCAACCTTTTGAGGATTTAGCAATGAAGCAAGTTTTAGGTTGAGCCTTTTTAGTGAAATCAACAATGTATAGATCACCTCTACGTATGCCGGTAAAGACCATTTTATGATTGTCTCGACGAAACACTTGGCAATCAATTTCAGTAAATAAGACATTGAAACCAAAGTCAGCAAGTCTAGATACTAAAGTAAGTTGTATCCAAGAGATTCAACGAGCATGACATTTTGTATGGAGCTATCATGTGAGATGGCCACCTTACCGAGGCCAACCACCTTACCCTTTGAGTTGCCGCTGAAAGTGACATACTTTCGAGGACTATCATTATCAGCAAGCTCATGAAACATGTCTTTATCTCCGGTCATGTGATCGGTACATCCACTATCAAGAACCCATTCCTTTCCTCCTGACATATATCCCCGAAGATTTGCCATAAGACCAAAGTGTCTCATTGCATCATCAAGATCAAAGTCACTATCATCATCCTCATCATAGTATCCATGTTCAACATCGTCATGTGGTGGATCAAATCCTAGAGAGGGTGATTCGTTAGAGTGATTTTGACAATGATCTTGTCTATGAATTTTTATAGCTTCAGAAATAATATCACTAATAATACCAATATTTCCTTTGGCATGCATAAGGTTTGTAAGCTCAAATAGACGATCACCAAACATAGGATCACTAGTATTCATTTTACTCAAAGCAATAGACTTATGGAGAATTTCATCAAGATTTTTTAAAGAATAATCAGGAAATCATTCCTCAAGAAATTTCCATATAGTGTAGGAACACTCAAGAGTAGGCAGTTTTATAATCAAGTTTCTAGGCAAGCCTCTAGTGATAAGATTAACAGTTCTAACATTCCTAATCATGTCAATTGACTCATCATGGTTTGGATGCATAGGATCAACATAAGGTGCACAAGGGCTAGCAATGTACTTGTTAAATGATATTGATTGAAAATAACAAGCATCTCATTTTTCCACTCACGAAAATACTCTCCATCAAGAATAGGCACTCTATGTCTAAGACTCCCCAAAGTAGACTCATCCATCTTCCTCCAATGGTGATTAAACCAAGGCAATGGAGACCAATGCTCTGGTACCACTTGTAGCACCTTGAGAGGTGTCTAGAGGGGGGGTGATTAGACACTAAGTACCAAAGTTGCAGTTTTTAAGTTTCTTTAAATTTGAGTGGAGTTTAGGCATAAATTTAACATTCACAACACATAGAAAGCAAGCATGCAAAGAGTATATGAGTAGCGGAAAGTAAAGCATGCAACTTGCAAGAATGTAAAGGGAAGGGATTGGAGGATTCAAACGCAATTTGAGACACGGATGTTTTTGGCGTGGTTCCGATAGGTGGTGCTATCGTACATCCACGTTGATGGAGACTTCAACCCACGAAGGGTAACGGTTGCGCGTGTCCATGGAGGGCTCCACCCACGAAGGGTCCACGAAGAAGCAACCTTGTCTATCCCACCATGGCCGTCGCCCACGAAGGACTTGCCTCACTAGCGGTAGATCTTCACGAAGTAGGCGATCTCCTTGCCCTTACAAACTCCTTGGTTCAACTCCACAATCTTGTCGGAGGCTCCCAAGTGACACCTAGCCAATCTAGGAGACACCACTCTCCAAGAAGTAACAAATGGTGCGTTGATGATGAACTCCTTGCTCTTGTGCTTCAAATGACAGTCTCCCCAACACTCAACTCTCTCTCATAGGATTTGGATCTAGTGGAAAGAGGATTTGAGTGGAAAGCAACTTGGGGAAGGCTAGAGATCAAGATTCTTATGGTAGGAATGGAATATCTTGGCCTCAACACATGAGTAGGTAGTTCTCTCTCAGAAATAGGATGTTGAAAGTGTAGGTTTAGTCTGATAGCTCTCTCCACGAATGAAGAGGAGGTGGGGGGGGGTATATATAGCCTCCACACAAAATCTAACCGTTACGCACAATCTACCTAACTCGGTGGGATCGAATCATTAAACTCGGTCAGACCGATTTAGCAAATAATGTGACCGTTAGGGTTTTCGGTGGGACCAGAATGCAACTCGGTGGGACCGATTCGGTTAGGATTAGGGCATAACGTAATCTCGGTAAGACCGATTACACAAACTCGGTGGGACCGATTTTGGTAATAAGCTTTCCAGAGAGTTGGTCAGGCAAACTCGGTTTGACCGATTATCAAACTCGGTGGGACCGATTTTGATAATAAGTTAACCAGAGAGTTTGAATTGTAATCTCGGTAAGACCGATTGCTCAAACTCGGTGGGACCGATTTTGATAATGGACATACACAGAGAGATTACAATCCCATCTCGGTGACACCGAGATCCCTATCGATGAGACCAATTTTCCTAGGGTTTGTGGCAGTGGCTAAGACATCCAAACTCGATGGCGCTGGATAGAAAGAATCAGTGGGGACGAGTTTGACTTTAGGTTTAGGACATATGTGTGGAAGTGGGAAAGTAGTTGAGGGTATTTGGAGCATATCACTAAGCACTTTGAAGCAAGAGGCTCATTAAGCAACACCTCATTCCTCCTTGATAGTATTGGCTTTTCCTATAGACTCAATGTGATCTTAGATCACTAAAATGTAAAATGAAGAGTCTTGAGCTTGAAGCTTGAGCCAATCCTTTGTCCTTAGCATCTTGAAGGAGTTCCCACATCCTTTAGTCCATGCCACTCCATTTTTGAACTTATCTGAAACATACTAGATAAAAGTGTTAGTCCAACAAGAGATATGTTGTCATTAATTACCAAAACCACCTAGGGAGCACTTGTGCTTTCAGAGGGCGCTGGTGGGCTCCAGAGGCGAGGTTGGCATGAGCGGGCACGGGACGCTGGACATACCCAGGTTCGGGGCTCTCCGGAGAGATAATACCCCTAGTCCTGTCGAGTGTAGTTGGATGATCGATAGTACAATGTTGCTCCTAGAGTTGTATGAGGAGGAAGGAAGCTGGCCGAGGCTTGGGCTGCTCCTTCTCTCCGGTGTTGCGGTTTGGTGGCTAGTCCTATGCTTGCTAGTCCTATGCGGTTTGTATATCTCACACACTTCTCTCTCTGTAGGCGTGGGCTTCTAGGGGGTTTTATAGATCAACCCACCCAGGGTTACAATGGTAATATGCCAAGTCGGTGGGTCTGTATTGTCGTTGTCCGAGATACCGCGCTGGGTCCCGCTTGAGGGCTTGTGGTTCGCCGGGTTCCCCTAGGTGCGGGCCCCGCATGCCTAGGGGGACTGTGCGCCATCTTGTCGATCGTCAGGGCATTGCCGAGTCGAGTTGTGTACAGTGCTCTCTGTCAGGTTGCCACTTGCTGTCGTCAGCAGTGAGGGCGGGAGCACTGTTGCCACGCCAGCCCCAGTCAGCGGGTAGGTTAGGGGCACTGTTGCCATGCTCCGGCTGACCATAGGCATGGGTGGAAACACTGTTGTCTTGGTCATCGGTGATTGAGGTCTCGTCCCATCATACGGCCTGGATGGGACGGGAGCTTGACCCGTGGCTGGATTGCGGCGCACGCCACGGGCGGGGTCGGCTTGTTGGGAAGTCTTGGTCGTGCCGGGTCTCGGTGTCAAAACCGGCAGATCTCGGGTAGGGGCTCCCGATTTGTGTGTCTTAGGCTGATGGTAACAGGAAGCAAGGAACACAATGTTTACCCAGGTTCGGGCCCACTCGATGGAGGTAAAACCCTACTTCCTGCTTGATTAATATTGAAGATATGATTAGTACAAGAGTAGATCTACCACGAGATCGTAGAGGCTAAACCCTAGGAGCTAGCCTATGATGGTATGATTGTAATTGTGATCGGCCTTCTAAGGACCAACCTCTCCGGTTTATATAGACACCGGAGAGGGCGAGGGTTTACACGGAGTCGGCTACAAGGAAGGAAATACAATATCCGGATCGCCAAGCTTGTCTTCCACGCAAAGGAGAGTCACATCCGGACACGGGCCGGAGTCTTGAGTCTTGTATCTTCACGCTTAAATAGTTTGGACGATGTATGTAGTCCGGCTGTCCGGATACCCCCTAATCTAGGACTCCCTCAACAGCCCCTGAACCAGGCTTCTATGACGGTGAGTCCGGCGTGCAGTCTTGTCTTCGGCATTGCAAGGCGGGTTCCTCCTTCCGAATACTCCAAGCTTATTATCGAACACGTAGACCGTGTCCGGATCTGCAAAATGATCGTTTTCCTTCAACCGGCCATAGCGCATATTGCGAGGCAGTTTCCTTGACACGTCTTGTCAAAGTAGAGATCATGTCCCCTTATTACGGGATTCTCGTCAATGTGGGTATGGGTAATCCAACCGCACCGCTAATCGCGGTGAGTGGGAGGTGAGCGGGTTCCACCAGGCAAGTGGGGAGACACAAAAAAGCTTTTACCATCTCTATAAAGAGATAAGGTCTCTTCCTATTTACCCATGCCTTCCCCTTCTGCTAGATCACTCCCCTCTATTCGAGCCCCAACGCCCAACTAGTCTTCAGTTCCATCGAAGAGAGGTTTTCTAAAGATGTCCGAATCTGGAGCAGGAGGCAGATGGATGGCCTCTACCATTCGGGAGAAGGATATTAAGAAGCCCCAGGAAGCCGGGTATCTGGCCAAGAAGATTGGCCATCGTCTCCCACCGGCGGGACAGGTTGTCCCTACTCCGGAGCCTTACGAGAGAGTCGTGTTCCTTCCCCATTTTGTCCGCGGGCTCAGGTTTCCCCTTCACCCATTCATTCGTGGAGTCATGTATTACTATGGGATTGATTTTCATGATCTTTCCCCCGACTCTTTCCTCAATATCTCGATGTTTATCGTTGTGTGCGAGGCCTTTCTCCGGATCTCGCCTCACTTCGGCCTGTGGCTGAAGATTTTCAATGTGAAGCCCAAGGTGGTGAGCGGCGAACACGCCGAGTGCGCGGCGCCATGGTGAGCAAGATGCCGAAGGTCGTTTGGCCGAAGGGCGCCTTTAACGACTCCGTCAAGGAGTGGCAGCAGCAGTGGTTCTATATCACTGAACCACGTGGCAAAAAGTGGGTGGCAGCTCCTGAATTCAGATCCGGAGCCCCACTGCGGTTCACGTCCTGGCCCAAGAAGGGCCCAAACTGGTCCTCGTCCGATGAGCTGTCACTGCTCCAGACGCGCATTCAGAGCATGATCGACAATGACGTCAAACTCGTCGACGTAGTCCAGGTGATGCTAGTCCGCCTGGTTCTTGTTAAGCAACGTAGTAATTCAAAAAAACTCCTACGCACACGCAAGATCATGGTGATGCATAGCAACGAGAGGGGAGAGTGTGTCCACGTACCCTTGTAGACCGAAAGCGGAAGCGTTATGACAACGCGGTTGATGTAGTCGTACGTCCTCACAATCTGACCGATCCAAGTACCGAACGTACGGTACCTCTGAGTTTAGCACACGTTCAGCTCGATGATGATCCCCGGACTCCGATCCAGAAGGGTGTCGGGCATGAGTTCCGTCAGCACGACAGTGTGGTGACGATGATGATGTTCTACCAACGCAGGGCTTCGCCTAAGCACCGCAACGATATGACCGAGGTGGAATATGGTGGAGGGGGGCACCGCACACGGCTAAGGAACGATCACGAAGATCAACCATTGTGTCTAGAGGTGCCCCCCTGCCCCCGTATATAAAGGAGCAAGGGGGGAGGCCGGCCGGCCCTAGGGGCACGCCAAGGAGGGGGGAGTCCTCCTCCTAGTGTGTGTAGGACTCCCCTTTCCTAGTCCAACTAGGAAGAGAGAAGGGGGAAGGAAAGAGAGGGAGAGGGAGAGGGAAAGAGGGGCCGCGCCCCCCTCCCCTAGTCCAATTCGGACTCCTCATGGGAGGGGGCACGCCACCTCCTGGGCTTCTGCCCTCTCTCTCCCTTCAGGCCCACTAAGGCCCAATACTTCCCCGAGGGGTTCCGGTAACCCCTCCGGCACTCCGGTTTTCTCTGAAATCACCCGGAACACTTCCGGTGTCCGAATATAGTCGTCCAATATATCAATCTTTATGTCTCGACCATTTAGAGACTCCTCGTTATGTCCGTGATCACATCTAGGACTCCGAACAACCTACGGTACATCAAAACTTATAAACTCAAAATAAAACTGTCATCGCAATGTTAAGCGTGCGGACCCTACGGGTTCGAGAACTATGTAGACATGACCTAGAACTGTTTCCGGTCAATAACCAATAGTGGAACCTGGATGTTCATATTGGCTCCTACATATTCTACGAAGATCTTTATCAGTCAAACCGCATAACAACATACATTGTTCCCTTTGTCATCGGTATGTTACTTGCCTGAGATTCGATCGTCGGTATCCAATACCTAGTTCAATCTCATTACCGGCAAGTCTCTTTACTCGTTACACAATGCATCATTCCATAACTAACTCATTAACTACATTGCTTGCAAGGCTTGTAGTGATGTGCATTACTGAGAGGGCCCAGAGATACCTCTCCGACAATCGGAGTGACAAATCCTAATCTCGAAATACGCCAACCCAACATGTACCTTCGGAGACACCTGTAGAGCTCCTTTATAATCACCCAGTTATGTTGTGACGTTTGGTAGCACACAAAGTGTTCCTCCGGTAAACGGGAGTTGCGTAATCTCATAGTCATAGGAACATGTATAAGTCATGAAGAAAGCAATAGCAACATACTAAATGATTAAGTGCTAAGCTAACGGAATGGGTCAAGTTAATCACATCATTCTTCTAATGATGTGATCCCGTTAATCAAATGACAACTCATGTCTATGGTTAGGAAACTTAACCATCTTTGATTAACAAGCTAGTCAAGTAGAGGCATACTAGTGACACTATGTTTGTCTATGTATTCACACATGTATTATGTTTCTGGTTAATACAATTCTAGCATCAATAATAAACATTTATCATGAAATAAGGAAATAAATAATAACTTTATTATTGCCTCTAGGGCATATTTCCTTCAGTTCTCCCTTGCCAGCGTCAAGCCTGCACTTTGTGGGAGTTCGACCCAACCGAGCACCAAACCCTTCGGGAGCTCTATGATTCCTCCCACAAGGATATCTGGAAGGTGCTCTTTAAGTCCGGCAAATCATGGTCGGGCTCCGCTGAGGACCGCGGGTATCAATAATCCCATTCTGCCAGCCCGGTAAGTTACAGCCACGCTTTGTCCCTCCATGGTTCAATTGGCATGTCACAAGGGAGACATTTTAATCGTGTTTCGTGACTTTAGGGATGGATAAAGAAGGTGGAGCGGACACATTGTCCGGCCCCGCTACCGGAGAAACCGGCCCGACCTCTTCTGACGAAGATGCTGGTCCCCGCGCCTTATGAGGCGCCAAAAAAGGAGGCCTCCAAGAAGGTCAAGAAGACCCGGAGTGGCCTCCGTCGCCGCGAGGCTTCGGATGCAAAATCCGAGGACTCCGGCGATGCTCTTTCTTCATAGGATTTTGAGGTATGGTTTCTAAGGAACCTTTGAAGAATCATCATAATATGAGTAGTAGCCCCTGATACACTGTCCGGCAAAAGAGAGAGAGCCGGGCAGAGGATCAAACCCTCTTTTGTCATGGGAACCTTTGTTAATGATGTATACCCCTTTGTTTGAAAACAGGCGTCTGTGGAGAAGACGGCCGCTCATAATGCGGATGTGTCCAAACTGAAGCAGAGCCTGGAACGGGCCGAGGAAGAGCTTGGCCGTGTGAAGAAGCAATTAGAGGATAAGCAAGGTATGTTTAAACATTGTCTTGCATTAGGCACGAATGACTAATTGTGCCTATTGAAAAGTATTTGTGTTGTACGCCCTAGGAGCAAGTGCTGAATATGAGGCACTGAAGAAGGCTGTGACTGATGCCAACAAGAAGGCTGCCGCCGAACAGGTGCTTTATTAAAAACATGAGGTCAGGGTCATCACAGCTGAATGGGAGCTCCAGGAGGCTGTGACGAAAAGCGAGAGCTTGGAGCAGAATCTAGTAGGGAAAGAATCCGAACTCGCCCAAGCTCTCCAAGCCGCGGAAGATGCTCTGGAAGAAGCCTGAGGTGCTGTACGGGACATTCAGGAGGCTCGGAAAGTTGCGGCTGGTATGGCCTATTGTATTCATGGCCATTATTACATGATAGTGGGGAGAACTCTAAGCGACAAGCTGAATTTTTGATTTTACAGGGGCGTTTGTGGATCTGCCTCGTAGCATATCAGACGCCGCCCAATTCTACCGAACTGTGGAGAGGAAGTCTGCGGAGAGGAGCTTCTGGTCACAGTATTTGGCGTCGAACTATCCGGTGCCTTTTATCGATCAGCTGAAGCAGCTGGTCGAACTGCACCAGGTGGCAGAACTAGCCATGAAGGACTTGGTCGTCCGGTTGTGGCCTGCGGAGCCAATTCCAAGCAGTTACTTCGGACTCGTGAAGCGGATTGTGGGCGCCTGTCCTCAGCTTGATACTATCAAGCGATCATTCTATATAGAAGGTGCGCGCATGGCGTTCGCCTATGCAAAAGTGCATTGGGGGAAGCTTGATGCGGAGAAGCTGCTAATTGAGGGGCCACCGGAGGGTAAGGGGCACCGCAAGCCCGAACTGTACTATGAAGGTGTACTTAAGGGGGCCTGCCTTGCAGCGGATAAGTGCACCAAAGACATTATATTACCCTGAGGGCATTCCTGCCAATATTTGTAATATGGGATAATGGCACTTTTTATTATATATTGCCTGTTTTGTTTGAACGTATGTTCTTCCTGTGCGGCTGTTTATTTTATGTAAATTCTAAGAGTTGGCCAGTCGTCGGCTTCTACCCCCACGTGAAAATACGGGGGTGTTCGGGATATATCTGAACACTCTTTATCCCATGGTTGGGTCCTTTTAAGGAGGTGTTTCTCACCACGAACCAGTCAATCAGACTATAGGGCTTTACTACTCTCGCTTAGCCATAGGAATTCGAGTATGGTTGGCGCAGCCCCTAGTGTTCGGAAGGCCGAACTAGGGGCTCTATTGGCGCCTGATCGGAAGACCGATCCGTCGCAATCTGCATTTATGATGGCGTTATGCGAAATAAATCTTTAAGGATTTTACAACCTCTCGAACAGCTCACCAGCTCTCGCTGCATCATGATAGTCAGTTTTCGGCTTTCTCTACTAAGGTGCTTGTCCGGCAGAACCGGGACACAATCGCAGTAGTTCTCCCAGCGCTACCTTAGCCGACGGAACGGAACGTAAGGTACCAAAACATGGGAGCCGGGCAAACCCAACCAATGACCCAAGACATGATTCGGAGCTGATGCATATAGTGTTATAAGTTCGGGGTGTCGAGCGACCGAGAAGGTGGTTGGACTTTGCTCCCGTATTGTGAAGCCCCTGGCATAACCGGGCATAACACGAAGCGTGGCTGCCGTTTCGTGGCAAAGAGGCGTCGATGATAAGCGACGGCCGGTACGTGTTATTTAAATCTACGCATTGCAGCGGGATAATATGGCTATGCATATGAGTGCGATTTATGATTATGAAAAGAGATTGTTTTTGGAGGAACCTGTGATGGCTGGACTGTAGGGGGCTGTGAGTGGATCGAAATTGAATCTGGACTGCATTCTACCTGCATGGTCCTGTCCTTGTGTGTCCGGGCCGATTCCACGCCGCTAATCATGTTCTGCATCAAAGTTAGTTTGTGAAGGCGAATGCTTGGAGGCAGCCGAACGTCCTATTGTGGTTGGTCTAAGGGTTCCTGATCGGACCCTGGTGACCCTAGCTGCTATACCGTAAAGTAGCGCGGACTCCTTAGTTGGTGTCCGGATAGTTGGCTGTCATATAAAAATTTTGATAGGCATGCACAACTTGCTACTCCGGCAGCTGTATGATTTCCGCTCTAGGGGCGGGGTTCGGCCTTGCATGTAGGCGTGAGTATATCACCGGTGTTGGCCTAATGTTTACCATGTGGAATCTAGTCAACGTGGTTCATCCCGTTAGCATATGGTGGGTTACCGTATGAGGGGAGTGCACCGATGGCGTGGCTTTTTTGGTTATCTGAAAACAACTGTTAGAGCGGTGGGCCAACGAACTTGGCCCTTGCACCAGACATCTTGTAGAAGGTGTTATTTGTGGTTTTATACCCACGGGGGATTTTCCCGGACTACTAGGTCTAGGGGTACGGCAATTGAATTGCTATGGTTGGTGTGATAGGGGGCGATCGGCCATATTGTTGTGCTCTGGGTGCTCTTGAATAGATGCTTCCCTTCATTGTTTCCGGCACACGACTGGTTGCTTTGTTTTGAGGATCCGGCATTCTCTATTGGTATGCTTTGCCGTCCGTCTAGGAGTACCGTGAATTTCACATGGTTGATCAAGTATGTGGCTCGGGCCGGATAGGGTTGAACTGCTCTTTGTCCGTTGACCGGACTTGGAGTTGCTCGGCTTGGCACCAGCTTCCTTGACTTGACGCTTATGATCGCTGCGCCGAGGCTTTAGGATGCCTCTTCGTGTATCCTTCTTACTGTCTTGGATCATAGTGATATGTGGACGTTGGGGTGTGTGCCTTGGGTTATCCTGCTCAGGTTGAGGTGGCCAGTTGTGCCGTGCATGCCCTTTGTCGGGGCGGTCGAGTCTGTATTTTTCGGTGGCCAGGATCTCGGTCCACCTATCCATGAGCAAATTTTGTTCAACTTTAAGATGTTCTTGCTTCCTTTGCAGGCTCTTTGCCGTGGCCATGAGCCGTCGCTTGAAGCAAACTTATTCCACTGGATCTTCAGGCACACCGAATTCTTCATTGCCGAGGCTTACCTCGTCTTCGGAGCGGGGTGTATAGTTGTCCCTCTCCAAGTATCCCATCGTGGCCAGTTCGGTCTGCTTGAAGATAGGCAGATCCGGGTTGTATTCATCTTCGGCACCGTCCAGATTGTTTTCGTCTCCGGTGCCGGTATTGCCGTGGCGGGGCTTGGAGCGGCGCTGGCGACGCCCGTGCTTCGCCTTTCTCCCTGAGGGGTTACGCTCCATTGCCTCATTGCCATTGGTTTCATTCGAAGTGTCCACCATATATATATCGTGTAAAGAGGTGGCTGTCCGCCGCCCTGTGGGCGGTGGCTCCTGTACTTCTCCTACATCGTCGTCCCTACCGTCGATGTCTTCGGAGTCGAAGTCAAGCACATTGGTTAAATCATCGACCGTGGCGATGAAGTGGGTGGTGGGTGGGCAGCGAATTCTTTCGCTGCCTACTTCCCGCTCAAGCCGGACATAGTTCGGCTCTGAGCCTCCTGCCAAAGAGAGAGACTTTAATGATTCAGCATATCGCTAAAGGGCGAGTGCTGGAAGACATCCACAGTGGTAAACTCTTTTACCGGAGCCCAACCTGGCTCGGCTGGCTCGAGGGTGTGCGGACCGGAACCAACAGCCGGATACGAGTCCGGGGGTCCGGAGTTGCAGGCTTCCTCGGAAGTGAGGCCTGTGTTCGGCTCCACCGCTGATGAGTGTGCAGCCTGTGGGGCGGGGTCCATCCACCCATCCTTGGGCCACACAGTCTGCTCTGGATTTAGGTCTGGGGCCACTGCAGGGGTGATATCTCGAGCATTATCCGATAGCAGGTCTAGGCCGCGCTCATCGTGACTGTCCGGCGCTCCTGGAACAGGCCAGATTTCGTCGAAGATCGAGTCTCCGTGGATGTTGGCCATATAGTTCACGTTTCCGAACCTGATCTGGTGGCCGGGGGCGTGGCTATCGATCTGCTCCAGATGGCCAAGCGAATTGGCCCGCAGCGCGAGGCCGCTGAACATAAAGATCTGTCCGGGGAGAAAAGTTTCGCCCTAGACTATGTTGTTGACGATTAAAGGCACCATCAAGCCTCGAAGCAATGACACAGAGGAACTCTCAATGAAAGCACCAATGTCGGTGTCAAAACCGGCGGATCTCGGGTAGGGGGTCCCGACCTGTGCGTCTTAGGCTGATGGTAACAGGAAGCAAGGGACACAAAGTTTACCCAGGTTCGGGCCCTCTCGATGGAGGTAAAACCCTACTTCATGCTTGATTAATATTGAAAATATGAGTAGTACAAGAGTAGATCTACCACGAGATCGTAGAGGCTAAACCCTAGGAGCTAGCCTATGATGGTATGATTGTAATTGTGATCGGCCTTCTAATGACCAACCTGTCCGGTTTATATAGACAAAGGAGAGGGCTAGGATTTACACGGAGTCGGCTACAAGGAAGGAAATACAATATCCGGATCGCCAAGCTTGTCTTACACGCAAAGGAGAGTCCCATCCGGACACGGGCCGGAGTCTTGAGTTTTGTATCTTCGCGCTTCAATAGACTGGACGATGTATGTAGTCCGGCTGTCCGGATACCCCCTAATCCAGGACTCCCTCACCGGGTTCGGCTGCCTTGCGCCAGTTGCTGAGGCCGGGTCGGCGTACCTTGCTAGGTCGGAGAGTTTGGCCGGGCAGCGGGCCTTTCCGGGTCGAGCGACCCGGCCGGGCGCGTGCCGGTTTGAAGTGCAATGCGGGCACCACTATTTTTGAGGAGGATCTGGGTTCCATTGCCTGCCCGGGGTTCATCCCCCCGACAGTAGTCCCCGAAGCTGTGAAGGTCCACCATCTTCGGATGAGTGGGCCTTCGCAGTTTCCCCCTTGAGCAAGGCGGATTCTGCGAGCTCTGGGTCCGGCAACACCTATTGTGTGCTAGTTTTCTCGAAAACCGGATCGCGGTATCCCGGCCGTCGCGGGAACCGAGGTGTCTGTCGAATCTTGGGGCAATCCCTCGGGCTTTGCATGGGCGCCATGTGGCGGCCGGAAGCGGGAGGGGCCTGACAGGCCACGCGCGTGATGGGACTGTGTGATGGGCTGGGGCCCGCCGCCACGCGCCCTTGGCCCACGGGCGCGGATTTATTGCAGCGTCTGGGGGCCGGTTCCACTTCCCCGAGCAGTTATTGCGCGTGTACTTGTGCACTTATTGCGGGGTAGTTAAACGGGCCCGTGCAGACGATCCCACTCCCCCACGTTTGAACCGAGGGTTATAAATCGGGGGGCAGGGGGCGGCGGACATTATTCTCGCTCGTGCCATCCTGTCCCTTTGCTCTCGCCCCGCTTTTTGCAGCCGACGCACTGCGGCGCCCGCTGCTCCAAGCAGAACTTCCTCCGTCGTCCATCTTATTCTTCCTTCCTCCGTCCATGGCGCTGCCGTCCGGCTCCTGGATGGGCTCGAACGTCACCACCCGGCTCCGGGCGTGGCGGCGCCTGCCGCGTGAGACGGACATTGGCGTTTGCCTGCCACGCGGCGAGCAGAGGCCTCGGCTTGAGGAGCAAGAGTGTGTGGTCTTCCTCACGCACTTTGAGTGCGGATTCGGGCTCCTGGTGAGCGCCTTCTTCCGTGCGTTCCTAGAGTTCTTCGGGCTCTAGCCGCATCATCTTGGCACCGACGCCATCGTCCAGCTCTCCGCTTCGTCACGCTCTGCGAGGGGTACCTGGGGGTCAAGCCAATGATCAATCTCTGGGCGCGCTTCTTCGCCTTTAAGCAGCAGGGCCCGTCGGCCGGGGAGTTCGCCGACTGCGGCGCCCCCGTCATCTCGAAGCAGTGTGGGGCAGATTTCCCCAAGATCCTGCTGGAGGATTCTGCCAAGAAGTGGCAGAACTCCTTCTTCTATGTCCGCAACCTTGGCACGGACCACATCAACCTTCCGCCCTTCGCCATCGCGCCGCCACGGGTGTAGACGAACTGGCGCTACTCACTCCGGCGCCCGTCGCAGGAGATTGTCAACCTCTGCGAGTGGGTGACGGTGATGAGGACGCAGGAGGGGCTCACCGGCACCGACCTCCTTGCCGCGTTCATCATGCGCCGGGTCCTTCCGCTCCAGTGCCTCATCGACAAAATGATCGGCCTTCAGGACCCCAACCATATGGGGTTGACGCGGCTGTCCGTGGAGCAGATTGCGCGCTGCATGAACGACATCTCCAAGGCCAACCTTGGAGAGGACTGGCGGTTCTGCAAGGCGCCGTACAGCAAGTCAAATCCGGCACCGCAGGTGGGCGTTTGGTCTTCTTACTTTGTTGTGGCACACCTTCTCATTCGTCCCGATGCGACGTGGGAGATACTTCTAAATGTGAGTCAGCATCCTTATGCCCGGGCTCCATCGCAGGTGGCGCCGGTGGCGCCAAAGGAGCCCGCGGCTCCTGGCGAGGAGGTGGCCGAGTCCGACACCGGCGCTGGGCGTCGCGTGAGTAAGTTCTGTGTTTTCTCTTCTCTTCATGTGTCTTGAGTTGCTGATCATGGCACGGCGCCGGCGATGCTGACGCTGGCTGTTGGTGTAGTGGCATTGGGCGGGGGAGGCGGCGACGCAGGCGGAGCCGGGTCCTCGCATGGGGCGGCGCCGAGCCGCCCGCATGGGCAAGACAGCGTCGCGCCGCGACCCTGGGCCCCAACGCGCACGGCGGACCCGGAAGGGGCCGGGAGGCCGGCCAAGAAGAAGCGCGGCAGCGGGCACGGGAGGTTAACCCCGGTCCCGGTCTTGACGGGGTAAGCTTCATTTCTTGTTTGTGCCTGGATTTTTCGAGCTAGTCTTGCTTGTTTTTGGCTCATTCTGTCTTCTTCTTCAGGTCGCCAATAGCGTTGGCGAGGGCGGCGGCGGAGGCCGCGGCCGCCGAAGGGGCCACGTTCCACAGGAGCCGGTCCGATCTCGTCGAATAGGGCGAGGTGGAGGGATGGGCCGACTCGGACCTCGGCCTGGACCCGAACGATGCCTTGGCCTTGGCCTGGCGGGACAGGAACCGGGCCGAGGCGGAGTTGGAGGCGGCATCGGTCCAGACTTGGACCGACGCGGCGGCGGCGTGGGCACGATCCAGTGTGGAGCCGGCCTGGCACGAGATGTCAGAGGGCACGGTGGTGGCGGCGACGGTCTTTGAGCCATCATCGGTGAGGGACCACGGTCGTGGAGGCCGGGCTGAGGTGGTGATCCTCGACAAGGAGGTCGTGGAGGTGGGGGACGATACCCTGCCGCGGGCCGACGTGGTCGCGCGTGTGGGGGCTGATGGTGGTGGAGGCAGCGTCGCCTTGGAAGAGGTGCTGCGGGCGGCGGCGCCGGAGGCACCGCCAGCTATGGAGGAGGCCCCGCGGGCGGTGGTGCCGGAGGCCACCCCAGCAGCTGGGCCGGTGGTGGCGATGCAGGGCGTCCCGGCGTCCGGGTCGTGGTCGGCGACGGGAGGGGCGTCAGAGGAGGTGCTGGCCGCGTCGCAAGCGGCAGCGGGGGCACGCATTGGTGCCCCGGCAGGAAGGGCGCCGAGCTGCCGTGCCGCAGTCGGCGCGGCGCGGGGGCGCCACTGTCTTCGGGCCCCAGATCCAGGAGGAGGCGGCGCTGGACGCCGTCAGCCACCGCCTACGAGGCCGGACGGAGCGGCTTGAGGCCTTCGCCCAGGCCGAGGTGGAGTGGACAGGCAACCTGGAGCGCGCCGTGCTGGTAAGTCTTCTTGCTTCCTCGTAATTTCTTCTTTGTGGGGGCGCGCCAGCGCACCCACTGGGTGTAGCCCCCGAAATTCGGGCCAACTATGTACTAGTTGGGTTGAATCTTTAGAGCGTGGGCCTTGTTTTTGACTTCTGATTTCTTCACCATCTTGACGCCTTCCGGGTTGCCGCCTACAACCGTCTCCTGGGCAAGCACCGGGAGCTCGTGGAGCAGCTCGCCGCCAAGGAGCAGGAGCTCCGCATCGCCGCAGGTACTCTTGTGCTCTTTTTTAGTGGGGGCGCGCTAGCGCACCCACTGGGTGTAGCCCCAGAGATTCGGGCCAATTGTGTAACAATTGGGCCAAATCTTAAGTCTTGCTTTTTTCTTCTGTTGAATCCTTCTTTTTCATAGCCAAGGTGCTGTCCTAGCAGACTCGGCTGCTCCGGACCGGTCATCACTATGACTGGCTTGTTGCCGACACCGGCCGGCTTGGCGTCGAGGCGGCGCAGGAGAGGGTGGAGGCGGTCGCGGCCCGGCGGTCTCTTGACTAGGCCCACCGGCTGCATGAGTAGCTGGAGGGTCACAAGAGCCGCCTCGAGGCCGAGGTGGAGCTTCTCAAGGAGAAAGCCGCCAAGGTCGCGGAGGCGCAGCGGGCCCTAGTGGAGGCAGACCAGCAGCGCGGCCAGCTAGCCGACGACAAGGGCCGGCTCCAGGCCGAGGTGGAACGCCTGCGGGGGAAGATCACCACGGCTGAGGGAGCCCGTGACGATGAAGCCCGCCGCCGCAAGGCAGCTGAGAAGGCGGCCGAAGACAAGGATGCCGAGCTGAAGGCGGCCCTTGCCAAGGCGGCCAACTTGGAGAAGGCGCTCCAGAAGCACAACCGCGCCATGGAGCGGGAGCGGCGTGATATTTGCTTGAGGCGCAGCACCTGGAAGAGTCCTTCTCCAGTAAGTGCTGCTTCTTGTAGTTTGTCGTGTCGGGACCCGGCCTTTCTTCCTTATTGTCCTTCTAACTTGCATCTTCCTTTGTGGCAGGGGCCTTCCCGGAGACGCAACGGCTAGCAGAGGAACCCGTCCACTATCAACGCGACCCGACCGGCGTCGTTGGGTCCGGGACGGATCCGCAGGCGGCCTGGACCTTCCCGGACACCATCACCGCCGTTGAGGCCCGTCTGCGGGTTCTGGGAACGCAGATGGAGTGGCTGTCCCGGGCCGGCACCACGATGACGACGGACCTGTGGCCAGTCTCCGTCCAACCGAGCAGCTTCTCGCGCCTGGCGCGTTGGTTGGAGACGGGCCCGGACCGTCTTAGCGAGTGGAGTGTCTCCGCCGCTTGTGCCGGTGCCAAGATGGCACTCTGGTATGCGCTGTCTTGGTATCCGGATCTTCAGCTGGACGCGCTGATGGGCTAGCGGGCCGGCTCGGAGCAGTTGCTGCAAGAGAAGACCAGCCGGATCGCCTCCTGGGCCAGCTACATCGCCGAGTTCGCCTTCTACGACGAGTTCCATCCGAAGCGGACGGAAGACGGCGAGGCCGTGGATGGCGACGACTACGGCTTGCTTCTCCACGATCAGGAGGGGAGCTCGGAGGAGACGGGTGTCTATGGTGACGCGGATGCCGAGGAGGACACCGGCGACTCGCCGGACCCGGAGGCCGCCAGGGGAGAGCCGTCGATGTCGCGACGCGGCGCTGGAGATGCCTGAGACACTTTGTAAAATTTGTTAGGGTGTAATGAACTCAGGTCGTGGGCCTTTTCTTAAATATTTGTGTGTAAATGTCGTGAGTGCCTTTGCTTTTTGCCTTCCGTTTTTCAGACCGATTTCATGCGCTTTCCCTTTCTCAAACCTCCCCCCCATCCCCGCGAGTCAGACGGTCGAGGCTCCGGTCCGTGACAAGGAGTTTGATTCTTTGAAAGGAGCGTGCAGGACTTGGGTCCTTCAAAACGTTGAGCGCGAGCGAAACACCCACTGGGCCGGCTGGTGGCAATCCGGTGGAGCCGGTTGGCGAGCAGCCGGTTGTGCGGCTGTTCACTTGATGAATGGCGGGTCGGGTTGATCGACCCAGCGACCTTTGACTTAGTGTATGAAGCGTAAAGGAGCTTTGGCTCGTTGTGCTTGCCAGCCGACAGCCAAAGCTGGATCTGTGGCTTTAGGGCGAAGTGAGGGACCGCGGCATCCTAACTTTTATCAGGAATCACCAAGTAAGGTGGCAGGGTGGTGCTCGAGCCGGCCAGCCCCCGAGCCCCCGGGTCGAGCGAGTCGGACCAGTGGCCGGGTTTAGTGGTATAGTGATGCAGAAAAAATAGGGACGCAATAAATTGGTCGGCAAAAGGCAGCCCCCGAGTCTCGTTCGGGGACCCCATAGTTTCATGCATTTACAAAAGGCGATGATACATACACTCGTGCGACTAATTGTAAAACGGGTGGAGGAGTTCCGCGTTCCACGGCCGTGTCGTTTCTTCACCGGCGGTGTCCTTCTTGCGCTTCTTTGACTTGCGTGCATCGATGAGGTAGTAGGCGTTGCGATCGCGCAAGGCCCTTCTCACGATGAATGGGCCCTGCCATGGAGGGGACAGCTTGTGCTGGCCTGCCTGCTCTTGGTCGAGTCGGAGGATGAGGTCGCCCTCGCGGAACACGAGGGGCTTGAGCTTCTTGCTGTGGTAGTGCCTCAGGCCTTGCTGGTAGATGGCTGAGTGACTAAGCGCCAGGACGCGTGCTTCTTCGAGCAGGTCGGCGTCATCTTCGCGGGCTTCTCTGGCTTTGGCTTCGGTGTACATCGCGACGCGCGGTGAGTCGAACTCGACGTCGGTTGGGATGATGGCTTCGGCTCCGTAGAGGAGGAAGAATGGGGTGAACCCGGTCGATGGATTCGGCATGGTGCGAAGACTCCAGAGAACGGCCGGCAACTCGTCGAGCCAGCTGCCGGGTAAGCGGATGAGGGGCTCGACGAGTCGCGGCTTGATGCCGGACAGGATGAGTCCGTTGGCCCGCTTGACTTACCCGTTGGACTGCGGATGCGCAATGGAGGCCAGGTCAAGGCGGATGCCGGAGACGGAGCAGTATTGCTCGAGCGCGCCCTTGGCGAAGTTGGTGCCATTGTCGGTGATCATGTTGTTTGGCATGTCGTAGCGCACCGCTATGTCCTTGATGAACCAGACGGCTGTTGGCCGTCTAGTTTCTTGATTGGTCTTGCCTCGATCCACTTGGTGAATTTGTCCACTGCCACCAGCAGGTGCGTCATGCCGCCTCAAGCGGTTTTGAAGGGTCCCACCATGTCGAGTCCCCAGACCGTGAAGGGCCAGGCGATCGGTATGGTGTGGAGTGCTGACGCCGGTAGGTGGCTGCGTTTGCTGAAGCGCTGGCACCCTTCACACTTGAGAACGAGCGACTCGGCGTCTTCGAGGGCCGTGGGTCAGTAGAAACCGTGGCGGAATGCCTTGGCCACCAGGGATCGCGATGCGGCGTGGTGCCCGCACTCGCCCTGGTGGATGTCGAGGAGGATGTCGATGCCCTTTTCCTGCTCGACGCAGCGCTGGAACACCCCGGTGGAGCTACGCTTAACGAGCTCGTTGTTGATGATGTTGTAGGCGGACGCCAGGTGCTGCACTTGCCGAGCCTCGGTCTCGTCCATGGGGAGAACCCCGTTCCAGAAATTCTGATATTGGGAGGGCCCAAGATGGAGCTGTAACCACGGCAAAGATGGCCACCAGGGTAGGTTCCGAGTCGACAACCCCCGAGCCGGGTTGAGCAGTCCCTGGGTCGGGGATGGCGACGGTCGGGTCCGTGTCGATGATGGTCGGGTTGAGCTGAGCAGCCCACGGGCCGGGTTGAGGTGCGGTCGGGTCGTCTAGAACGTGGATGGACTCGGAGTTCAGCGATGGCTTGACGGACGGCTTGCACAGGTGCTTGAGGGAGACGCCGGATGGGATGGCTTGTTGTGACGAGGCGATCTTGGCGAGCATGTCGGTTGCTTCGTTCTCCGCGCGCGGGACGTAGAGGAATTCGTAGCCCTTGAAGGATCCGGACAGCTTCTGGTCGAGGAAGCAGTAGCTTGCCATGTTTGAGTCGTGGGCGTCCCACTCACCGGAGCACTTCTGCACCACCAGGTCCGAGTCGTCATAGCACAGGATGCGTCGGATGCCGAGTTCCTTGGCAAGCCGGAGGCCATGCACAAGGGCTTTGTACTCGGCGACGTTGTTGGAGGCGGCAAAGTGGATCTGGAGCATGTAGCGGAGTCGGTCGCCCTTCGGGGACGACAGTATGATGCCGGCCCCCAAGCCGAGTCGCATCTTGGACCCGTCGAAGTGCATGCGCCAATGCGTCGAGTCGGGAGGTGGCGGCAGGTACTGTGTCTCGGTCCAGTCGATGAGGAAGTCGGCCAGGGCTTGAGACATGATCGTGGTGCGGGGCTCGTAGAGGATGGTGTGGCCGGCTAGCTGGATCGCCCACTTGGCGACCCGGCCAGAGGCGTCCCGGCACCTGATGATTTCTCCGATAGGCGCTGTGCTGACGACGGTGATGACGTGCTCTTGGAAGTACTGCTTTAGCTTCTTGGCAGTGAGGTACACGCCGTAACACATCTTCTGGTAGTGCGGGTAGTTCTGCTTTGAGATGGAGAGCACTTCGCTCAGGTAGTATACTGGGCGCTGGACAGCTTGGATCTTGCCCTTCTCTGGTCGCTCGACTACCAGCACCGTGCTGACCGCCCGCGAGGTCGCAGCTATGTAGAGCAACAGCGGCTTCTTGTCGGTCGGCACAGCCAGGACTGGGGGAGTGGAGAGCATGCGCTTGAGGTCTTGGAAGGCCTCGTCTGCCTTTCCGTTCCATTCGAACGGGCTCGTCTTCTTCATCAGCTCGTATAGGGGTAGCGCCGTCTCGCCCAGCCGGCTTAGAAACTGACTGACCGAGGCCAAGCATCCGGTGAATTTCTGGACATCGCCCAGCCGAGCCGGCTTGTGCATGTGCTCGATGGCCTTGATCTTCTCCTGGTTCGCCTCAATGCCGCGTTCCGAGACGAGGAAGTCGAGTAGCTTTCTAGCCGGGACGCCGAAGACGCATTTTTCCGGGTTAAGCTTGACCTTGTATTCGCGGAGGTTGGTGAATGTTTCCATCAAATCGTCGAGGAGCGTGAGGTGCTGCTTGGTCTTCACCATGATGTCATCCACGTAGACGTGGATATTGCGGCCGAGTTGCGGAAGCAGGCATTTCTACATGCAGCGTTGGAAGGTGGCGTCGGCGTTCTTCAAGCCCAATGACATGGTGATGTAGCAATATGCCCCAAAGGGCGTGATGAAAGACGTCTTCAGGGCATCGGCCGAGTCCAGCTTGATCTGGTGGTAGCCGGAGTAAGCGTCCGGGAAGGACAGGAGCTCGCACCAGGCGGTCGAGTCGATGACTTGGTCGATCCGTGAGAGAGCGAACGGATCCTTGGGACAGGCCTTGTTAAGGCTGGTGTAGTCGATACACATGCGCCAGGTCTTGTTATTCTTCAGGACGAGGACTGGGTTGGCCAGCCACTCGGGGTGAAACACTTCCATTATGAAGCCGACCGCCAAAAGCTTGGCGACCTCTTCACCAATGGTTCTTCTCTTCTCTTCGGAAAATCGTCGTAGGGGTTGACGGACAGGCTTGGCGTCCTTGCGAATTTGGAGTTTGTGATCGGCGTACTTCCTCGGGATACCCGGCTGTCCTTGGGGTCCATGCAAAGATATCCCGATTCTCACGGAGGAAGTCAACGAGCTCGCCTTCCTATTTGTTGTCGAGGCGGGCTCCTACGACAACATACTTGCTGCAGCTGGGGTCTTCCGGGTTGAGCTTCACTTTCTTGGTCTCCTTGTAGGTCTTGAAGGCGGCCTCATCTACCGGGTCCGGGATCGGGATCGACGCGGCGGAGGCCTCGCCTGCCAGGGCGATGATCCAGTCGAGCTCGCGCCGCTCATCGGCAATGACCAGCGACTCGGCCAACTTGGCGCCGTCTCGGGCGCATTCCAAGGACTTGCGGTAATCGCTGGTGACAGTGATCAGGCCCTTGGGACCCGGCATCTTCATCTTCAGGTACGCGTAGTGGGGAACCGCTATGAACTTGGCGAGCGCGGGCCGGCCCAGCAGCGCGTGGTACGCGCTGGACAGGTCCACCACCAAGAACCAGATCGGTTCGCGCCGGAAGTGGCTGTTGTCACAGAATAGGACATCGAGCCAAACCCGGCCAATGGGGGAGCAGGAGAGGCCGGGCACGATGCCATGGAAGATTGTCCGGGTCAGCTCCAGGTCCTCGGCCTTGAGGCCGAGCTTGGTCATCATGTCGCGGTAGAGGATGTTGATGTTGCAGCCGCCGTTGATGAGGACTCGGGAGAACTTGCGTGTGCGCCGCACGACGATGGTGGGGTTGAGGACGAGGGCATATCCACCCGGACTCGGCATGACTGCCGAGTGATCCTCCCGGGTCCAGGTGATTGGGCGATCCGACCAGTGCATGAAATCCGGCTAGGCCGGGACGACGGTGTTCACCTCCTCCCGAAGAAGTCGCTCGCTGCGCTTGTCATCGCCGAGGCTGGTGAACACGATGTAGGCCGCGTTTTGGTCCGGGTAGGCATCGTTCCGCATCGCGCCGCCAACGGGGGGCGGTGGTGGAGGCGGAGGCGATTGTCCTGCGCCTGGAGCTGGAGCCAGAGCCGGAGGAGGCGGGATGTCTCCCCTCATGATGCGCTTGGTGATGGCGCACTGCCGAAGCGTGTGCGTGGAGGGTCTTGCACCGCTATGGTGCCTACATGGGGCATCGAGCATCTCTTCGAAACTCATGGCGGGTTTCCACGCCATCTTGCCGGTCTGCCGGCGCTTCACCGCCAGGTCCACCGCGGGCTCGGCGGCCGCGACGAGCCGGTTGTCGTGACATTGCGCCGGCTGGCCGGCCTTGTGCTTATTGTTCTGGTGATGTTACTGCCAGCTGCTTTCGTCGTCCGGCTTCGGAGGGGGAACCGGCTTTGCCTTGCCGGCTTCATCCAGCGCCACCTGGATCTTCATGGCGGAGTCGGCGTTGGCGTAATTGTCCGCCGTGACCATGAGCGCGGCCATGGTGGCCGGCTCGGAGCGTAAGAGTTGTTCTTGAGGAGGGTGCCGTCTCGGCACCCGCTGATGAAATACTGGATTGCCTGGACTTCATGGACGCCCTCGCAGCTGTTTCGGAGCTCGGTCCAGCGTGCAAGGTACTTGCGACCCATCTCCGTCGGCCCCTGCACGCACATGGCGAGCTGGCTAGGGCAACCGGGTCGCTTGTAGGTCCCTGTGAAGTTGCGGACAAAGGCCTCCTCAAAGTCAACCCACGCGTTGATGCTGCCCATCGGTAGACTGTTCAACCACGTGCGGGCCGACCCCTGGAGCATGAGCGGTGTGTAGCACACGGCGAGACGATGATTGGCACCGGTGATGCCAATGGCCGTGGTGTAGTCGGTGAGCCAGTCTTCTGGCTTGACTGTCCCATTGTACTTGGGGGTGTCGTGGGGAAGCATGAACCCTTTGGGGAAGGGCTCCTCCCGGGTGCATGGGGTGAAGCAGGCTGGCCTGATAGCCCCGCTCTCCTCCACCTCCAAGGAGTGAGCGGGCTGATCGAGGGGGTGGCGAGCGTCGGCATCGTCGATGGCGCGCGGGCCGAGTCGACTGGCGGAGAGGCCCCAAGGGTCCGGGTCGGCGGGAGCTGGACGCCGGCTGAGGGAGTCCTGGACTAGGGGGTGTCCGGATAGCCGAACTATCATCATCGGCTGGACTCCAAGACTGTGAAGATACAAGATTGAAGACTTCGTCCCGTGTCCGGATGGGACTTTCCTTGGCGTGGAAGGCAAGCTTGGCGATATGGATATGTAGATCTCCTACCCTTGTAACCGACTCTGTGTAACCCTAGCCCTCTCCGGTGTCTATATAAACTGGATGGCTTTACTCCGTAGGACGAACAACAATCATACCATAGGCTAGCTTCTAGGGTTTAGCCTCCTTGATCTCGTGGTAGATCTACTCTTGTAATACCCACATCATCAATATCAATCAAGCAGGACGTAGGGTTTTACCTCCATCAAGAGGGCCCGAACCTGGGTAAAACATCGTGTCCCTTGTCTCATGTTACCATCCGCCTAGACGCATAGTTCGGGACCCCCTACCCGAGATCCGCCGGTTTTGACACCAACATTGGTGCTTTCATTGGGAGTTCCTCTGTGTCGTCACCGATAGGCTCGATGGCTTCTTCGATCATCAACAACGACGCAGTCCAGGGTGAGACCTTCCTCCCCGGACAGATCTTCGTATTCGGCGGCTTTGCACTACGGGCCAATTCGCTTGGCCATCTGGAGCAGATCGAAAGCTACGCCCCTGGCCGTTAGGTCAGATTTGGAAGTTTGAACTTCACGGCTGACATCCGTGGGGACTTGATCTTCGATGGATTCGAGCCACAGCTGAGCGCCGCACTATCACGACGGGCATGACTTAGCTCTGCAGCCGAACAGTAACCTGGAGGCCTCACACGAGTCCGCTCCGATCTTCAATTCGGAGCCGGCTGCGTAGATCGAGGACGGGTGGCTAGACACCGCCTCGGGGGCTGCAACCTCTACGGCGATAGAGCAGAACACTAACCTTGTCCCTCATGAAGCACGTGACTCTGAGGTGCCGGACTCCTTGCCGGACTCCGAACCTCCCGCGCCCCCTCCAATCGAATCCGATTGGGCGCCGGTCATGGAGTTCACCGCTGTGGACATCTTTCAACACTCACCTTTCGGCGACATCTTGAGTTCGCTAAAGTATCTCTCGTTATTAGGGGAGCCCTGCCCGGACTGCGGTCAGGATGGTTGGGATGCGGACGACGAAGGAATTCAAAGCCCACCCACCACCCACTTAGTAGCCACTGTCGACGATCTAACCGACATGCTAGACTTCGACTCCGAAGACATCAACGGTATGAACGACGATGCCGGAGACGACCAAGAACCAGCGCCTACTGGGCACTGGAAAGCCACCTCATCATATGACATATACATGGTGGATATCCCAAAGGATGGGAATGGAGAAGGAACAGCGGAGGATGACCCCTCCAAGAAACATCCCAAGCGCCGGCGTCAGCGGCGCCGCTCTAAATCCCGCCACAACAAGAATGGAGATTCCGGCACCGGAGATAATAACACCCTAGACAGTGCCGAAGACAACCCCCTCCAACAAGATTCAGCGCAGGAGGACGGAGACGCCAGCCCTCATGAGAAAGCAGTAGACGAAGAAGTAGAGGAGTACATGCCTCCCTCCGGAGACGAGGCAAGCCTCGACGACGACGAATTCGTCGTGCCTGAGGATCCCGTCGAACAAGAGCGTTTTAAACGCAGGCTTATGGCCACGGCAAACAACCTCAAGAAAAAGCAGCAGCAGCTTAGAGCTGATCAAGATCTGCTAGCCGACAGATGGACTGAAGTCCTTGCGGCCGAAGAGCATGAGCTCGACCGCCCCTCCAAAAGCTACCCTAAACGCAAGCTGCTCCCCCGATTAGAGGAGGAAGCATATGAACCTGCATCACCAGCAGACAATATGACTGACCGACCACCCCGTGGCCGCGACAGAGAAGCCTCTAGGCCCTCCCCCAGAACCGTACCCCGGCATCGCTCGAAAAGCACAAGGCCACAGGGGAATGCTCCGGACTTGCTAGATATATTGGAGGATAAGGCAAGACAATCAAGATCGATCTATGGATCGCGTGGGCGCCCCATGATACGCGACGACAACCGTCGCGCCAGACACAGTAAGTCCGGCCGGGCCGAACAAAATATACAAAGCTCTTTTGAACTCCATCGTGATATCGCCCAATAGAGAGGCGCCGCACACCCACTATGCTTCACGGATGAAGTAATGGATCATCAAATCCCCGAAGGGTTTAAACCCGTGAACATTGAACCTGATGATGGCACTGGCATTGGCTTAAAGGACCAGCTCGGCATTGGCTTAACAGCTTGCCAGCAGAGTCAATTGGGAGTTGGGAAGACCTGGAAGCCGCATTCCTCGATAACTTCCAAGGCACGTACGTGCGACCACCAGACGCTGACGACCTAAGCCATATAATTCAGCAGCCAGACGAATCGGCCAGACAATTCTGGACCCGGTTCTTAACCAAGAAAAATCAAATCATCGACTGTCTGGATGCGGAGGCCCTCGCGGCTTTCAAACATAACATCCGGGATGAGTGGCTTGCCCGGCACCTGGGACAGGAAAAGCCGAAATCCATGGCAGCCCTCACATCACTCATGACCCGCTTCTACGCGGGTGAGGACAGCTGGCTAGCACGCAGCAACAACCTCAGTAAAAATTCTGGCAGTCCGGATATCAAGGACCGCAATGGCAGGCCGCGTCGCAACAAAAACAAACGCCGCATTAACAGCGGCAATAGTGAGGATACGTCAGTCAATGCCGGATTCAGAGGCTCTAAACCCGGTCAACGGAAAAAGCCATTCGAAAGAACTACTCCGGGTCCGTCCAATTTGGACCGAATGCTCGACCGCTCGTGCCAGATATACGGCACCCCCGAAAAGCCAGCTAACCACACCAACAGGGACTGTTGGGTATTCAAGCAGGCAGGCAAGTTAATTGCCGAAAACAACGACAAGGGGCTGCATAGCGATGATGAGGAAGAGACCCGACCGCCGAACAATAGAAGACAGAAGGGTTCCCCCCCCAAGTGCGGACGGTGAACATGATATACGCAACCCACATACCTAAAAGGGAGCGGAAGCGTGCACTCAGGGATGTATACGCGATGGATCCAGTTGCCCCGAAGTTCAATCCATGGTACTCCTGCCCAATCACTTTTGACCAAAGGGACCACCCCACCAGCATCCGCCACGACGGATTCTCCGCATTGGTTTTAGACCCAATCATTGATGGATTTCACCTCACCAGAGTCCTGATGGACGGCGGCAGCAGCCTGAACCTGCTTTATCAGGATACAGTGCGCAAAATGGGCATAGACCCCTCAAGGATTAAACCTACAAAGACGACCTTTAAAGGCGTCATACCAGGTGTAGAGGCCAATTGTACAGGCTTAGTTACACTGGAAGTGGTATTCGGATCCCCGGATAACTTCCGAAGCAAAGAGTTAATCTTCGACATAGTTCCGTTCCGCAGCGGCTATCATGCTCTGCTCGGACGCACCGCGTTCGCAAAGTTCAACACGGTACCGCACTACGCATACCTTAAGCTCAAGATGCCAGGCCCTCGAGGAGTCATCACGGTCAACAGAAACACTGAACGCTCTCTCCAAACGGAGGAACATACAGCGGCTCTCGCGGCAGAAGTACAGTGCAGCCTCTTAAGGCAATTCTCCAGTCCGGCCGTTAAGCGACCGTACACGGCTAAACGCGCCCGGAGTAACCTACAACAAGACCACCTGGCACATTCTGAGCACGCGGAGCAATGCGGCCCCAACCCCAGCCCCTACAAAATTTCAAGACGGGTCCTTCGTGTACATCATTACGCTCTGAACATACCATGGGCATAGGGCGAGTGGCACGACCACGATAGGCCCAGAATGCGGCTTAACCACACCAGGGGCTCTCAAGTGTGTCGTTCTTTTTTCTTTTCTTTTTTTCCCCACAGGACCCCATTCATCAGAGGCCCTGTCCGGCAGTAGACCTGCCGAACTCATGATGCAACAACCAGGGAAGGAGAAAGGCTACGACGAATATCCAGGTGGTCTCCATTATGAGCATTAAATCTGTTTTTATACACCATTCGACAGCCTACCCCTGGAGGGGGACATGTATAATAGTCCCATCCCTTGCTTATCGCACCATTTTTATCGTTCTGCATTCACAGCAGTATTTCTTGAATAAACAATGCACCTTTTTGCTTACAATTGCATTCCTTTCTTACACATATGTTCATTTATGACATGTTGCATCCGTACACTTTGGTACGGCTAAATACACCTGGGGCTTATGTTCCCCGCATCATGGTGCGATAAGTCTGAACACTTTCACAAGTGCGGCACCCCAAACTTATAGCATTATATGCATCGGCTCCGAATCATGTCTTGGGTCAATAGTTGGGTTTGCCCGGCTCCCATGTTTTGGTACCTTATGTTCCGTTGTATCGGCTAAGGTAGCACTAGGAGAACCACTGCGATTGCGCCCCAGTTGAGCTGGGCGAGCGCCTCAGTGGAGAAAGCTAAAACTGACCGTCATGATGAGGCGAGAGCCGGTCGCTGTTCGAGAGGTTTTTTTCGAGTCCCTAAAGACTTATGCCGCTTAGAGCGAGGAACCGGCTTTGTCCGGCCAAGGCGTGGATAGCGCCCCAAATTCGGCCTTCCGAACACTAGGGGCTTCGCCGAAATTTAATATTATAGAATTCTATGGCTAAGTGAGAGTGTTCAAGAATTATAAGTATGATTGCCTTGTTCGTTGTGTTGAGCGCCTCCCTAGATGGACCCAAAAATGGGAACAAGAGTGCTCAAATTTATCCCGAACACCCCAGCACTCGTGGCATGGGGGCCGAAGCCGACGACTTGCCATCTCTCAGATTTGATAAACGGCCGCACAGAAGGTAATATTTTAAATTAACAAGCATTGCTTAGCACATATGAACAATGTTTTCAGCGCACAAGATAACAAAATGCGAGTCTACTCAAATATTACATCTTTGGAGCACTCATCCGCAATAGTGTGGGCACCCTTCAGAACAGACTTATAATACATCTTGGGAGTACGATACTCCTTGCCCAGTGGTGGCGCGTCCATCACAAGCTTCTCAACATCCATCTTGCCCCAGTGCACCTTTGCGCGGGCAAGGGCCCGACGGGCACCTTCAATACAGGCGGAGTGCTTGATGACTTCAACCCATGGACACGCATCCACCAGCCGCTACACCAGGCCGAAGTAGCTCCCAGGCACGGCCTCCTTAGGCCACAGCCGAACTATGAGGCCCCTCATTGCCTGTTCGGCCACCTTGTGGAGCTGGACCAGCTGCTTCAGCTGGTCGCTAAGGGCCACCAGATGTCCGGCCTCAGCATACTGAGACTAGAAGACCATCTCCATCGAGCTCCCCTCCTCGGCCCGGTAGAAAGCGGCAGCAGCGGACACGCTGCGAGTAAGATCTGCGAACGCTCTTGGAGAGCTCCGAATTCGGGTAAGTGATAGGTAATTCACACTCAATGCTTACTTTGCATGAAAAATGCCTTACCCGCTGCTATTTTCTTCAATGCCTCGATTTCTTGGAGGGCCTTGTAGGCTTCGGCCTTAGCGGCTTTGGCACTCTCAAGAGCCGATGCAAGCTCGGACTCTGGAGACTTCGAGTCACGCTCCAGGCTCTCATGTTTTTCCACGAGATCCTGGAGCTCTTGCTGTACCTCCGCCACCCGCGCCTCCTGCTTCTCTCGCTCGGTACGCTCCACGACCGCATTACGTTCGGCCGCGGACACCGCCTCCTTCAGGGTCGCCACCTCAGTCGTGGCACCTACAATACCCATGTTATCCTTGTCAATTTTCTTGCAACCAAATCCTTTTCTGTAAGGTACAATCTTAATACGGTGTTATTCACCTTCCTTGTCCTCGAGCTGCTTCTTGGCACGGTCGAGCTCGTTCTCGGACCGCTCGAGGCTTTGCTTCAAAGTATTGACCTCCGCAGTCAGTGCGGCAGAGGTCAGCAGCACAGCCTGCAACCCCATATTGACATATTTCATGACTCCTGTGTATATCTTTTTAGATCCTCAGTCCAGCTTTTCTTTCCGAATACCAAACCGAGCATCAGGGGCTACTGTCTATGCGGTACTATTCTACATATATCAAAATTCTTAACTCAAAGCCCGTTAGAAGGCTGCTGCAGGCTTCGATCAGCCCGCTCTTGGCGAGCTGAACCTTCTGAATCACCGCACTCATGAAGGTGTGGTGTTCCTCTTCGAGGGAGGCATCGTTGAGCGCCTCCAGCAAGCTATCCGGCGCCTCCGGTTGGACGGAGGCCGCTGGCGTCACAGTCTTGCCCCTCTTACGAAGGGGCCGCCCGTCGGACTCCGGAGCCACTTGAGGTTCCAGTGCGGAGTCCGGCGCAAAGTCCGGGAGGTTGCCCTGCGGCACCTCCGGGGCCTCCTCCTCCTGGCGGGTCCCTTCCCGGGTACCCACCTCGGCATCATCCGCATCACGGGGTGTGGAGGCAGTCGGAAGGGAATCCATATCCGACGCACCCAAGGACCCGCTCGACGAAGCGGGAAAATCATCCTTGGGCGGACTGCAGGGTTGTATACGGCATTAGAAAGACACTATGTGGCGAAAAGAAAACCATGAAGTTATTCGGGAGGCTGGATACTTACGATCTCGCCAGGGACTTGGCCCTTGGAGGCCAATCCTCGTCGTCATCACTGGCGTTGGCAGAGCAGTCCGAGGGAAGAGTCTTTCCCTTCTTGGACCCTTCAGCCTCCCTCGTTGGGGAATCCTTCCTTTTCTTCCCTCCCCCTGCTGGGGGAGAGGCCTTCTTCTTCTCCTCCTCGCCTTTGTGGGAGGAGTCTGCCTCAGAGTCATCGTCCGATGACACCTGAAAACGGGAACTCTTCCGAGTGCCCGTGGCCTTCTTCTTGGTCTTCTTCTCCGGCACCATGTGGGGTGCCGGAGCCAGTAGCCCCGTTAAGCGGGCGTCCGCTGGGTCCTCTAGAAATGGAGTCGGACAGATAGTCTGTTCAGCCTTCTTCAGCCAGTCCTGTCAAAGGAGAGGGAGTTTAGATCCCGCATAGAGTCAACTATGGAAAACAAGTGTCCTGTAAAGGTCAAAATCGCTTACCTCGCTAGCCGGACGCTGCGAGCTGAATCCGCGATCTTCGGTAGCGGATGCGGGGGCCTCGGCACCTTTAAACAGCACCCTCCAGACATCTTCGTACATAGTGTCGAAGAGCCCGCTCAAAGTCTGGTGCTGCGCCGAATCGAACTCCCACATACTGAAGCCCCGTCGTTCGCACGGGAGAATCCGGCGGATAAGCATGACCTGGACTACGTTGACAAGCTTGAGCTTCTTGTTCACTAGCTTTTTGATGCAGGCTTGGAGTCCGGTCAGCTCCTCCGAATCACCCCATGTCCAGTCGCTCTCTTTCCAGGAGGTGAGCCGTATGGGGATGCCAGATCTGAATTCGGGGGCCGCTGCCCATTCAGGGTCACGCGGCTCGGTGATGTAGAACCACCCCGATTGCCACCCCTTACTGGTTTCCACGAAAATGCCCTCAAGCCAAGTAACGTTGGGCATCTTGCCCACCATGGCGCCTCCGCACTCTGCTTGGCTGCCCTTTACCACCTTTGGCTTGATACTGAAGGTCTTGAGCCACAAGCCAAAGTGGGGCTAGTTGCAGAGGAAGGCCTCACACACGACGATAAACGCCGAGATATTGAGGATAAAATTCGGGGCCAGATCATGGAAATCCAGGCCGTAGTAGAACATGAGCCCCCGGACAAAGGGATGGAGTGGGAAGCCCAGTCCGCGGAGGAAATGGGGAAGAAATACTACCCTCTCGTGGGGCCTGGGGGTGGGGATGAGCTCTCCCTCATCGGGGAGCCGGTGTGCGATGTCGCTGGACAGATATCCGGCACTGTGCAGCTTCTGGATGTGCCCCTTCTTAATGGAGGAGGCCATCCACTTGCCTCCCTCTCCGGACATAGTTGGAGAAGGTTGAGGTGAGATGTGCGGACTTGGGCGCTGGAGCTTGAGTTCGCGGAGATGGATAAGCCAAGGAGGAAGAAGGTGCAGGTAAAAGGGTTGGATCTTTATCCCCTTATATGGGCGGACGGAAACATGCGTCCCCACCGGCCTGATAAAACTCGCTTATCTCCCAAGCGCCGCAATCAATGGCGCGGTTGGTTTACCCACGTCTGTATTGATGGGAATCCCGGAATAAGGGGAACACGATCTCTGCTTCGACAAGACGTTCCAAGGAAACCGCTTCGCTAAACATGCTGAGGTGGTAATAAAACGATTCGAGTAAAGGATTGGTAGTGGTGTGACGTCACGCCACCAAATACGTCAGCAGATTGAGCTTCTGTAAATATTATTCTCTCTACGGTGGGATGTGGAATTTATTTTGCAGAGCCGGACACTATCCTGGTGTTCACAATCTTCTATAAATTATTCGGAGAAGGAACCCGCCTTGCAATGCCGAAGACAACATGCGCGCCGGACTCATCGTCATTGAAGCCTGGTTCAGGGGCTACTGAGGGAGTCCTAGACTAGGGGGTGTCCGGATAGCCGAACTATCATCATCGGCCGGACTCCAAGACTGTGAAGATACAAGATTGAAGACTTCGTCCCGTGTCCGGATGGGACTTTCCTTGGCGTGGAAGGCAAGCTTGGCGATACGGATATGTAGATCTCCTACCCTTGTAACCGACTCTGTGTAACCCTAGCCCTCTCTGGTGTCTATATAAACCGGATGGCTTTAGTCCATAGGACGAACAACAATCATACCATAGGCTAGCTTCTAGGGTTTAGCCTCCTTGATCTCGTGGTAGATCTACTCTTGTAATACCCACATCATCAATATCAATAAAGCAGGACGCAGGGTTTTACCTCCATCAAAAGGGCCCTAACCTGGGTAAAACATCGTGTCCCTTGTCTCCTGTTACCATCCGCCTAGACGCACAGTTCGGGACCCCCTACCCGAGATCCGCCGGTTTTGACACTGACACCGGCCATGCTGGTCGGGTCCGTGTTGAGTCTCCACTGCGGGCTCGTTGCCCAGGACATCGGCGGCTATGGCGGCCGGGTTGAGCCGAGTCCAGGCTTGGCCGTAGTGCGCCTCGCCGGGCGGCGAGGAAGCCATGTGCAGAAGTTCGCCGGGTCCGCCAAGGCGGGCGGAGCCGGACCCCGCTGGCTTGGCGAGCTGGTGGAGGCGATCCTGCTGCGCGTTGGCGGCGTGGAGGAGCTCGCGCATCCGCCTAATGCGTTCTTTTAGCTCTTCACTCGTGAGCTGGTCGAGGCCGACCGCGGCTGCCTCCGCAGCGCGCATGTTCTTCACTAGGGTCTCGTAGATGGTTTGGATGGCGCTGAGGGCCCGGCCGATCGCTCCTCCCCGAGTGCGCACATCGGTGACCCGGCTTGGCTCAGCCGCGGCGGGCGCGAATCTGTGGGCGGCCCCGTGCTCCATTTGAGCGGCCTCCAGGCGATGCTTGGTGCGGCGAGCGTCTTGGACAGGTCCAGCATCTGCTGGCGCCTTTCTTCGAGCAGAGATCGGGCCTCGGCGACATTGGTGGCGTCGACATCGGTGCCGATGGGGATGCGGAGGCTCTGCATCACGGCGCATAGCAGATCGGACGGCTCAGTCCGTTCTGCAGTGGCCCTGGCTTCCGCGGCCTTCCTTGTCTTGCTCGACGAGGAGGAGGCGCCATCGCCGGTGACGTAAACCTCCACATGGACGTCCATCGCCCCGGCGGCAATGCCACCGCCGAGGGAAAGCGGAGAGTCGGAGTAGCTGAGCACCTCGTTGGGGTACTCGTCTGCCGCGAACGCATCGGAGATGCGCAGCGCGGCGAAGGAGGCGGCAAGCGCGCCGACAACATCGTCCGCCAGCGCGACGGACTCGTCAGTGTAGGAGAAGGGCCCCGTCTGAAGCATGCTCTCGGCCAGCTCCTCGAGCTGCCCCATGGTGGGCACCAACTGTCGTGGTGGGTGCACGACATATGCCAAGGCATGGCTAAAGAGAGGAGGAGGCTCGAGGGCGCTGGTGGGCTCTAGAGGCAAGGTTGGCATGAGCGGGCGCGGGACGCGAGACATACCTAGGTTCGGGGCTCTCTGGAGAGATAATACCCCTAGCCCTATCGAGTGTAGTTGGATGATCGATAGTACAATGTTGCTCCTGGAGCTGTATGAGGAGGAAGGAAGCTGGTTGAGGCTTGGGCTGCTCCTTCTCTCCGGTGTTGTGATTTGGTGGCTAGTCCTATGCTTGCTCGTTTTCCTCTCGTATATCTCACACACTTCTCTCTCTATAGGCGTGGACTCCTGGGGGGTTTTATAGATCAATCCACCCAGGGTTACAATGGTAATATGCTGAGTCGGTGGGTCCATATTGTCGGTGTCCGCGATACTGGGGTGGGTCCCACTTGAGGGCTTGTGGTTCGCCGGGTTCCCCTAGGTGCGGGTCCTGCGTGCCTAGGGGGACTGTGCGTCGTCTTGTCGATCGTCAGGGCGTGGCCGAGTCGAGTCGTGTACAGTGCTCTTCGTCAGGTTACCGCTTGCTGTCGTCAGCGATGAGGGCGGGAGCACTGTTGCCACGCCAGCCCCAATCAGTGGGTAGGTAAGGGGCACTGTTGCCACGCTCCGGCTGACCATAGGCATGGGTGGAAACACTGTTGTCTTGGTCATCGGTGATTGAGGTCTCGTCCCATCGTACGGCCTGGATGGGATGGGAGCTTAACCCGTGGCTGGATTGCGGCACACGCCACGGGTGGGGTCGGCTTGTTGGGGAAGCCTTGGTCATGTCGGGTTCGGCTGCCTTGCGCCAGTTGCTGAGGCCGGGTCGACGAACCTTGCCGGGTCGGAGAGTTTGGCCGGGTTGCGGGCCTTACCGGGTCGAGCGACCCGGCCGGGCACGTGCCGGTTTGAGGGGCGATGCAGGCCCACTATTTTTGAAGAGGATCTGGGTTCCGTTGCCTGCCTGGGGTTCATCCCCCCGACACCCTCTACCTTCGGGGTTAGTGTTGAGCCTAAATAAATGTTTTTTAGTGTTTGTGTTGAGCATGAACATGATTAGATCTTGTTTATGGATGTAGGATCGAAAGTATGTCTAGAGGGGGTGATTAGATTACTTGACCAAATAAAAACTTAACCTTTTCCTAGTTTTAGTTCTTGGTAGATTTTAGCAACTTAGCACAATTCAAGCAATCTCAACACAATTCAAGCAAGCATGAGAAGAGTATATGAACAGCGGAAAGTAAAGCATGCAACTTCCAAGAAAGTAAATGGGAGGAGTTTGGAGGGAGCAAACGCAATGTTGACACAGAGAAATTTGGCGTGGTTCTGATAGGTGGTGCTATCATACATCCACGTTGATGGAGACTTCAACCCACGAAGGGTAACAATTGCGCGAGTCCACGGAGGGCTCACCCATGAAGGGTCCATGAAGAAGCAACCTTGTCTATCCCACCATGGCCATCACCGACGAAGGACTTTCCTCACGAAGTAGGCGATCTCCTTGCCCTTACAAACTCCTTGGTTCAACTCCACAATCTTGACGGAGGCTCCCAAGTGACAGCTAACCAATCTAGGAGACACCACTCTCCAAAAGGTAATAGATGGTGTGTTGATGATGAACTCCTTGCTCTTGTGCTTCAAATTATAGTCTCCCCAACACTCAACTCTCTCTCACAGATTTGGCTATGGTGGAAAGATGATTCGAGTGGAAGGCAACTTGGGGAAGGCTAGAGATCAAGATTCTTGTGGTTGGAATGGAATATCTTGGTCTCAACACACGAGTAGGTGGTTCTCTCTCAAGAAATGAATGTTGGAAGTGTAGGCACATTCTGATGGCTCTCCTCTCCAATGAATAGTGGGTGGAGGGGTATATATAGCCTCCACACAAAATCTAACCGTTACACATAGATTCCCAAACTCGATGAGACCGAATGGTAAAACTCGGTCAGATTCAGGTCAAAATATGAACGTTAGGCTTTTCGGTGGGACCGACACAGTCATCTCGGTGGGACCGATATGCTAGGGTTAGGGCATAACGTAATCTCGGTGTGACCGATTACATAAACTCGGAGGGACCGATTTAAGCAAAAGGCACATAGAGAGTTGGACAGGCAAACTTGATGGGACCAATTCGCTCATTTCGGTGGAACCGAAATGTTACAAAGAGGAAACAGTGAATTCGCATTACAGACTTGGTTGGACCGATTCGCTCATTTCAGTGGTATCGAAATGTTACAAAAAGGAAACAGTGAGTATGCAATCCAATCTTGGTGAGACCAAGATCCCTATCAGTGAAACCGAAGTGACTAGGGTTTGTGGCAGTGGCTATGTCAAATGAAACTCGGTGGCGCTGGATAGATCAAATTGGGTGGGCCGAATTTGACTTTTAGGTTTAGGACATATGTGGAAATGAGAAAGTGGTTGAGGGTTTTGGAGCATATCACTAAGCATTTTGAGCAAGTAAGCCATTAAGCAACACCTCATCCCCTTTTAATAGTATTGGCTTTCCTATGGACTCAATGTGATCTTGGATCACTAAAATGAAAATGTAGAGTCTTGAGCTTGTTGCCAATATGTGTCCTTAGCATTTTGAGGGGTCCACATCTCTAGGCCATGCCATGCCAATCATTGAACTTTCTAAAATGATCATCTTGAAAGAGCATTTGTTCAATGAACTATATGTTACGAAACACTAAAACCACACAGGGATTAGTTGCACTTTCAATCTTCCCCTTTTTGGTAATTGATGACAACATATAGATCAAAGCTTCGATAAAAGATAATAAGAATGAAATACAACGTTGCTTTGAGAAGTATGTGATAAGCAAGAGCTCCCCCTAAATTTGTGCATTATTTAAACTTTGCTTTTGAATGCAAATGCACAAATAAATAGGACCATGGGTTACTCTTCCATGCCACATACATATTGGTGGAGCACTCCAAATGATAAAAAGTAGAAACAAGCACTCATCACCAAGGCAAAGTGAATGATCATACATAAGAGATAGATAATGTCATCATTCAAGCACAAGCACTAAGTATAATATGATCAAGCACATGATCATACAAAGTATCTCACACACAAAGACATAAAGTATCTCACACAAGCAAACAAAGCAAATGAGTAGAAAAATAAGCAAAGCTCTCTCTCTCTCTCTCTCCGAAGCCTATGATCTATACACTTTCTCCCCCTTTGGCAACAAGTTACCAAAAAGCTTGAAAATGCATAGTGATATGCGTCTCTCTAGGCTTGTTCTTCAGGAGGAGGTGTTGAGATGACTCCAATGACAAAAGCATCAGTGGAAGATGTTAGAGCTAGTGGAGTTGCCACTGGAGGGGTAACTGGAGCTGTGGCTGCAGGTGCTGAAGTTGTTGCTCTTGTATCTGGCACTGGCACTGCTGCATACCTCTGTGCCCTAGGCACCCTGTGAAACACATGTGTAGTTGCTTTTCCCTTCCTCTTTTCTGCTTCTTCTTGGAGCTCTTCAATTGCTGTCTGAATTTCAGTCACCTTCAAGTCAAGATCATAGAATTTGGTTTCAATGATACTCTCTAAGCTCTCCTAGTTCTTGGTTGTGGTGGTCAGTCCTTTCTCAATTCTCAAGGTTGTTTGAATCAGATATCCAAGCTGGCTTGATTTGACTTGAGGAATACTTCTCAAGCTTCTTCAGCATCGGGCATCTTTGCTGCCTTCTCTGCTTTGGCTTTCTGTCTCTTTTCTTGAGCCTCTAGGGAGTTGGATCTTCAGCTGTCATGACAACAGTGTTGTCGTCAAAGTCTGGCTTCAAAGGCAAATGCTCTTTGTCCAACAAGTACACTCCCTTGGGCATCTTGGAGTTGATCAGCATTTGTATGTGTGGAGCATACCCACATGACCTTTTCTGGTCACCAGCTGTCCTCTTGATTGTCTCAACAACAAACTCATGGCTTTGAACTTCTGTGGCAAATCAAACATCTGAAGCAGATGGATGGAATGGCCTCTGATCATCCTATGACCTCCTGATTTGGGCAACAAGGTGTGCCTCAATATTGTGTTCATAGTGGCCAGACCAGACACCAAGTAGTACACTGACCCTAGCTCGTGAGTCTCCAAAGCTTTGTCGGGTATTTCCTTGTACATGTTTGCCATGGAGTTGTAGTCTTTCTTTTTCTCAGCATAGACATCAATGTATTTCTCATGCTCCTTGGGTGCTTTGATGAGCTTTGCCCACTCATCCATAGTAGACCGGTATCTTGTTCCTTCAGTCATCCATACTATCTTACCATCTGGATAGAAATGAGCTGTAGAGTAAAACTGCATTATGAGCTAATCATTCCATTTGGTCAGCTTTTGACCCACAAATTTGTCAACACCATTTAGCTTGAGGCTCTCATGCACTCCTGGGGAATGGTCTTCATTCTCATCAATGTACTTCCAATCAACCCACTTCATGTCACTGACAATGGGTTTCTTGTCAAGGAGAACTGTTTCATAAAAATCTTGCTGTTCTTTTGTGTGGAATCTGTAGTCCACAGTTGTCCTTATCCTCACTACATATGGATCAGCTTGTCTCCATAATCTGAAACCTGCATATTTCCTTTCTTTCATATTCTCAGCCACTGGATGATTGTCATCATGGTCTGGAATTTTTTGTTTGAGCTTCCTAAGCACTTGGGCTTCAGCATCTTCTTCCACAACTTCAGGCACTAGGGCCTTGTTCTTTTCTGCAGCAGGGATGTTCCTGATGCTTCTCTTAGGAGTTGTCTTGGAGGCCTGAGCTGGAGCTTTGGGGGTTGTCTTGGGCTTTGAAGGAGCATCCCCAGATTTGATGGCATCCCCCACCAGCTTCTGTGACTTAGTAGGAGGTGCTTGTGCAACAACCTCTTCTTTCTCTTCCTCCTCACTAGCATAATCTCTCCTCATAGATGGATTTCCAAGCACTCTAGCTGTGGTTTTCCTGGCCCTCTTCTTGCCATCTTCACCTGTTCTTTGCTCAAGTGTGAATACCATGGTCTCTTGAGTTGATCCCCTGGCCTTAGACATTGGCACTCTCCTAGCAGGTGCTTTCTTCTGTTGTCCTAGCTTGGTAGAGGCAACATCTACATATTCCTTCTTTAGCACCTTCTTCTTTGAGCTGACTTCTTCAATCTCAAAGTCTTCATCGTTAGAGTCTGAAGTTTTATTCTTCCTCTGCCTAGTCTGAGCCTTAGGCAGGTTACTTGGTGTGCACCTGCTACCTTCATCATAGCTTCCAAAGGGACTAGTGCCCTCACTCAAGTCCATCTGCTCCTTTGACTTGTTCTGACTATCACTTCAATCAGACATTCTGCATAGCAAACCAAGAGCTGGCCCGGTGAATAGTTGTAGATGATATAGAGTAGATGAGCATCACAAAGTGTAGAGTTTTTGCAAAGAGAATAAGTCAAAAACTTAGTTTTAGTTTTCTACAGGAAGCATTTCGGCGCTACCGATTTGTAAAGCTCAATGACACCGAAGCAACTTTGGAGTCTAAGCTAGTGAAATCGGTCAGACCGAGACATAGTTCGGTGACTCCGAGTTTGCTAGGGTTTCACAAGGTCTTGATAACGGTCACACCGATTTGCAACTTTCGGTCAGACCGAAAATCACATGTGCATATTGTTGCTTCAAGTTGGTGCAGTTCCAAGCAAAGCATCATGGCGGGATCTACGTGTGAGGCAGAGTACATTGCTGCTTCGGAAGCAGTGAATGCAGGAGTTTGGATGAACGAGTTCATATCCAATCTAGATGTCATACCTAGTGCATCAGGTCCAATGAAAATCTTTTGTGACAATACTGGTGCAATTGCCTTGGCAAAGGAATCCAGATTTCACAAGAGAACCAAACACATCAAGAGACGCTTCAATTCCATCTGTCATCAAGTGTCGGAGGGGGACATAGAGATTTGCAAGATACACACGGATCTGAATGTTGCAGACCCATTGACTAAGCTCTTCCACGAGCAAAACATGATCAACACCAAAGCTCCATGGGTGTTAGAATCATTACTGTGTAATCTAGATTATTGACTCTAGTGCAAGTGGGAGACTAAAGGAAATATTCCCTAGAGGCAATAATAAACTTATTATTTATTTCCTTAATTCATGATAAATGTTTATTATTCATGCTAGAATTGTATTAACAGGAAACTTAGTACATGTGTGAATACATAGACAAAACATATAGTCCCTAGTATGCCTCTACTTGACTAGCTCGTTAATCAAAGATGGTTATGTTTCCTAGCCATAGACATGTGTTGTCATTTGATGAATGGGATCACATCATTAGGAGAATTATGTGATGGACATGACCCATCCGTTAGCTTAGCATTATGATCGTGTCACTTTCATTCCTACTGCTTTCTTCATGACTGATACAAGTTCCTCGGACTATGAGATTATGCAACTCCCGAATACTGGAGGAACACTTTGTGTGCTACCAAACGTCACAACGTAAATGGGTTATTATAAAGGTGCTTTACAGATGTCTCCGAAGGTGTTTCTTGGGTTGGCATAGATCGAGATAATTAGGATTTGTCACTCCGTGTTTCAAAGAGGTATCTCTAGGCCCTCTTGGTAATCCTCAACACTATAAGCCTTGCAAGCATTGTGACTAATGAGTTAGTCGCGGGATGAAGTATTATGGAACGAGTAAAGAGACTTTCCGGTAATGAGATTGAACTAGGTATGATGATACCGACGATCGAATCTCGGGCAAGTAACATACCGATGACAAAGGGAACAACGTATGTTGTTATGCGGTTTGACCGATAAAGATATTCGTAGAATATGTAGGACCCAATATGAGCATCCAGGTTCCGCTATTGGTTATTAACCGGAGACGTGTCTCGGTAATGTCTACATAGTTTTCGAACTCATAGGGTCCGCACACTTAACATTCGATGATGATTGGTATTATTAGTTTATGTGATATGATATACCGAAGGTTGTTTGGAGTCCCAGATGTGATCACGGACATGACGAGGAGTCTCGAAATGGTCGAGACATAAAGATTGATATATTGGACGACTATATTCGGACACCAGAAGTGTTCCGGAAAAGTTTCAGATAAAACCAGAGTACCGGGGGTTACACCCCCCCCGGAAGCTATTGGGCCTCATGGGCCTTAGTGGAGAAGAGAGAGGGCTGACCAGGAGGTTGCGCCCCCCCCTTGCATTAGTCCGAATTGGACAAGGGGAGGGGGAGGCGCCCCCTCCTTCCTTCTCTCCTCCTCTCACTTCCCCCCTTCTCCTTGTTGGAATAGCAAAGGGGGGCTGAAACCTACTTAGAGTAGGACTACTTGGAGTAGGATTGCCCCCCCCCTTGGCGCGCCTTGATACGTCTCCAACGTATATATAACTTTTGATTGTTCCATGCTATTATATTACCCGTTTTGGATGTTTATGGACTTCGAATTATCAGTTTGGTTTGGCCTACTAGATTGATCTTTCTTGCAATGGGAAAATGATTAGCTTTGGGTTCAATCCTGCGGTGTCCTTTCCCAGTGACAGCAGGGGCAGCAAGGCACGTATTGTATTGTTGCCATCGAGGATAAAAATATGGGGTTTATATCATATTGCATGAGTTTTTCCCTCTACATCATGTCATCTTTCTTAATGCGTTACTCTATTCTTATGAACTTAATACTCTAGATGCATGCTGGATAGCGGTCGATGTGTGGAGTAATAGTAGTAGATGCAGGCAGGAGTCGGTCTACCTGTCACGGACGTGATGCCTATATCACTACAAAAAAATACACTTCCGTGATGATACGTGTTTGTCATAGTAGGTCGCATTTTTTGTCATGCATGTACATCCATGACGATTTTATGACAGAATCAAGATAGTCATACATGTGTTGTCCTAGAAGTGTTCCATGACATTACCAAAATTATCATCATGGAAGTGTCCACTTCCATGATGATAAATCGCGCGTCACAGAAGTGCTTTCATCAAGGGTGACCGGCACGTGGCATCCACTGTAACGGAACGCCGTTAAGCTAACGGGTCGGGTTTTGGATACGATAACCCGTTAACAGCCCCGACCAATGGGGATTTTCCACGTGTAAAATCATCATTGGCTGGAGGAAACACGTGTCGGCTCATCGTTGGGATAGATGTCATCCACTCATTGGACAGAAGGTGCCTATGATACGTCGACACGTGGCACGGCCCAACAGAGGCCCATTCCTGTGAAAAGTCCGGCCCGTTTGTCTTGGTCAAAAGGTGGCGGGCCAGCCCATGGAAAGCCTGTTAACGGCATGTTCGCATATAACCCATTTACAGCCCGCTAACCCAAGGCCAGTTACGCCATATCCGAATTAGGCCCAGTAGCGTCATCTGCGCCATCCAATATGATTCCAGCCCGTTTTCACTTCTGGCCCATGTATGGCCCATGACGTCTTTCGGCCCATATGAGGCCCTTTGTAATCTTGGCCCATTAACGGCCCGTGGTGAAACTGGCCCGTACTGAACAGTGTATCACTTTACACCCATTAACGACCCGTGGTGAAACTGACCCGTAATGAATAGTGTATCCATTCATACCCATTAACGGCCCGTTATTCCGTTGGGCAGTTTCCAGCCCAAGTTATCTTTCGGCCTTCTGAGGGCCCATTTATTCTTGGGCTCATTTGCAGCATTCAGTTACTTACGGCCCGTTACTGTCATTTTCTGCTTGTGGGCCAAGTTCAGCCCATCGTTATAGTCGGCCCGTTTGTGGATCGTTAATATGTTGGGCCATTTTCATAGCATCACCAAATACGGCCTAATAACGGCCCGTTATGGTCAGCCCATAAAACATATGATTTCCACTCTAGCCCGTCTATGACCCAGTAAAGTCCTGTACAAGACCCATAAATGAGTCGGCCCATACAGGGCCCATGGATCCTACGAGACATAGAAGGCCCATGGATCCGACGGCCCACTGAAAGCCCATGGATCCGATGGCCCGTACATGGCCCATGGACCGTACGGCCCATGGACAGCAATGGTCACTACAACGTTTGGGCAAGTTGGCCCCTATTTGAACGATATAGCATATTCAAAGAATTGTCCTACTCAATACTATCACCTCTAAAAACATACACTATACTACAAAGAGACCAAGGCATAGAAACGTAGAATAATCCTACACTATACAATAAAGAAATTACAACTGATTATACCCATTGGGCATTATGGTTCGGCACAGGTGATAATAAAGCATACACAAACAACAAATTACATACACTGGGCAAATACAGCTCATACATCATGGACGCGCATCAACTTAACTCCATTTGAACTATAATCTCTTCAGAAAATAGTACTGGTCGGATTCAGATAGCACAAATTTCAGTCTACAAAATCTCCAATTCCTTCGTGGTTACCTTAGTGTCTTGTTTCATTTTTTGACTCCTGCATCTAATACCTGCATGTCCAGTCTCAACTTGTTGATTATACGTTGACAATCATGTACACGTTGTCTTGCCACCTCTAGTTGATGCTCGAGAACATCAACACATTCCAATTCCAATCCATAATCATTCGGTAACGGCCATGCCGCACTGCTCGCGGATCTTTGTGTTGATGTCACTTCATCCTGAAATGTTTCTGGAAGTACACATGACTAGGGCAAAAATATAGTTACAACAGTGAAGCGAGCAAGACACTATTTCGTACTACATGGCAAAATAGGACTAACAATAATGTTACATGTCATGAAGCATAAGCAGGTGATATTTTAAAAATTATAAAAAAAGATAGTATGTGCAGCCTGCATACAGAAATCCCTCTTAGCTCACGAGAGGAGCATGATGTTGGGGCCCAATCGAAAACACAGACAAGTTACAAATTTAGACAGCACGTTGCATATAAGTAAGCAAGCAGTTGGCCATTATGTAGCTCAATTAAATTCTTAGGGAGCATAATGAACAGCAGAGGGTTTCATACAAACATACTATAGAAGGCAAAACTATGCAATCATTAGCGTAGTATAAACTAGATTGTGAGCCTCATGCAATAATAGTTGGTTAATAGACTTCAAAGCTTCAGGAACACTTCGGCAGAGTAATTAAATGGCAAGGCCTTTAATTATGTCAACTAATAGTTATACAAGTACCCAACATCAGGCATGATTCTTTGGGCATCTCATTAACTGAGGACAAATAAAGCAATTGAAAAGAGCAAATTAACTATGCCTGAAACAAACAAGGAATTGAACTGTTGAGTTGCATACAGTGACTTACCTTAGCAGGTTCAAGAGGCTCAGCGCGGCTCCTACTTCTCTTGCAAGGCTCCTTCCTAACATCTTGTACTTGGAAATCCTCAATCTTATCTTCATTGAACCCCCTCTGCAAGGTGACACAAACTAGTTACTCATCTACTTGGAAGATAAATATGCATACTTTCCAGTCTGTGAACACAAAAGGATGAGATTATAACAAAACAACACCACATAATGAAACATGCCGCATCTCTTGCACTTGCACACAATGAAATGAGCATTTACTATGTCTGCACTATGTAAAAACTAGGCATACCTTCGAACTGAATCTCCAGGTACTCTTGGAGAGCCTACTTTAGTGTACAGCCAAACCTTTATGTCACCTATGAGTTAGACAAGGCCCCACTATAGCAGCCCTTAGTGTTTAAATCATTGACAAGATCTATTAGAGTGTTAGGTCAAGAACAGCAAGTAATCAAACAAAACAGTCCTAGTATGGCTGGCTGATGCAAACAAGCAATTGAATAGATGTGTGAGCAAATATTACATATCAACAAAAGAAGCAAAGAAGGAGGCTTAAAGACCATCACTTGACTGACCAAATTTAAGGGGCATTTAAACATCATGTGCAACATATGAACTAACATAAACATTGCAAATTCCATATGTATATATATGCATTTTCGAGTGTAGATTCACTCATTTTGCTCCGTATGTAGCCTATAGTGGAATCTCTAGAAAGACTTTTATTTAGGAATGGAGGTATGAGGTAGTGTCTTGTATGACATCTACATGTCTAATTTAGCAGACAGTAGTAGAAATCATTGTCTGCACATAGGGATTACTGGTCGAAAATCCTAGAAAGCATGCTGGCAGGCACAAAATAGTACAACAGAGAGACGCACTTACAAGATCATAGCAATGCCTCCGTCCAGGATCTTGGTTGGCCAAGCTGTTAGATCCAGAAGAAACATTGTCCTTGTAGTTTTGCCAGCTGCATAACAAGTAACAGTAACCGATTAGTATATTTGAAGTACATCGGGCAGGTGATGCTGGATGGGTTTAAAGGTGACAAGTACCTAGGCCGTGGCGGGTGCTTGGCATCTCTCCAGATGGTGGGAATCAGGTTAGAAACGTCAAGGGTGATGACGTTGCGCTGGCTGTCGGGGTCCGGCAAGGAGATCTAGAACCGTCGAGTAGGGTGTTTGTGGAGCGGCTCCGGTAGGGTGGACTACGCTGTGGGCGAAGCGGATCTGTGGCCATGGACGAGGGCGTAGGTGAAGCTGCTCTGGTGGTTGGGTTAAGGATGGTGTCGACGACGCGGATCTGTGGTCGTGGATGGGGCGTCAGAAGCTGCTCTGGTGGTTGGGTTAAGGATGGTGTCAATGATGTGGATCTGCGGCCGTGGACGGGGCGTCAGAAGCTGCTTCGGTGGTTGGGTTAAGGATGGTGTCGATGATGCGGATTTGCAGCCATGGACGGGGCATCAGAAGCTGCTCCGGTAGGTTGGATGAGGGTGCGAGGAAGCAGATCTAAGGCCGTGGACTTGTGAGTTGGCAAAGTAGCCCCGGTAGGGTTGAGAATGGTATAGGCGAAGCTACTCCGGTAGGGTTGACGATGGTGTTGGCGAAGCGGATCCGGTAGGGTTGAGGAAGGTGTCGGCGAAGCGGCTCCGGTAGGGTTGAGGAAGGTGTCAGCGAAGAGGATCAGAGGCCGTCGACGGGGGCGTCGGTGGGGCGGCTCCGGGGGGTGTGGACGAAGCGTCTTCGGTGGGGAGTACGAATGAGCCGCTAAAGATGCACGGCGCTTGACGAGAGTACCGGCGAAGCAGATCCGGTGACGTGGACAAGGCCGGACCTGAATGGGCTGTGGTACAGTGGTGGATTAGTAGTCTACTTGTTTCTAGGGGAGGTGGGAGGGGTAGATGTGGCCGCAGAAGCAGATCCGGCGAGGTGGACGCCGCTGGCAATGAATGGGCTATGGTACGCCGGTGGATGAGAAATCTAGGGTTTCGAGAGGGGGGGAGAAAGGGCGATGAAGTACGGACGGCGTGATGTAAGATGCTCTGGTGTTGTGGAGTTAGTCGTTTTTGCAAGAGGGGGAGAGGAAATGGGGGTGCCGTGTAGTGGGGGGAACCGGAAGTTACCAAAGCAGCCCCGACCTATCATGTAGATGAGGGCAGTATTGTAACTGTTGGTTTCCGTGTACCAAGGACAAATGGGGAATTTCGCATGCTAAAGACTAAGGTGGCGGAAATTTTAGATGGAGGCGGGAGATTTTGCCGCCCGCAGGATTGTTTGTATCCAGTTTTAACTAATTTTGGACCGTGCTAGCGGGAATTTCATGCTAGACTATGTACACAGGGCACGCGTCAGCAGTTAATAACTGGTGTGAAGTCCACCCCAGAAAAAAAGACAATAACTCAGGATGATGCGCCGATAACTTGGACGTTCACATGGGTGCGGCCAATCGTACGGGTGTAGTGTCGCGTTCACAAAAAAGGGATCAAACGCTCAGCCTATGTATTTCTCATGTAAATAGATAATTTAGTGCCATTGGTTATTTTCTTTAAACATAATGCATTGACGTGTTAGTGTAGAGGCGCACAAAAAGAAATGGATATTGTAGTCCGCTACTTAAAAGTGTTACCTCATATGATTACATAGCCTCCATTTAAAAAATTGCGTACCCGTTGAATTCATATATGAATATTACATATATTACTTCAAAATAGAAACTTAAATCATCCAAGACTAATGAATTTGAATGCAAGAGTAATAATGGTGCATGTACATGATAGCTACATTAGTTGTTTGAAGAAACATCACTGTAACTTTGGCATGCACAACTGAAAAGGTTTATTTAAATAGAAAAAAATGTGATATGTGAGTGTCCAATCTTTATAGCATTGAATCGATATTGTACCTTTGTCCACGATACAAAGTAGATATTGACTTATGTTCAAGCGATGCATGTCCACGATCGCTAGAAAGTGATACGTGAATGAATTGTGCAATCTCTCTCACATGCATACATATCTCATTTCCATGTGGGCATCGGAATCACACACGCGCACTTCATGTATTTCTCTCCATCCGTCATGGTTAAATTCGTCTTTCTACCCTGTCCTACAAGTATCTCACACAGAAACACACACGCTCTCTCTATCTAACACGCCCACCCCTTTAATTCCGCCCACCCACAGCCGCTAATGTCTCAAAATATAATAATGTCTCTCGCACTTATGCCTAAGGTTAACTCGAGTTCCGGAACCATATGAATACATACAATGGGATTCCAACAGAGCACCTTTTGTTTTGAGATCTCTGTCTCGCTCTCTCTCTCTCTCTCAACACACACAGACACACACGAGCGTGCGCGCACACATTGTTTCTCCCTTCATTTTTCCGGCACTTGCATGCACACACACCGTTTGTTTATCTTCGTGAGGCTTTAAGTATGCCTCGCACAAATGCTATCTACCTATCCCTTAATATAGCTAGATATGTGTCACACAAACTCCTTCTCCCTACTAGCAAGATGCCCATGCGTTGCACGGAACATCAAAATGCATTTGTATGAGAAGTTTATCTTGTGGGAGAAAAGGATGAACAAGGGAATGCCTTATTTGCAAATGCGGAGAGGGGTGTGGGTATCTTTTTGCAAAATTGCCATAGTTTCCTTCCTATCCATCGGATATAAATCGGATGGCCTATATTGCAGGATGGCGGGAACACCATCATCACCAACTCTATTTTTTTTATAAGAGTAGAGATATGTGAGTGTCACTGCCCCCCCACCCCCACACACACACACCCACACACCCACACTTCCCAACACCGAAGGAGTAGGGTGACACCTCGATCTTGATACTAATCTATTGACTGGCTTCTCTTTCAAACATACACACACACACACTACCCGGCACCAAAGGAGTAGGGTGGCACATCGATCTTGATAATAATCTATCTACTCCTCTTTCAAACACACACACACACACACACGCTTGTTGTGCCTCTGTGCCTACTGGTCACACTCTCGATACGTCTTTCTCCCCC
>NC_041385.1:124056705-124108535 GCF_002162155.2 Triticum dicoccoides
GGTGAGAACTCGATCTGATCATAATCTGTCAATTGGTTTCTCTCTCAAACATTGTGTCTCGGTGCCTTGCTCGGTAGCCCCCTCGATATGTAGACTTCTCACGCGCGCATAGTTGTAGTGACGATGACGCTGAACCCAGTGTGCCTTATTTTTACCGGCCTCATGTGATAGTTTTCACCCTGTTTTCTGTTAATTAACAAGGCAAGCTTTTCTTTGTTACTACTAGTGAATCTGAAATCATTCGGGGCAGACATAAAATATATCACTTCAACCCAATTATCGCAGCAACTATTTTAAAAGAAATTAGCTAGCTGCCCGTGCGTTGCACGGAACATCAAGATGCATTTGTATGAGTAGTTTATCTTGTGAGAGAAAAGGCTGAACAAGGGAAGGCCTTATTTGCGAACGTGGAGAGACGTGTGGGTATATTTTTGCAAAATTGCCATAGTTTCTTTCCTATCTGTTAGATATAAATCCGATGGTCTATATTGCAGGATGGCACGCACACCATCACCACCAACTCTGTTTTCTACTCCCTCGGTTCCTAAATACTCCCTCCGTCCGAAAATACTTGTCATCAAAATGGATAAAAAGAGATGTATCTAAAACTAAAATACGTCTAGATACATTTCCTTTTATCCATTTTGATGACAAGTATTTCCGAACGGAGGGAGTATTTGTCTTTTTAGAGATTTCAACAAGTGACTATGACCGGACCTTACCAACATACTCAAAAAAGTAGTCCATAATTTTGATGTTACCCTCTCTTCTTGGTGGAGCAGTGCCATCTGGATACCTCATAAATTAATAAAGGCCAAATCTGACCCCTTCCTAAAAAGACATACGGAGCAAAATGAGTGAATCTACACTCTAAAATATGTCTACATACACATCCGTATGTGGTAGTCCATTTGAAATCTGAAAAAGACAAATATTTAGGAACGAATGAAGTATAAGAGTAGACATGGAGATATATCTCTAGCATGGTCTACAACAAAAATGTTTCGGGTTGGTTAGCGCCGAATGCTCGCAACGCGATGACATGAGTTCGAATTCTATCTTTTAACTTTAGATTTTTATATTATATATTACTTATTTAATATATACTTATTTCGCTACTGTACTGACAGTGGAACCCACAGAGTAATTAGAATACAAGATTAAGGATGGACTTGTTTCTTTTTAACTTTCTGTACGAAGCTGTAGCCACCCTGCAAGTCACGTGTACACTGTACATGCAATTAACTTTTTATAGAGGGACAATCATACAGGCAATTGACTCAAATGGATTGGATGTCACTCTATTATTTCCAGCATAAAGAGCATCTCCAACGGCAACCGGCAAATTTCCTCCCGCTTCCTTCTGCGGAGGACGACATCAAACACCAGCGGCATACATTTTTACAACTCTAACCAACCAGATGAAATTCGTGCAAACACGGTCTGATTTCATATAAGCATGAAGGATTTCATATGAAAAAGCCGGATCTTCATATAAACATGATGGATTTCATTACATTTACATGAACTAAGCAGTGCCAATCCGGCTCTCTTGTATAATTAATACTCCTTCCGTCCGAAAATACTTGTCCTAGAAATGGATGTATCTAGACTTATTTTAGTTATAGATACATACAATTTATCCATTCTTAGAACAAATATTTCCCGCCAGCTACAGAGGGAGTACATAATATAAATGGCCGCCCTCGGATTCCTTTGTCTTCCTCATGTCCGTCAGACACTTGCGGGGTCGACAAAGGTCCTCAGAAGAGACAAAGCAGCAAAGAAACCACCTGAATGCGCAGTCGTCGCCTCGGCGGTGGCCTTCATGGGTCCCAAGTGGCGGTGGCCTCCCGTGTTCTACTTCTCCTTGATGATGGTGGCGGACATGGAGAAGCTGGACACCGACTCGTCGCTCTCCATGCACCCGGCTTCTGTCTCTACATGCATGGCGCTGCTGCAGGCACGGGAGTCGCGCCCACAGACACGGGAGGCGCGGCCACTGCAGAAACTGGTGGTGCGGTACGACGCGGTAGCAACGACGCCCGTACCAGCGTGGAGCAACTCGCCACTCCTCATCGAGCTGAACTGGAGCGGCGAGTTGCTGAACCACGCGCCTGCTTGGGGCGGCAACAGGCTCTGTCGGGCCAAGCGAGGTTGGTGAAGCATCGAGCGGCCTCGCCCGTATCCGGAGGGCTCGCAGGCCACCCAGCCGGGTAATATGCTGGAGAACGGCTCATTGGAAGCCATCGAAAGAGTGGAGAAAATGGTGAAGGAGGAGATGAGGGAGCGGCGAAGGGGTGCGATTCTTGCCCGTTGTCTGTCTGGCCTCATGTAAATAGAGGGAGGACGGTAGGATCTTGGCCGGCGTCTGGCCTTGTTGAAACTGAGGGCAGACAGGAGGAGCTCGGCCGGTGTTGCATTTAATTCCGGCCCGCCCATGAACGGACGTGTGGCCGGAGTAGGATTCTCGGTTTGCATGCGGGTTTAATGGAGGGGTTTAATGGAGGCGCCGGGCATGCAGCGGGCGGCGCAATACTATTCGATTTGACAGCAGTAATGAGCCGTCAAATCACAAAGGCCCTCATCTCTCATGAAACCGACCGAGCTAGACTGCTCCACCCTCTAGCCTTTTAAAAAATGTATATACTCCACTTTTGTACAGTAGTAGTATCGATGGATTGCGCCATGGAGCAAAACTTCAAATTAAAAAAAAGGTGGTAGATATAGAGAGCGCTCGTCGCCAAATTATGCATATAGTACTATTAAAAAGGCTTGTCACAATAATTGTTCCAGCACAAGTGCAAAACCCACCCCTCAAATAAAACTAAGCACCCTGGAATTCTTTGACAAAACTAAGCACCCTAGAATTCTCTGACAACTATACTGCTGGCTATATGATGTTGGCCATATATATTTTACGTATATAATGTGAAGAAACGAGTGGTAGTACTATACCAACTAAAAGACGAAATGTAAGAAATACTAGTATGTACGTACTGAAGAGTTAAAGTAACGAGAAGAAACATAACATAGTTCTGCTGGGGGTTCAGCACAACACACCCCTCAAATTAAACTAAGCACACCTGAAATTAAACTTTGCAACTACTCTGGTAGACACTACATTAGAGCCACCATGAGCAACGACACTGCCACCTTACTCGGAGTCCTCGTCCACGTCCTCGACATTGTCTTTGTCCCTCTTCCTCTTGGCCGATACTTCTTTGCTTGAACCGCACACTTGGCTCTTGCTCTTCATCCAACCCTTGTAGATATTGAAATAAAGGTAGCCATCCATTGTAGCGTAGTGGATGTTGTCTATATCTAGTACATTCCGCTGCCATGCATAACGATGAAACGTGTATGGAGGTTTCTCCAATTTACCATACGAAGGATGAACCATGGCTCCTGCCAGGGTCAGCATTGAAGGCTGATGAGAGGAGACCAGTCGATTCTTCTGGAGGTCGAAGGGTGAGGTAGTCCTGGATTAGGGGGTATCCGGACAGCCGGACTATATACATCGTCCGGACTATTGAAACGTGAAGATACAAGACTCAAGACTTCGGCTCGTGTCCTGATGGGACTCTCCTTTGCGTGGAAGGCAAGCTTGGCGATCCGGATATTATGTTTCCTTCCTTGTAACCGACTCCATGTAAACCCTAGCCCTCTCCGGTGTCTATATAAACCGGAGAGGATGGTCCTTAGAAGGCCGATCACAATTACAATCATACCATCATAGGCTAGCTCCTAGGGTTTAGCCTCTACGATCTCGTGGTAGATCTACTCTTGTACTACTCATATCTTCAATATTAATCAAGCAGGAAGTAGGGTTTTACCTCCATCGAGAGGGCCCGAACCTGGGTAAACATTGTGTCTCGTGCTTCATGTTACCATCAGCCTAAGATGCATAGATCGGGACCCCCTACCTGAGATCTGCCAGTTTTGACACCAACATTGGTGCTTTCATTGAGAGTTCCTCTGTGTCGTTGCTTCAAGGCTTGATGGCGTCTTCAATCGTCAATAACATGGTCCAGGGTGAGACTCTTCTCCCCGGACAGATCTTTGTGTTCGGCTGCTTCGCACTGCTGGCCAATTCGCTTGGCCATCTGGAGCAGATCGACAGCTACGCCCCTGGCCACCAGAGCAGGTTCGGAAACCTGAACTATACGGCGGACATTTGCGGAGACTTGATCTTCGACGGATTCGGCCCTGTTCCGGGAGCGCCGGACAGTCGCGACGGGCATGGCCTAGACCTGCTGTCGGACAATGCTCGGAACGTCATCCCTGCAATAGCCTTGGATCTAAATCCGGAACGGGTTGCGTTTCCCAAGGAAGGAGGAGTAGACCCTGCCCTGCAGGCCGCATACTCATCGGTGTTGGAGCCAAACACAGGTCTCACCTCAGTGGAGACCTGTAACCCCGAACCCCCGGACTCGTATCCGGTCATTGGTTCTGGTACGCACACCCTCGATCCAGCCGAGCCGGGTTGGGCTCCAGTAATGGAGTTTACCGCTGCGGACATCTTTCAACACTCGCCCTTTGGTGACATGTTGAACTCATTAAAGTCTCTCTCTCTGTCAGGACACTCTGGGCCGAACTATGTCCGACTTGAGTGGGAAGCAGGCAACGAAGGAATTCGCTGCCCACCCACCACCCACTTGATTGCCACGATCGATGATTTAACCGACGTGCTGGACTTCGAGTTCGAAGACATCGACGGCATGGACGACGATGCCGGAGACGTACAGGAACCACCGCTCACAGGGCGGTGGACAGCCACCTCTTCACACGATATATACATGGTGGACACTCCGAAAGAAACCAATGGCGATGAGGCAATGGAGGATAAACCCTCCAAGAAGAAAGCAAAGCATGGGCGTCGCCCGCGCTGCTCCAAACCCCGCCAAGGTAATACCGGCACCGGAGACGAAAACAATCCGGACGGTGCTGGCGATGAATACAACCCCGAACAGCCCGCCTTTGAGCAGGCCGAATATGAAGATGGGCATGACAGCCCAGATGAACAAGCGACTGACGGGTATCCGGAGGAGGACAACTACATGCCCCCCTCCGAAGACGAGATTAGCCTCGGCGACGACGAGTTCGGCATACCCGAGGACCCCACGGAGCAGGAGCGCTTCAAGAGCCGGCTTATTGCCACTGCGAGAAGCCTAAAGAAGAAGCAGCAGCAGCTCCAAGCTGATCAAAACCTGCTCATAGATAGATGGTCAGAAGTCCTGGCAGCCGAGGAATATGGACTCGAGCGCCACACGGCTGACCGGCCGCCTCGAGGCCGCGATAGAACGGCATATCAGCCCGAATACCAGCCAGCACCCCCGCGCCAGTTTACTACGGCCCGGGGCAATACTCAGGACCTGCGCGATAAACTGGATAACACTGCAGGACAACCAAGATCGATCTACGGATCACGGGGGCACGCCACAACACATGACGATGACCGTCATACCGGATACACTAGCAAATCCGGCCGGGCCGAATATATCCAGTCAGACGCAGCCGGACTGCGCCGCGACATAGCCCGGCACAGAGGCGCCGCACACCCCCTCTACTTCACCAATGAAGTAATGGATCATGAATTCCCAGAAGGGTTCAAACCAGTAAAGATCGAATCATACGATGGCACAACAGACCCCGCAGTATGGATTGAAGATTTCCTTATCCACATTCACATGGCCCGCGGAGATGATCTACATGCCATCAAGTATCTTCCCCTTAAGCTCAAAGGACCCGCTAGGCATTGGCTTAACAGTCTGCCCGCAAATTCCATTGGCAGTTGGGAAAACCTGGAAGATGCATTTCTTGACAACTTCCAAGGCACTTATGTGCGACCTCCGGATGCCGATGACTTGAGCCACATGACTCAACAGCCCAGAGAATCAACCAGGAAATTCTGGACTCGGTTCCTAACTAAAAATAACCAAATAGTCGACTGTCCGGACGCCAAAGCCCTGGTGGCCTTCAAGCATAATATCCATGACGAGTGGCTCGCCAGATACCTCGGCCAAGAGAAACCCAAGTCTATGGCAGCTCTCACGGCACTAATGACCTGCTTTTGCGCGGGCGAGGACAGTTGGTTGGCTCGCAGCAGCACTACGCCACATTCTGGCATGTCAGATGTCCGGGACAATAACGGCAAACTACGGCGCAACAAACACAAGCGGCGGAACAATGGAGACAGCACCGAAGACACGGCGGTCAATGCCGGATTCAACGGATCCAAATCCGGTTAGCAGAAGAAGCCATTTAAGAGAAATAATCAGGGACCGTCCAGTCTAGACCGTATACTAGAGCGCTCGTGCCAAATTCATGGCACCCCGGACAAGCCAGCCAACCGCACCAATAGAGACTGTTGGGTATTTAAACAGATCGGCAAGATAAACGCCAAAAACAAGGACAAGGGGTTGCATAGCGACGATGACGAGGAGCCCCGGCGTTCGAACATGCGGGGACAGAAGAAATTTCCCCCCAGGTGAAAACGGTCAACATGATCTATGCCACCCACATCCCCAAGAAGGAACGGAAGCGAGCACTACGGGATGTCTATGCGATGGAGCCAGTCGTCCCCAAATTCAACCCATGGTCAGCTTGTCCGATCACCTTTGATCCTAGGGATCATCCTACTAGCATCCGTCATGGCGGCTCGGCCGCATTGGTCTTAGACCCAATCATCGACGGATTCCACCTCACGCGAATCCTTATGGACGGCGGTAGCAGCCTGAACCTGCTTTACCAGGACATAGTGCGCAAAATGGGCATCAATCCTTCAAGGATTAAGCCCACCAAAACCACCTTTAAAGGTGTAATTCCTGGAGTAGAGGCCCGTTGTACGGGCTCTATAACATTAGAAGTGGTCTTCGGATCTCCGGATAACTTCCAAAGCAAAGAGCAAATCTTCGATATCGTCCCCTTCCACAGTGGTTACCATGCACTGCTCAGACGAACCGCATTCGCTAGATTCAATGCGGTACCACACTATGCATACCTCAAGCTCAAGATGCCAGGCCCACTGTCACATCCCTAGCTTCTGGTGCTGCATAGCGTTTTGCATCATGTTTAAATTTCTGAAACTTGAACTGGGGAAATTTGGAAGCCTCAAAAACTTAAATAAAAGAAGGGCAAAAACCCTAAAATCTCATTCATTGTTCCAAAATGCTCTTCTTAGATGTTTAATATTTTTGGAAAGGGTTTTGATCCAAACCAAAAATAATGAACATTTTAAAAGGATTTATTTTTGGGACTTTGAATTTAAATCATTAGCTATTTGAATTTGAATTATATTCATATAATTAGAATATAATTTCAAATACCCCTGAAATATTTTATGAGCTTTTGGAAAAGTCCATCTAGCAAAATAAAAATATTCAGAGGAGTTTTTGGTATTGTTTGAATTATTTTAAATTCAAAATAGTGGCAAAACAAATTTAAAAAAAAATAAAACAAACAGAAAATAAAACAGAGCACTCACCTGTAACTTACCTGGTATTCTAGCCCACCTGGCGGCCCATCTGAGCTGGTCGGCCCAGCCCACCTCCTCCTCTCTGTCGTCTTCCTCCCCCTCGCCCCGAAGCTGCTCGGTGGTGAGCGCCGACGCCGCCCCGGCCACCTCCTGCTTGCCGCTTCGCCCTGGCCTCTTCGGGAGACGCCACGCAGCCCCCTCGCTCCTCTCTCTCACTCTCTCCCGACCCCCTTCTCCCTTCTCTGCTCTCCCCCTCTCGCGCCCGAGCGCGCTCATCGCCGTCGCTCGCAACCACTGCGGCCACAGCCACTTCCTCGCTCCCTCTCTGCATACCCGAGCTCAGCCCGGACCCCAAGCCCCTCTACGTCGACCCACCGAAGCCCGGATGCCCCAAGACGATGCCGCGGCGCTTCTTCCCCGACCACGGCCGCCGGATTCCGCCGTCCGATTCATCCTCTCTGCCGTCTCCCCGAGCACGCCGACCTGCTCTTCGAACTCACTGTGAGCTCTTACGCCTCCCCTCTCTCTTCCCCGCCTCGATTGCGCCCTGTAGCCTCGATCCCACCGGAGCCGTAGCTTGCTTGCCGCCGTCCATGTCTCTGTCGCGGCTAGGACCCACATGTGTCGCGTCCGAGCACGCTGTTGTCCTCAGCGTGCTCCCAGGAACCCAAAGCACCTAACCACTCGTCCTCCCGTGCACCGCAGCGCCGGTCCCGCGAACCCCCGAGCTCCGACCGCCGCCTAAGTGGTCGCCGCCGTCGACCCCGGCCTCCCCGTGCCCAGCTGTGTGCGCCCCTAGATGCGCGGGAGCATGGGCTCCCTCTTGGTGCCCTCAGCGCAACCAGCCGCGGGCTGTAGCACCGTCCCGAGCAACTCCGGCGAGGTCTCGCCGTCGCCGTGGTCGCCGGCGTCACTAGCCGACGTGGCGGCGTGATTAGCGCTAATCACGGCCAGCTAACCCTCCCCAGAGCCACTGACGTATGGGCCCCACGCCCTTATTTAATCTTTATTATTTTCTGTTAAGTTTTAACCTAACCACCATGGGCCCACACGTCAGCTTTGACCGTGCTGACGTGTCTGTTGACCCGGCCCCACCTGTCATTGGCACTATCCAGCCCCAGTCACTGACCAGTGGACCCCATTGGTCAGGTTTGACCTGGACCCGCCTAGTTGACCTGCTGACATCAGCATGACCTAGTGCTGACGCAATAAATCATTTTCTGGATTTATTTTAATTCAGGAAATTCCAGAAAATGATTTAAACTTCAAAAATTCATAGAAATTCAACCGTAGCTCAGAATGAAATAATTTATATATGAAAAATTATCAGAAAAATCCAATCTATCCATCTGTACCATTTTCACGCATGTTAGAACAACTTATAGCTGCTGTCTAGGACAATTCAATTAAATGGCATTTAAATAATCACATGTGGAGTTTGAATTTGAACCTAGGGTTCAAACCAACTCCATTTAACTTGCTGCTAGTTGCATTAGCTCAAATCACATCATATTGCCATGTCACACATGCATCATATTGTCGCATTGCATTGATTGTGTTCTTCCTTGTTTGCCGGTAATTGTCCCCTCTCGATAGACGTGTACCGGCGATGTGATCGATGACACCGATGAAGAACTATATTATCTTCAGAAGTGCCAGGCAAGCAAAACCCCCTTGTTCATTCCGATAAAATCCCACTCTCTCGCTCCTGCTCTCTTTTACTGCATTAGGACAACAACGACATATTTGTTACTTGCTGCGGTAGCTGAACCCCTTTATCCTTTGCATGACCTGTCATTGCCACAGTAAATAGATGAAACCCACTAGCATGAGTAGTAGTTGTTTGAGCCCTGATGTGCCTACTCATTCATGCTTGTTTGTCATGCCTGCTACTGCTTAGAGTTGAGTCAGGTCTGATTCATCGAGGATGAATCAGAGGCGTGTGAACATGTCCTACTGTGTGTGAGCTAAGTGTGTGAACACGATTTGGTAAAGGTAGCGGTGAGAGGCCATGTAGGAGTACATGTTGGGTTGTCTCATTGCAGCCATCCTCAGGAACTGAGTTCTGTGTTTGTGATCCATGATCAGTTACTACCACACATTGGGCTCCGGGCGCTCCAAGCCCTCTCGACTTATTAATCAACCTGATCTATGTCCAGGAGTTGCAACTAGTTTCTGGTGTTTGTAGGTAGTGTTAGTAGTCTACCAAGTGGCACCCGGTATAGGTGGGCTTTGGACAGACTAGGCACAATGGCACGGTGTACCAAGCGTAGATCCACCCGTCGAGGTGGGCTTGGGAACCCTGCTCACATCGTTTGGGGCCGTGAGCGACACCCCGGCCGGATCTCCTTGCGGATGGAACCCGAATAGGCGATAAACCTGGACGAGAGACTTGTTTGGTTAGTCAGGTCGTGGCCGACTCCCTCGCCCGGTTTCCGCTTGAAGGTTGCCGAGGTACATGACGTGTACAGGGCGGTAAGTGGCGAGAGCGTGTGTGAAGAAGTACACCCCTGCAGGGTTATCATTATCTATTCGAATAGCCGGATTCCTCGGATATGGAAACTTGGACCCCTTGCAAAGTTCATAGACAAGTGAAAGTGGATACTCTAAAATACGCAAGATAAGCGTGAGTGCTATGGATGGCGTTCTCGTAGGGAGACGGGAGCGGATCCATAGTGGTGTATTGATATGGTGAATATGTGGACTCGTGTGCGCCACCTCAAAAGAGTTACTTGCAGTCGTAGTTCAGGATAGCCACCGTGTCAAAGCTGGATTGCTGCAGTTAAACCCCACCATCCCCTTGGTTGATAATGATGCATATGTAGTTAGTTCTGATGTAAGTCTTGCTGGGTACATTTGTACTCATGTTGCTTAATTTATGTTTTTGCAGAGAGACTTCAGTCTCGCTAGTAGTTCCACCTGGACTTCGCCGTTTAGCTTGTTACCTCAGCTACGATCTTGTGCCCTCGGCAGGATCTGGTAGATAGTCAGGCTTCTCAGCCTCTTTCATTTATAGTTGTCTGTACTCAGACATGATAGCTTCCGTTTGTGTTTTGACTTGTATGCTCTGAATGTTGGGTCATGAGACCTATGTTTGTAATATCTCGCTCCTCGGAGCCTATTGAATTAAATACTTGAGTTGTAGAGTCATGTTGTGATGCCATGTTGTATTGCACATATCGAGCATATTGTGTGTATGTTATTGAAATGCTTGGTATGTGTGGGATCTGACTATCTAGTTGTTTATCCTTAGTAGCCTCTCTTACCGGGAAATGTCTCCTGGTGTTTCCACTGGTAGCTTGCTACTGCTCCGGAACACCTAGCCTGGCCGGCATGTGTCCTTCTTCGTTCCTGTGTCTGTCCCTTCGGGGAAATGTCACGCGATGAATACCGGAGTCCTGTTAGCCCGCTACAGCCCGGTTCACCGGAGTCCTGCTAGCCCAGTGCTACAGCCTGGATTCACTCGCTGATGACCGACACGTTCGTTGTTGGGTCATGTATGCCTGTCCCTGTAAGTTAGTGCCACTTTGGGTTCACGACTAGCCATGTCAGCCCAGGTTCTTTGTCATATGGATGCTAGCGACACTATCATATACGTGAGCCAAAAGGCGCAAACGGTCCCGGGCCAGGTAAGGTGGCACCCGTGGGAATACCGTGCGTGAGGCCGCAAAGTGATATGATGTGTTACATGCTAGATCGGTGTGACTTAGGATCGGGGTCCTGACAGCTTTGGTATCAGAGCTTGACTGCCTGTAGGATTACCGAGCCAAACTGGTCGAAGTTGAGTCTAGAAATTCTTTAGTTATATAAGGGAATTGATTGTGGGATGGAACGTAAGGCTCCTTTTACTCCTTATACCTTATGCCTTCTGATCCGAGTCATCTTATCCTTCCTACGGGGTTAAGGAACTAGGTTTTCTCTTCTTTCTATCTGGATCACGTGTTACTAATCTGTAGACTTGTAAGATTGTTGGGTTCAAGCCTCAATTCAGTTTCTACCTCTATATGCTAATTGTTGATCTCCAAACCTTATTATTGTGCTTTTGAGTGTCTATGCCACCATTTTTGTAGCATGTCTTCAATATTTTGAGCATTTACAGCCGTTATGTTGTCTGAGTCATCCCAGGTTTCTAAACAATCTGATGCATTTGCAAAATCCTTTCCCTCTGGTTTCGATGTTCCTTTATGCCAGCTCAATCACACTAATTGTTGAGTTGAGGTATTCTATTGCCTTGACATTTATGTTGGAGTTATTATTATGACCCTAGGTGCCTTAGGGGATCATCTAGTAGTCTAGCCATGATCTGTGTTTCCAGTGTGATGATTCTGGCCGTCATTTTCGAAAGCATCCCGTGATGCCACTTAGTAGTAGGTATTCTATTCCTGGGTTTTGAACCCGAGATTCACCCCATTTACCTCATGTTGATAGTGTTGCTAGTTCCTTTAGGAAATTAGTAACTTTTGCATTAGTCCTCGAGGTCCATGGTATTTTCCTTCTTCCAAATACTATGAACCACTTATGGCAGTAGTTTGTTGGATCAAAAGATCATAACAGGAGTGCTCTCGATGGGTTCTCTATTCTATACTGTGACTCTGCCAGCTCAACCTTTCTGCATGGGTTATCCGGAAGAATTATGCTGAACTTTGTTCGGCATACCAATCCATGTATCCACAACTCAGAAAGTTATATGTTCCTTTGAGTTGTCCCTCTTTAGTTGTCTACTGACCTTCGTCTATCAATTGATAGTCAAGAGTATGCGTGCGTTCGTTTATCGATGCCTATTACTCTTGTTGTCCGTCAAGCCATTCTATCGCCGAATGACTAGGAGAAACAAACTCTAGTACCTCATCCATACCCAGGATTGGGTCTTAACAGTTGTATTCCGCAGATCAAATGCCAATCCAGCTTTTGGTTCTGCTCTACCTTGGAGTATTACCCCCTTTATGTCAGAATTGTCATGAGAACTGCACCAACTCTCATGAATTTTGACGTAGTGATACTTCTCACCATCACTAGTCATTCCTCGGTCTTCGTGTTGATGCAACCAGAATACCGACAGAAGAATTGTGATGTGTGAAATCAATACTCCTAGCAACCTCGTTGCTTGGTAGTTAAAGGACAATAATTTCATTCTTAGCGTGTTGGTTTTTGAATCATCCTTCTAAGACTGATTGTGCTACCTAGTCCTTATTTCGGTGCACCCTTCGATTGATGAGTTAGGATCTTGTCAAGTCCTCACTCATTTGATCATATCGTCTTGCCCTCAAAAGCGAGATTGTTCTCGAGCTTAGTAACATACCGGTGGTTCGTGATTTTCCGAATATCTTCTCGGAAGTATTACCAGGTTGTCCCTTGACTGTTATGTTGAGCTCGTGATCAAGTTGGTTTCTTGTGAACCACCTTCTCTCCAAGAATCGGTGTTAGATATCCCTGAGCTAGTTGGTTAAGCTAGACAACAACTTGGAGAGTTGGAAGATAAAAGCTTACCTGACTTAGTTCATTTCAAAGGGATACCCTTTGTATGTGCGTGTTGAAGAAAATTGATATTTCATCGATTGGTCCCTGTGATCAGTTGCTGGACCTATTATCTTATCCAATCTTTGATTTGAGTATGAGCTATCATCAAATCAAATCAGAACCAACGATATTCGTAATGTTGTCTTACTCGTGGGTTTCCTCGAGCATACACCATTATATTCTTTGGGCTGACCAATGCTATCACCGTGTTCACTTAACTATGGAAATCCTTTTATATGGAAACCTGGATGAATTGTTGTTGAGCCCATTGACAATATCCTTATCTCCTCCATGATTTTGTTGAACATTAAGTTAGTGTTGGAAACTTTGTAAGCAATGCCTTCGTGCTCCGTTCATGAAGCCTATGCTTGGATGGAAGAAGTGACTTCCTCTAGTTCATGTGCATTTGGTGCAAGTTGCCGCCGTGGGTTGAGAAAGGTTTGTTTTGTTTCCTCTGGAATCGTCCCAAGTCAGTCATGCATGTGCCAAGTATACTGTGGTTTGGTAGGTTAATTACCTCCACTCCATATGTATTCCGTAGCACCCCAAGCCACTGACTGATTTGTTCAGGAAAAGGAGTTGATGTGCTAATCCTAGGTCATGCACAAGACTTCGACATCCTCAATGATGGTTCCCAACCTGAACTCGGTAGTGTTTTATTGTAAGACTACCATGTGATCATGTTTGTCTGAGACAACATGTTCACATGTGTGTAGCAGAACCAGCTCATGTTTTGGAGCTTGCTATCGTAGTTCATCTCCCGAGAATCCCGCAACGTCATCTCGTCGATTTGTGTTGCAAACTTTCATTTTTCTTCCTAGACTCGATGGGTCTAGAATATCCTGACACCAACCAGATCTGAATCTCAGGCAGATATGATGGTTGGAACATTTCCCGAAGAACTATAATATTGGTTCCTCGATAACTGGTAAAGTGGATGTCGTGGCCAGCACCACCCAGCCGAAAGACCTATTATTGTAGTATCTTGATTGAAGAAGTTGGCCACCTCCCCATAAGGATTTCGTAGGATTTACCTCCGTAACTGTTCCTTATGGATTCTATTGCTCCCGAAGTCCGACCTTTTACTTGATGTTCTAGTTATCAAACCATATCTATGAATGGGATACACTAGCACATCAAGAAGAACATTAGAAGCGGAGTGCTAAATGTCTCTCGGTCGATCATGCAGATTTTCTTTCCTTGGCATTGCTAGGGTGAAATCTGAGGAAGTGTTATCTTCCTTTGCATCTGCATCATCCATCATAATTCATCATGGTAGCAAGTTGTGTTGCCAGGATCCTTGACACAGATGTTGGTAAAATCTTGATGATTATGGAAATTCTCAAGTTCTTGAGAGCACGCACAAGCGCTACGTGTTATCATCGGCTCTAACTGGGATTCCTCTCAGTTTCCTCGGCAATGCTATGACCTTTCAAACAATGAATTCACTCTCTATTGTTGGGTTCCTCCCCAGTTACCAGAATCATTCCCAGCATTTGCATTCTGTTCCCAGCTTGCACCGCCATTGTGCCATTCTACCATGGGTCTCTTCCATTTCCGGTGGTAAGCAAAATCATCCATTACATTGTCTTCAACAAGGTAATCCACATCATCCAAGTCCGAGTATGCCATTCTACCGACCCCCTCCAAACGATCGCTCGAGAATTGCCTTAGGCTGGTTTAAAGAGTTTCAATGATCTCTGAATCAAAGGTAATTTTTTTGCCACTTAAGGGGATATTTCCACAAGTCACCTTCCCTAAGGTTCCCCGTTATGGTATCGTGGCAACTCAACTCCTCGCTACGTTGACAATCGTTTACCACCTTCTTAAGTGTGGAATTGTTGTCCACCTAGTGAACCTTCATCATCCGTTTCTTTCCACCCCTCTTGATGTGTATCTCGTGTCTCAACCCGAGAGATGGTTCTATGTCTCATTCCGTGAGTTGTTCGACCTTTGAGAAGATCGATCCTTCCAGAATCTTACTTTCCCTCTCGTTGTCATGTTAGCTAGAGTTCTCAGAGCAAGACATCGAGACAAAGATGGTGATCAAATCAACGTTCCTATGAAGTGCAAGTTGGATCGCGAAGATTGCGTTAGTTGCGTTCCCCTTCATCCTACCCTACGCTTGAATCTCGGGACGAGATTCTTGTTTAGTGGGGGCGGGTTGTCACATCCCTAGCTTCTGGTGCTGCCTAGCGTTTGCATCATGTTTAAATTTCTGAAACTTGAACTGGGGAAATTTGGAAGCCTCAAAAACTTAAATAAAAGAAGGGCAAAAACCCTAAAATCTCATTCATTGTTCCAAAATGCTCTTCTTAGATGTTTAATATTTTTGGCAAGGGTTTTGATCCAAACCAAAAATAATGAACATTTTAAAAGGATTTATTTTTGGGACTTTGAATTTAAATCATTAGCTATTTGAATTTGAATTATATTCATATAATTAGAATATAATTTCAAATACCCCTGAAATATTTTATGAGCTTTTGGAAAAGTCCATCTAGCAAAATAAAAATATTCAGAGGAGTTTTTGGCATTGTTTGAATTATTTTAAATTCAAAACAGTGGCAAAACAAATTTAAAAAAAAATAAAACAAACAGAAAATAAAACAGAGCACTCACCTGTAACTTACCTGGTATTCTAGCCCACATGGCGGCGCATCTGAGCTGGCCGGCCCAGCCCACCTCCTCCTCTCTGTCGTCTTCCTCCCCCTCGCCCCGAAGCTGCTCGGTGGCGAGCGCCGACGCCGCCCCGGCCACCTCCTGCTTGCCGCTTCGCCCTAGCCTCTTCGGGAGACGCCACGCAGCCCCCTCGCTCCTCTCTCTCACTCTCTCCCGACCCCCTTCTCCCTTCTCTGCTCTCCCCCTCTCGCGCCCGAGCGCGCTCATCGTCGTCGCTCGCAACCACCGCGGCCACAGCCACTTCCTCGCTCCCTCTCTGCGTACCCAAGCTCAGCCCGGACCCCAAGCCCCTCTACGTCGACCCACCGAAGCCCGAATGCCCCAAGACGATGCCGCGGCGCTTCTTCCCCGACCACAGCCGCCGGATGCCGCCATCCGATTCATCCTCTCCGCCGTCTCCCCGAGCACGCCGACCTGCTCTTCGAACTCACTGTGAGCTCCTACACCTCCCCTCTCTCTTCCCCGCCTCGATTGCGCCCTGTAGCCTCGATCCCACCGGAGCCGTAGCTTGCTTGTCGCCGTCCATGTCTCTATCGCGGCTAGAACCCACATGTGTCGCGTCCGAGCACGCTGTCGTCCTCAGCGTGCTCCCAGGAACCCAAAGCACCTAACCACTCGTCCTCCCGTGCACCGCAGCGCCGGTCCCGCGAACCCCCGAGCTCCGGCCGCCGCCTAAGTGGTCGCCACCGTCGACCCCGGCCTCCCCGTGCCCAGCTGCGTGCGCCCCTAGATGCGCGGGAGCACGGGCTCCCTCTTGGTTCCCTCAGCGCGACCAGCCGCGGGCTGTAGCGCCGTCCCGAGCAACTCCGGCGAGGTCTCGCCGTCGCCGTGGTCGCCGGCGTCACTAGCCGACGTGGCCGCGTGATTAGCGCTAATCACGGCCAGCTAACCCTCCCCAGAGCCACTGACGTATGGGCCCCACGCCCTTATTTAATCTTTATTATTTTCTGTTAAGTTTTAACCTAACCACCGTGGGCCCACACGTCAGTTTTGACCGTGCTGACGTGTCTGTTGACCCGGCCCCACCTGTCATTGGCACTATCCAGCCCCAGTCACTGACCAGTGGACCCCACTGGTCCGGTTTGACCTGGACCCGCCTAGTTGACCTGCTGACATCAGCATGACCTAGTGCTGATGCAATAAATCATTTTCTGGATTTATTTTAATTCAGGAAATTCCAGAAAATGATTTAAACTTCAAAAATTCATAGAAATTCAACCGTAGCTTAGAATGAAATAATTTATATATGAAAAATTATCAGAAAAATCCAATCTATCCATCTGTACCATTTTCATGCATGTTAGAACAACTTATAGCTGCTGTTTAGGACAATTCAATTAAATGGCATTTAAATAATCACATGTGGAGTTTGAATTTGAACCTAGGGTTCAAACCAACTCCATTTAACTTGCTGCTAGTTGCATTAGCTCAAATCACATCATATTGCCATGTCACACATGCATCATATTGTCGCATTGCATTGATTGTGTTCTTCCTTGTTTGCCGGTAATTGTCCCCTCTCGATAGACGTGTACCGGCGATGTGATCGATGACACCGATGAAGAACTATATTATCTTCAGAAGTGCCAGGCAAGCAAAACCCCCTTGTTCATTCCGATAAAATCCCACTCTCTCGCTCCTGCTCTCTTTTACTGCATTAGGACAACAACGACATATTTGTTTCTTGCTGCGGTAGCTGAACCCCTTTATCCTTTGCATGACCTGTCATTGCCACAGTAAATAGATGAAACCCACTAGCATGAGTAGGAGTTGTTTGAGCCCTGATGTGCCTACTCATTCATGCTTGTTTGTCATGCCTGCTACTGCTTAGAGTTGAGTCAGGTCTGATTCATCGGGGATGAATCAGAGGCGTGTGAACATGTCCTACTGTGTGTGAGCTAACTGTGTGAACACGATTTGGTAAAGGTAGCGGTGAGAGGCCATGTAGGAGTACATGGTGTGTTGTCTCATTGCAGCCGTCCTCAGGAACTGAGTTCTGTGTTTGTGATCCATGATAAGTTACTACCACACATTGGGCTCCGGGCGCTCCAAGCCCTCTCGACTTATTAATCAACCTGATCTATGTCCAGGAGTTGCAACTAGTTTCTGGTGTTTGTAGGTAGTGTTAGTAGTCTACCAAGTGGCACCCGGTACAGGTGGGCTTGGGACAGACTAGGCACAATGGCACGGTGTACCAAGCGTAGATCCACCCGTCGAGGTGGGCTTGGGAACCCTGCTCACATCGTTTGGGGCCGTGAGCGACACCCCGGCCGGATCTCCTTGCGGATGGAACCTGAATAGGCGATAAACCTGGACGAGAGACTTGTTTGGTTAGTCAGGTCGTGGCCGACTCCCTCGCCCGATTTCCGCTTGAAGGTTGCCGAGGTACATGACGTGTACAGGGCGGTAAGTGGCGAGAGCGTGTGTGAAGAAGTACACCCCTGCAGGGTTATCATTATCTATTCGAATAGCCGGATTCCTCGGATATGGAAACTTGGACCCCTTGCATAGTTCATAGACAAGTGAAAGTGGATACTCTAAAATACGCAAGATAAGCGTGAGTGCTATGGATGGCGTTCTCGTAGGGAGACGGGAGCGGATCCATAGTGGTGTATTGATATGGTGAATATGTGGACTCGTGTGCGCCACCTCAAAAGAGTTACTTGCAGTCGTAGTTCAGGATAGCCACCGTGTCAAAGATGGCTTGCTGCAGTTAAACCCCACCATCTGGCGCCTCGGGCGCCTCGGGCGCAACGGAAGTCCTGATACAGACGGCCCTCCCTCCCTAACGAGGGGCTGCCTACCTGAGTCCAGAACCATTGAAGGCTCCGGAACAGTGTTCGGCTGAGAGCCCGGCTTACCGTGGCTCTCATCAACACGATCCATGGGGATCTTTAACCCCACAAGTTCGACGTCTGGAACGCCGCCTTGAGGCACCTCCAGGGCCACCTCCCCCATCTCTGGGAACCTTTGGGACAACACCTCCGTGTCATCCGTAGGCCGAGGAGAAGTGGCCGCCGGGAGTGAGTTCATTGCTAACTCGCTCAAGGACCCGTCCGAAGATGATACCTCGGGTTGGGCCCTGGCCGGACTGCATACAAGTTCGGCATTATAACAAAATTGTGAAGCAAAATTATGATGGAGTGCGGATACTTACGATCGCACTGAAGGCTTCTTCCTGGGCAGCCACCCTTCCTCGCTATCGGCGGCGGTGGCGGAGTAGTCCGGAAGGGACACCTTTCCCTTCTTGGACGTCCCAGTCTCCCCCACCGGGGCGGCCTTCCTCTTTCTCTCCCCCCACCCAATACGGGGAGGTGGAGTTTCTTCTTGTTTTCCCCCGCTTCCGCGGGAGGAATCTGCCTCGTCGTCATCGAACGACAAGGGTATGACGGCCTTGCGCCGGGGGCCTCTCCTAGTCCCCTGGTCCGCCCTCTCAGGCCCCTCGTCCTCTCCGTATGGGGAGGTCTCCTCTTCTTTTTCTTCTTCCCCTTCGGGGGAGGAGTGCGCCTCGTCGTCTTCGGACTAGGCTTGCGCAACCTTACGCCGGAGACCCTTTCGGGTCCCCGGGGCCTTCTTATCGGCCTTCTTCTCCGGCCCCTTATAGGGCGCCGGGACTAGCATCTTCCTCAGAAGATCATTAGCTGGGCCTTCTGGCAGCGAAGCCGGACAGTCAATCCGCTCCACTGTTGTCGGTGTCAAAACCGGCGGATCTCGGGTAGGGGGTCCCGATATGTGCGTCTTAGGCTGATGGTAACAGGAAGCAAGGGACACAATGTTTACCCAGGTTTGGGCCCTCTCGATGGAGGTAAAACCCTACTTCCTGCTTGATTAATATTGAAGATATGTGGAATACAAGAGTGGATCTACCACGAGATCTTAGAGGCTAACCCGAAGAGCTAGCCTATGATGGTATGATTGTAAATGTGATTGGCCTTCTAAGGACCATCCTCTCCGGTTTATATAGACACCGGAGAGCTAGGGTTTACATCGAGTCGGTTACAAGGAAGGAAACATAATATCTGGATCGCCAAGCTTGTCTTCCATGCAAAGGAGAGTCCCATCCGGACATGAGCCAAAGTCTTGAGTCTTGTATCTTGACGCTTCTATAGTCTGGACGATGAATATAGTCTGGCTGTCTGGATACCCCCTTAACCAGGACTCCCTCAGTAGCCCTTGAACCAGGCTTCAATGACGATGGGTCCGGTGCGCAGTCTTGTCTTCGGCATTGCAAGGTGGGTTCCTCCTCCGAATACTCCAAGGTTATTATCGAACACGTAGACCGTGTCCGGCTCTGCAAGATGATCTTGACATACCCTAGCCTAAATCCATTCTGCTGGCAATTTTTGGAACGTCATGCCCTTGTATCATGGCCTAGTCCAACACGTACCGATGTCTCCTGCTCGACCTCGACTCGCGTCGCGAGGCAGTTTTATTGGCACGTCCTGCCAAAGCAGAGATCATGTCCCCCTTAATACGGGCTCTTTTATCAATATGGGCATATGTGACCCCATGGCGACCATTGGTATGATCCCGTGTATTTTTAGATAAGTCTCAAGCGGTCACGCTGAGGACTCTTGGTATTCATCCATTTTATAAAGGGGTCGAGGCCTACGCCTTTTACCACCTCTCCTGCTCCTCCTTGCCCCTCGAGCTCCAGCACTCAAAACCTAAGCTCCACCACCCTAGATCCTCCAACATGTCCGGATCCGCTGCAACAGGCTGGTGGGTGGCCTCCTCGATTCAGGAGGAGGGCATTGCGAAGCATAGGGAGGTCGGATACCTGACCGCCGATATCCAGCACAGGCTTCCTACTCCGGGGCAAGTTATCCCCACGCCGGATCCCAACGAGAGTGTCATGTTTATCCCTCACTTCCTCCGAGTCCTAGGCATCACCCCCGACCCCTTCGTGAGGGGGCTCATGTTCTACTATGGGTTGGATTTCCATGATCTGGCTCCAAACGCCATCCTCCACATCTCGTCCTTCATTATCGTGTGTGAGGCCTTTCTCCACGTCAACCCACACTTCGGCTTATGACTGAAGACCTTTAATGTGAAGCCGAAGATGATCGAGGGGCGACATGCAGAGTGCGGAGGCGCTATAATAAGCAGAAACACTGATGCCCCATGGCCAGAGGGTTCTTTTCCAGAAGTATCTGACGTATGGCAACGGAGATGGTTCTATGTCATTTCTCCCAGAGGCACAAAGTGGGCGGCCGCCCCCGAGTTCCGCTCGGGCCCTCCGTCACAGTTGGCATCTTGGACAAATGTGGGACGAAACTATGGGCCCGCTAGCGATGTACTAGAACTGCAGAATCGCATCCGGGAGCTTACTCAGAGGGACATAAATCTTGTTAACATAATGCAAGTGATCCTAATCCGGCGGATGTTGCCGTGCAAACGTCGGCCTCTCCGGATGTGGGAATTTAATCCGGAGGGTCCACGGACTATTAAGCACTTCTTCGGCCTAAAGCTCGGAGGAATGTGTATATTATTCTTCGGACCTCAAGTAGAGTGTCCGGACACCACCGAGGATGCGGGCCTAAGCTGCAATCGCCTAGATGCCCAAGTAAGTAACCTCAAAGCTGGACACTTTGTTTATATTTATCATAACCTTTATTCTGAAAACCTTGTCATGGCCAGGAATGGCTTAACAAGGCAGAGAGAATCAGGTGTCCGGCGCCACTTCCTGAAGGCTCGCCTGGTCCCACTATTGCAAAGATACTGGGTCGGGCGCTCAACAAAATCCCTTCGGGGAAAGGCGAAGGAAAGGGCAGTGAAGCCAAACTTCACGTGCTACGCATCCAGACCGGGGAAATCGCTACCTCTCCTATGGAGGATAGCCGGAAAGGGGAGGTCAAAGCCTCCTCCCCACGCAGGAAGAAGAGGGCCGCCTCCGAAGATTTGGAGGCGGAGACGCCCAAGCAAGGGAAGAAAACATCGCCAGAGGGCTTTGCCACGACGGGCATCCTCACCGCGTCATGCCCACCAGGGGGGCAGCTCTCCACTGAGCCGTAAGTTATTTATTAATTCGAAGGTGTAATGTTACTCTGAGATCCATAACCAGGACATCGTCTTTTGTAGTCCGGTGAGCAACTCTTCTCAACAGAGTTCGTCTTCGGGGGACCTCCGTCCGGAGATGATGGAGAGTGAGACTCCACCCAACTCTCCGCCTCATGAAGCGGGAGACACAGAGGTGTCGTCACGGAGGAGTCCAGATCTGCCGAAGCCGGAGACTAACGCGTCAGCCGCACAGAGCCTGGAGCGTTTGGCTCCTACGGGGGGCGATGAGAAGGGTCCGGCGCAGTGTAGTGTCCGGCCGGACGTACTGATGGGTCGTCTGGAGCGAGTCGCGCTCTCGAAGGAGCACCGCTCCTTAATGAGCATGGTGCTCACGAAGATTTCATCCGCTACCAGTGGCTTGAATGAGGCATTTACAAGCCTGCTCAAAGGCTTTGAGGTATGTAGTAAAAAATGCACAACTTTATGGTTATGAAGCACGCGCTAGGTGTGCTCCCTATAGATAGTAGCCCCTGAGACTCTGGTTGCCTGCCGTAGGCAGCAAATGGGGGATCATACACTAATGGTTGTGCCGTACATGTGCGCAGGTATACAAGGATTCGGTAGCCGACCAGTCTGTTGAAGCTGTCGAACTAAGGAGGCAGATCGGCCAATTGATGCCGATATCACGTTGGTGAATAAGCGGCTGGAGGAGTCACGGGGTATGTGCTCGGCTTCCCTTATTATGATGTATAGAGAAATGTAAGAGGGGCAGAATATCAATGCCATGTGGTTGCACTGCAGATGGTGCTGCTGCCGTGGAGGCCCTGAGGGCGGAACTTGCTCAAGCCAAGGAACAAGCTCGGGCTAGCAATGCGGCTTCCCTAAAGGCCGCCAAAGAATTGAGAGCCGAACAGGCTGCTCATTGCCGAAGCGAAGAAAAGATAGCTGAAATGGCTAGGGAGTTAAAAAATGCCACCGACCGGTACGCACTCCTCGAAAAGGAGAGTAAGGCTAGTTCAGCCAAGCTGGACAGGCACTTAATGCCGCCAAGGAGATGCAGACCGAGATCCGCAGTATGATGGAAGAGCTCCAACAGGCCGACAAAATCGTGGCTGGGGGCTCATACTTGTTGCGGACGAAGTTCTTCGATCCGAAGTATGCTCCCCTGGAGGGGCGCTTGAGTCCTGCAGACGCATATGCGGACTTGGCGAATAGTACAGCTGACGCTGTCAAGTTCTTCGAGGGTCAAGGCGATGAAGAAGTGGAGAAGCTTTTCTGGTCGTAGTTCAATGCTCCCACTCGCCCGCTGCCGCTAAATGAGAAGGTGGCTGCTATGGCGGAGCTCCACAGGCTGTCCGGGCTGGCAATGAGGTCTGTAATAGACCGTCTTTGGCCGAAGGGGCCTAAGCTGGAGAGCTATTTTGGTTTGGTGCAGCAGTTCCTTGGAGCCGTGTCTCAGATTGACGCCATGAGGAGGTCGGTGTGCATAGAGGGTGCGCGGATGGCACTGGCCCGCGTTAAAGCCTATTGGACGGATATGGAGGCCACTGTAATAGCGACCCAGAATCCGGCGGGAGGCCAATATCCGGCCGAGCACTACTTGGCGCAAGTCACGGAAGGTGCCCACCTAATAGAGGCGCAGTGCTCGAAGAATGTTTTATTCGAGTGATAATTCGAATCATTGTAGAGAACAATGTTTAGTTTACTTATGAGGCTATGTTTATACTTTTGCCCGAAAGTATGATTGTCCCCCCTGTGCGGCCGTTCTTATATGTATAAGTAGTCCGAAAGATAGCAGTCGTTGGCTTCACCCCCACACATGTAATGCGGGGGTGTTCGCAAAAAATATGCTTAATCACACTTGATCCAACGTCTTGGTCCATGAAGGAGGTGATCACACGTCGAACTAGGCAACCGGACTATATAGCTGTATACCTTTTGCTTAGCCATGGGAGTATAATGGTGGGGCTACTATGTAGCCCCTGGTACCTTCACGTGCATCCGAATACGAGCGTGTGTGTACATGGCCGGGAAACGGCCCTTTGTTAAGGCGGAGGAATCTTTAGGGATTCCGGTGAGTCTTCGAGTGGTTGAACAGTCTCTCGCTGTATCATGATGGTCAATTTTCGGCTTTCTCTACTGAGGCGCTCATCCAGAATAACCAGGGCACAATCGCAGTAGTTCTCCTTTGGCTTGCCTTAGCCGGATGATAGCGGAACATAAGGCGGCAAACCCAGGAGCTGGGCAAACCCAACATTTGACCAAAGACATGATTCGGAGCTGATGCATATACGGCCAAACTCGTCACGCCAAACACTCCCGAGGGTATTCGGTCTTTTGTAGAAGAAGATAGGCTAACAAGAGCCTATTGTAAGCCCTTTATTCCTAGGTACATGCAATTTAGTCTACCGTGGCCAAATGCCAAAAATGGAAGTATCCTCTGTGGGTATAGAACCCATGGGATGGTTTAAACAACAAGAGGCAGTAGAAAAGGTTTACACACGGGCTTAATCTAAAAAGAAACTTGTTGCACGGGGCCCTGCTGCACATCTGCGCCTTTGTCTCCGTTGTGTCGTATCCTGGAAGGGTATCGCGCGAACGTTGTCTGTAAAAAAAGAAAAACTTGTAGGAGGGTGCAACGTAAGTATGCGATTAGTAATAAAAGTGTAAGCTATTGGCCTGCCAATAAGGTCGAGCCGAGCGTGGGGCTGTATTAAATATATACAGCCCCTGGTTTCCGTTATGGGATTACATATATGGTGCCCTGTTTGAATTTTATCCGGGCTACCGGACTCGTCTAACCGTGTCTGTGGTCGTAATGACCAATCATGTTTTTTAATACTGGAGGCCGCTTATAGTCCGGCCGCCAGGGCCGTCGCGTACTCCTCTGCGCGTGAAGGGCGCTCTATGATTCCGCTAACGGTGATGATGCCACGGGGACCGGGCATCTTGATTGTAAGGTGGCCATAGTGTGGCAATGCGTTGAAGCGGGCGAAAACCGTTCTTCCTAGCAATGCATGATAGCTACTTCGGAAGGGTGCGACAGTGAAGAGCAGCTCTTCGCTTCTGGAGTTGCCTGGGGAGCCGAATGTTACTTCCAGCACGACGGAGCCCCTGGCACAGGCTGCAACGCCTGGTATCACCCCTTCAAAAGTGGTGTTGCTTTGTTTAATTCTGGATGGGTCTATCCCCATTCTGCGGATAGTGTCTTCGTATATTAAATTGAGACCACTGCCGCCGTCCATGAGGACACGGGTGAGACGGTATCCGTCGATTATTGGGTCAAGCACCAAGGCCTATGATCCTCCTTGCCGAATTGTAGTTCGGCCGTCCATGTGATTGAAAGAGATTGGACGGGACATCCAATAGTGAGATGTGGGTATGACGGGCTCTACATCGTGCTCTTCTATGGGCGTGCGTTCATGCCTTCTCGTGGATGTGTGAGTTGCGTGGATCATGTTTACTGTGTTAACCTCTGGCGGGAATTTTTTCTGTCCCCCAGTGTTCGGCTGGTGAGGTTCATCCTCGTCTTCGCTTGGTTTGTCCCTCCCCTTGCGTTCGGCATTTAATTTGCCGGCCTGCTTGAAGACCCAGCACTCTCTATGGGTGTGGTTCGCAGGTTTCTCTGGGGTGCCATGAATTTGGCATAGTCTGTCTAGGACTCTGTTCAGACCGGACGGTCCATCTTTACTGCCTTTGAATGGCTTCTTTTGCTGATCAGGTCGAGATCCCCTAAATCCGGCATTGACCGTTGTGTTGTCCGGGCTATCTTCCTTGTTTTGGCATTTGTTTTATTACGCCGTGGCTTCCCGTTGCCATCCCTTATTTCGGATGTGCTAGGGTCGCTGGTGCCTGTACGGGCTAGCCAGCTATCCTCACCCGCGCAAAAGCGGGTCATAAGGCTTGTTAAGGCTGCCATTGTCCTTGGCTTTTCTTGGCCGAGGTGTCGGGCGATCCATTCATCGCGGATGCTGTGTTTGAAAGCCGCTAAGGCTTTGGTGTCCGGACAGTCGACAATTTGATTCTTCTTAGTGAGGAATCTATTCGAAAGCTTGCGGGCGGACTCTCCGGGTTGTTGGATTATGTGACTTAGATCATCTGCATCCGGAGGCCGGACATAAGTCCCTTGGAAGTTGGCCCTGAAAGCGTCTTCGAGTTCCTCCCAACTCCCAATTGAGTTTTCGGGGAGGCTTTTCAACCAGTGTCGAGCTGGTCCCTTCAACTTGAGGGGAAGGTATTTGATGGCATGGAGGTCATCCCCACGAGCCATGTGAATATGCAGGATAAAATCCTCTATCCAGACCCATGGGTCTGTCGTGCCTTCGTATGCCTCTATGTTCACAGGTTTAAAGCCTTGTGGGAATTCATGGTCCAGTACTTCTTCGGTGAAGCACAGGGGGTGAGCAACCCCTCTGTATCTGGGTGCATTGTGGCATGTAGTCGGTTGTTGTTGTGTCCGGGGTTGATTCCGAACTGGTATCTGGCTTGTATGAGCATTTGGGTGAGCAAAGCCCCTCGCTGGGGTGGGTCTTCTAGATCCATATATGGACCTGGCTGCACCGTCCTTCTTATCCGGATGCTCGCGTGGATCGTGCGCAGTGTCCGCAGCCGCTCTGTTATGGTTATGAAGCGGTACGTCTGGTTTCTTGGTCGAATTTTCTTTTGGTGGAACGGCCGCGTCGTCGAATTCTGGCAGTAGCTTGCGCTTTGGATAGCTTTTCGTATGGCGGTCATCGCCATATCTTTCTTCAGTGTCTAGCACTTTATTCCATCTTCGGCTGAGCTTTTCTTGTGTGGCTTTGAGCCGTTGCTTCTGTGTTTTTAGACTTCTTGCGGTGGCCATAAGCTTTCTGTGGAGGTTGTCTCGTTCCACTTGTTCGTCCGGGATGATGAATGCATCGTCGTACGGGCTGTCTTCCTATTCTGGGGCGGCATCATGAGCTCGTCCCTCCGAATCATTGTGATCGGGTATTTGCTCCAAACTTGATTTGGTGTGACCTGGCTCGTCCTTCTCCATCGCTGGGTCCGTGTGGTAATTATTGCTTTCAGAGTTTGCGGGCATGTCAACCCTTCTTGGGCTCTTGTCGCTGTTTTTGCCATTGCTGGACTTTGAGCGGCGTCTACGCCGCCTTTTTGGCTTTTGCCCGGGCGTTTTATCATCCAGATTATCACTGTCGTCCTTATTGGGTGTATCTACCATGTATATGTCGTGTGACAAGGTAGTAGTCCCGTGCCCCAGGGATTCTGGAGCTTCTCCTTCATCGTCGTTCATACCGTTGATGTCTTCGGAGTCGAAGTCATGCACGTTGGTTAAATCTTCGATCGTGGCAATGAAGTGGGTGGTGGGTGGGCATCGAATTCCTTCGTCGCCTGCTTCCCACTCAGGCCGGACATAGTTCGGCCCAGAGACTCCTGGCGAAGAGAGAGACCTTACTAAGTTCAGCATGTTGCCAAAGGGCGAGTGCTAAAAGATGTCCGCAGATGTAAACTCCATTACCGAAGCCCAACCTAGGTCGGCTGGCTCAAGAGCGAGCGGACCGGGACCAACTGCCGGATATGAGTCCGGGGTCCCAGGGCAGCAGGCCTCCACAGAGGTGGGACTTGTGTTCGGCTTCACCACCGATGAGTGTGCGGCCCGCAGGGCGGGGTCCAGCCCTCCGTCAATAGGCAACGCAACCTGCCCTAGATGTAGATCCGGGGCTGCTTCCAGGATGATGTCCCGAGCATTGTCCGACTGTAGGTCCAGGCCGTGCTCGTCGTGACTGTCCGGCATTCCTGGCGCAGGCTCGAATCCACCGAAGATCAAGTCTCCGTAGATATCTGCCATGTAGTTCAAGTTTCCAAACCTGATCTGGTGGCCAGGGGCAAAGCTATCGATCTGCTCCAACTGGCCAAGCGAATTGGCCCGCAGTGTGAAGCCGCCGAACACAAAGATCTGTCCGGGGAGAAAATCTCACCCTAGACTACGTTGTTGACGATTGAAGACGCCATCAAGCCTCGAAGCGACGACACAGACGAACTCTCAATGAAAGCACCAATGTCAGTGTCAAAACCGGTGGATCTCGGGTAGGGGGTCCTGATCTGTGCGTCTTAGGCTGATGGTAACAGGAAGCAAGGGACACAATGTTTACCCAGGTTCGGGCCATCTCGATGGAGGTAAAACCCTACTTCCTGCTTGATTAATATTGAAGATATGTGGAATACAAGAGTGGATCTACCACGAGATCGTAGAGGCTAAACCCTAAGAGCTAGCCTATGATGGTATGATTGTAAATGTGATCGGCCTTCTAAGGACCATCCTCTCCGGTTTATATAGACACTAAAGAGCTAGGGTTTACATGGAGTCGGTTACAAGGAAGGAAACATAATATCCGGATCGCCAAGCTTGTCTTCCACACAAAGGAGAGTCCCATCCGGACACGAGCCGAAGTCTTGAGTCTTGTATCTTGACGCTTCTATAGTCTGAACGATGAATATAGTCCGTCTGTCCGGATACCTCCTTATCCAGGACTCCCTCAGCTATCTCCACATAATCTTGCACAAATATACACAATTGCTTAAGGCTCCCCCATGAGTGTGTTGAGAAAAACCGAATCCGATGGCGGCCTGAGAACTCACCTGAATAGGACGCCGTGGTGTGTAGCCCACGGTCCTCGGATATGGGAGGAGGTACTTCAGAGGCCTTGAACAACGCCTTCCATGTGTTTTTGTGCTTCATGTCGTAGAGCCTCTGAAGCCTCTGGTGTTTGGCCGGGACGAACTCCCACTGATTGAATGCCCGCCTTTGGCACGGTAGAATCCGACGAACGAGCATGACCTGGATCACATTGACAAGCTTGATGTTCTTGTCCTTCATGCCCTTGATGCAGGTGGTGAGTCCGGTCAGCTCTGTATATTCGCCCCATAGCAGGCCCTTCTGTTCCCAGGAGGTGAGCCGCATAGGGGTTCCAGATCGGATCCCGGGGGCCGCCACCCAGTTGGCGTCGCGCAGCTCGGTGATGTAGAACCACCCCGACTGCCACCCCTTCACAACTTCCACAAAGGAGCCGTCAAGCTAGGTGATGTTAGGCATTTTGCCCACCATGGCTCCTCCGCACTCCGCTTGCTGGCCGCTTACAATCTTCGGCTTCACGCAGAAGGTTTGCAGCCACAAGCTGAAATGAGGCTTGATGCGGAGGAAAGACTCGCATACGACGATGAACGCCGAGATGTTGAGGACGAAGTTCAGGGCTAGATCATGGAAATCTAGCCCGTAGTAGAACATGAGCCCGCGGACGAAGGGGTGGAGTGGAAACCCCAGTCCACGGACGAAGTGGGCCAGAAACACGACCCTCTCGTGGGGTCCTGGAGTTGGAATGACCTGCCCGTCATCTGGTAGCCGGTGCGCTATGTCTGCGGCCAAGCATCCGGCCGCCCGAAGACTTGCGATGTTCTTCTCCTTCACGGTGGAAGCCATCCATTTGCCTCCTGCTCCAGACATGTTTAGTTGTGCGGAGAAGACTTGGACTAGGGCGCTGGAGCTCGGGGAGGCAAGAGTGGGCAGAGGAGGAAGAAGGCGTGGGTAAGAATGGGGAACTCTTATCCCTTTATAGAGGCGACGAAAGCGGTACGCCTCCCCACTAGCCTGTTAAGAATTGCTTACTTCCCAAGCGCCACGACTGATGGCACGGGGGGATTACCCGTACTCGTATTGATGAGAATCCCGTGATAAGGGGACAAGATCTCTGCTTTGACAAGACGTGTCAAGGAAACCGCCTCGCAATACGCACTGTGGCTGGTTGTGGAAAAACGGTTCGAATAATAACCTGGCTGTAATGGCATATCACGTTGTCTAAAAAGTTGTCAGCCGAAGTATCATTCTCTCTATGGTGGTATGTGAAGATCATTTTGCAGATCCGGACACGGTCTACGTGTTTGATAAATAACCTTGGAGTATTCGGAGAAGGAACCCGCCTTGCAATGCCGAACACAAGACTGCGCGCCAGACTCATCGTCATTGAAGCCTGGTTCAAGGGATACTGAGGGAGTCCTGGATTAGGGGGTATACGGACAGCTGGACTATATACATCATCCGGACTATTGAAGCATGAAGATACAAGACTCAAGACTTCGGCCCGTGTCCTGATGGGACTCTCCTTTGCATGGAAGGCAAGCTTGGCGATCCGGATATTATGTTTCCTTCCTTGTCACCGACTCCATGTAAACCCTAGCCCTCTCCGGTGTCTATATAAACCGGAGAGGATGGTCTTTAGAAGGCCGATCACAATTACAATCATACCATCATAGGCTAGCTTTAAGGGTTTAGCCTCTACGATCTCGTGGTAGATCTACTCTTGTACTACTCATATCGTCAATATTAATCAAGCAGGAAGTAGGGTTTTACCTCCATCGAGAGGGCCCGAACCTGGGTAAACATTGTGTCCCTTGCTTCCTGTTACCATCAGCCTAAGACGCACAGATCGGGACCCCCTACCCGAGATCCGCCAGTTTTGACACCGACAAAGGGGTTGTCTACAACGAGGCCTATCCGACCCAGGACTTCTTTGTCGTTCCCAAAGTCTACAGTAACAAATTTGACTTGGTTGCTCTTGAGGAAGTTCTTAAAATCCAGGCATTCAACGTTGGCATGGAATATGTGGTAGACCAAGCATAAGTCATGCACGCAAACCTGGATCGCGGCGGGCTTCTTCCTCTCTTCGTCCTTTAGATTCTTCTCTCGTCCAAGGACTGTGGTGTACTCAACATCTAGCCCAGCGACCCACTCATCATCTGAGTTTTCGAACATGCGTCTGAAGCAAGAAAGGCATCCTTTCACCGTCATAGAAGAACGGGTGTAGATGACGTCGAGCTCATTTCCGGTGATGGTTCTAACCTTGTAATCACCGCCGATCGTGGAGATTTGGGACGCCATGGATTTGGGAGGAGGGTTAGGATTAGTGGAACTGCCGTAATGTGAAAGGATGGGACGACTAGGAGCGAACCGCCGTAGTATTAAAGGACGTGCGGGGACGAGTAGGAGCCAACTACCAGTGTGTGAACGGCAGGGTAGTGGCTTTCCATTCTCCCATGATACGGGCTTCCGAGAGCCCTTAGATCTGAGATCAAATGGTTGCATGGCATGATTCTAGACCTATGGGTGAATATCCTATCCTGGAGGGTTATTCAGCAAATTTTCAGCAACTTAGCATGCGACTGTTTGATCTCAGATCCAAGGGCTGCCACGATCATGGGAGATCGTTGCGTCGCTCGCACGGTCGCGCCCTTGGAGATTTGACACGGTGAGTTAGGCTATCTAATGTTGGCATGTCATACATAGTCATCACTTAGTCACTCATACTACAACAAGGTTAGCTATAAAGTTGGCTATAAGTGTATTTTTTTTACTTCTCTCTATCTCTTTCTTCATACTCCCTCTGTTCCATAATATAAAAACGTTTTTGACACTAGTGTAGTGCCGAAAACATTCTTATATTATGGGACACAGGGAGTACTAGTATTTATTGCATTTGCCAAGGAGTGACCTCTTCCAATGTGAAATGGTGTGCTTATTAGTTTTTTGGTTCTAAGTTTGCTTCATTTAATTAGCTATAGACTCAGAATTGTCTTTTCACCTAGGTACACACGCTTAGCACCGTTTCTTCCTTGAGTCACCAAACTAGTCTCTCTCTTCTTGATTAACTTGCCACATCAGACTTTATGCCTATGTGGCAAGCTTAGCACCTATAGGAGCAAGTAAGTACAATAGTGCGCTTTACATGGCATTTTTGCATATGTGGAGGAAAGAGAGGCAAGGAAAAGGTGGAGAAATGGGCTCTCATGCAAGATCCAGCCTCTACTACATGGTGGAGCATTGGGAGAGGCACTTGTATGGAGGTGGTCAGGAATCGGGAGACTTACGTCGGTCGTAGCGTCGCAGTTAAAATGATAATGGCAAGTCAAATCATGAGGCCCCACCTATCCAACAGTAACTCGTTGTCAAATCACACAGCCCTACGTTTGCAGCAGCCTACTCCCTCATCTTCTCGCGTCTCTGTCGAACCGACTAAGCGGAACTGGCCCGCCTACTGCGCAGGAAAAGCCCGCGCAGTATACTCCCTCCGTTTAGGTGACCAAGGTGGAGAGGAAAACGAGAGAACTTAATGTTTAGTATTTGCTAAGGCTGGTTGTAATGGTACTAGCCTTAGCAATTTTGATGAGGTGTCATAGAATTGAATGAAGAAAGAGAGAGAGAGAGTTGAGTACTATGTGTCATACATTGCAATAAATAAAGAACTACATGATACTAATATATGATACATGGCGCAGGAGTACTAAGTATTATTAATACAGATTGCTAGAACTCATCTAGATGAGTTATAATTTGGTCTCATTCATCTTTTATAGCCATTGGATGTGATGCTATAAGATGCCTGTGTGCTGACGTGGGTTGTATTTGTTCTTGTTTTTAAAGTGAATGAGACCAAATTATATTTCATCTAGATGAGTTCTAGGTACTCCCTTATTAATATCATTGCGTGCAATGAACTGACCACTTCATGTCATGTTTGATAGTCTCAAGTCATTAAAAGCATACAAGCCCCACATCTCTTATTGGTTGATTCTCTATTTATGTCAAAAAATAAGAAACAACATGAGAGTTAATGCACCACGCATATGTGTTTACTATTTGGTTTTCGTAAGATGACTTAATACTCACCTAGACGGAGGGAGTACTCCCTCCTTTCCGATTTATAAGGCTCAATTCAAAAAACTCACCAACCAAGGTAGATGGTGAGTGGTGGAATACCTTTTGGAGTTTGCAAAAGCACCCAAATTAATGCTCTTGTTTTCCTCAAAAAAGTTTGTTTACCAATGCATTAATTGCAATGCATGCATGCATAAATTACATGCATTGGTCAACTTTCTCTTAATACTTGCATGCAATGATTTAATGCACCTTGGAATCTGATCATGTGATGAGAAACAACCAAATTGAGCCTTATAAAATGGAAAAACTAAAATTTTGAGATAAGCCCTATAAACCGGAAAGGAGGGAGTATTCGATTTGACAGCGGACGGCGCAGTTCCCGATATGGCTTTAATGCAGACAAGGGAGAGAGTAGCGGTTCCCGAAATGTTGAACGGCCAATGCATCCTCCTTCAATTAATGCATGAGGGAAGTAATGGAAGGAGGTCCGGGAAAAGAGGCTGCACGATGTGAATGCAACGCAGTTTGCCCTCATTGCCCTCATATAAAGGCGCCCCTCCATTCCAATGCATCTACCACATCGTAAGCATTTGCCTAAGCACCTACACTAAGCGCAAAAGAGCTCACTCCAGACCCATGGCGGCGATGCGCGTGAGTGGCCAGCGGCTGTGCCAGATGGTCCACGATGCCGGCCTGCGGCGTGGCGCCGAGGATCGTCTCCAGACGGTGTTGGAGACCGGCTGGTGGATGGCCGTCGTCGATGCCAACTATGACTCTCAGTTGGACCAGATGATCGTTGCCGCCAGCAACAAGTTCACCGTCCTCAAGAAGCTTGCGGACGATATCGCCGTACTCCTCTAGCCCGCACGCCCGAGCTCCTCATTGCCTGCCACCCTAATCGACCTCCATGGCCGGAACCTCTTTCAAGCATTGGTGGCCCTGCGACTGCCCGCCGACGCCACAAAGAATGTCCACCTGGAGGTCGCGCTCGCCGTGAGGCGCCTCGCCCTGCAGGAATTTGTCGACCTACACATCCACGTGTACGAGCAAATCGTGTACATAGGTATCTACAAGGCTAGTGAGGATGCTATGACGTTGGCCTTCCTCAACCGGCTGGAAGCCTTGGATGCCTTTGTTGAGAAGCACCTCGACCTCGCCACAAGTCGACACTCCTTAGCCGTCGGTCGGTGGTCCGGCACACTAAGTTGAGGAGGAGGAGGTTGTACGTTCATGGATCCATCTTTCTTCTTGCCTTCTCTAACCACCACTGCGATCGCATCATCGTGGCCTTAATTCTTATTGTGTTGTTGCATTCTCGTTCCAGTCAATACCGACATGTGTGATCCCTTTGCTTAATTATATGCATCACTGTAACTAGTACTTCATCCGTCAATTTATAAGTTGTGCTTACCTTTTCCATCAACTTCGTGCAACGCACGTGCATCTTGCAAGAAACACTAGAATATGTCTATATAATCCGTATGTGATAGTCCATTTGAAATCTCTAAAAAGACAAATATTTAGGTACGGAGGGAGTAATATATTAGGAGTATATCAAAACAAGAGTGATTTCTTTCAAGTTTGTGAACAAATACTACTATTCTACTACTTTGGATCCGTCGCAATGCACGGGCACATTGCCAGTAAAAGGAAAAGGCCTGCCACGTTCGCGTCGCACCCCCACACACTCCGGGAATCGGGAGTACTCCACGGCCTGTCCGGCACGACACATAACTTAGGGAAGTGTGTTGCCTAGCATTTTCACTTTCCTATGGGACCACCGTTGAGCAAACCGACACCCCGCCCGCCGCCGGGTTGGGAAAACAGAAACGAGGGGAAGATCTAGCTGTAGCACGGAAGCCAAGAAATTTGGTATCAGATGGGGCTCGTTGATAGAGTAGTAGCATTCCATACTAGTACTACTCCTACTAGTACCAGGTTTGTAATCCTAATACTATATTACTAGTACTACCACTATACAACTAGTAGGTACGTGCATGGCACAACATCGTAGGAACAAAAAATGGGAAGATCTTGTTTTGGGTGATTTATCTTTTTTTCAATCAATGAAGTATGAATAATATGATGTGGGGGCACCCATGAAGCTTATGTGGCTTGGTTGCATGGCTACGAAAGGTTAGAGAAAAATAAATAGATAATGTGTTTAGAGTGCACTCCACAAAATAGATATACTTTGGATCCATTGCAACGGACTGGCACATCTATGTCTATACCCCCTATATAGTGTGTGAAAAACTTTGAAAGTTGGTCGTTGGAGGAAGCCAATCCGATGGTACAAAGATGGCAAATCCGAGCACTACTGGCCGTTGGATATCATCCACCAGATTCTGCCACATGTATAATCTAGAAGACTCCATGGTTGAACTTAATTCATGACTAACTTTGCCACGACTAAGCTTAGGCAAAGTTATTAGTTCTTCAAAATGAGAGCCACAAGTTGGCAAGCCTAAGGGAATCTTGCCACATTTTTGTGTGTATGTCATGTGGGGCCTTAGTGTGGCTTGCCTAAGGTGTGGCTTGAACCAAACACTCACCTAAGTTAATCAAACTTGCCTAACCTTACGTGGGGCTCGCTGGATATGATCTACATTCCACCAGATTTTGCCACATGTAGAATCTAGAAAACTCCACATGTAGAAGCATAATGCACAAACCACCAGAATCTCATGCGTGCAATGCCCGTGTACCTTACTAGTACTAGTTGGTAGTAATAAGAAACAAATTCCAGTTTTGGCACGAGCTCGTACTGCGGGAGCACCACAAGGCCAGCCATAGGAGTTACATTTCCCTCTGAGGGCTCATGGGACCAAACTTCAGTGGCTTAGTGCCCGGCCTATGAGTCAATGGCATGCTGACCTTAAATGCGGCTGGCCCACATGTCATTCCCATGGTGGTGGCGTGGTTCGTGACTCACTCATTAGAGATGAATCGGTCGGTGGTGGCGTGGCCGTGGCGAGGGTGCCCTGACGCGAACAATCCTACCATACTGTCACTAACATGTGGGACCCATAAGCATGGGTCCCACCTGTCAGCGAAGGAAAGGCAGGGCAAGGCAGTGATAGCCATGTCAGAGGATCCATGTCCACGTCAGGGGACGTCGTGCCCTGGGTTGGAGCGGCATTGTGGGAATCGTGTGTGGGTGTGGCAGTGGTAGAAACAAGAAACGTGATGGTCGCCGTGGTTCAACTTGCATGGACAAGCTGTCATGTCTGCTCACACATGTATATCAAAACTAGAGTGTTTATATTTCAAGCACGTGAACAAGTATATACTACTTTGGATCCATTGGAATGCATGGGCGAGCACATTGGTAGTAGTAGTGTCCATCTCTATCTCTAAAGGCCTTCCCTCGTTCATCCTTTTCTCTCACAAGATAAACTACTGATACAAATGCATCTTGATGTTCCATGGAACGCACGAGGATGTTTCCTTGGGGGTCTCTCCAGCGCGGCGTGGTCGTAGTTGCAAGTTGACGCCCCTTGAGATGCTGATGTTGAGGGGCACTCGGATTTCCTCCGATGAGCAGGTAAGATGAGTTTGATCACGTAGTAAATGCATTCTAAAGACTACTTCCGTGTCCATTTCCTAATTCCCCCCTGCCCACTGTTTCACAGGTTAGGCTCGGTGCGAGTGGAGATTGGCTTGCATATGTACGGGAGGTTACCAACATCAATTTGCACAACATTTACAATGGTGACACCGTTCCCGTAGAACCTTTGTCCAACATTGGGATCAACCATGCAATGGTCCACCGCATGAATTGGTACGATGGAACCACGGTGAGATTGAATAAGATAGCACGAACCTTGCACATGGCGGTCAAAGGCAGACCATGTTGTCTGCGGCCGATTTGTTGTCGTACGAGTACGAAGACTCTGTGCTCCTTTCTAACCGCATCTTCCCGGTGACAAACCAAGGTACTTATTTTGTATGGGACACATCCTACGATATACTCCCTCTCTCCCAGTTTATTTGTTTTGAATCTTTTCATTTTATAAGTTTCAAATTCAAATTTAGAGCTCCCCATCACATGTTGAGATTACAATGTCCATTAAATCGTTGCGTGCATGTATAGTAAAGAAACAAATCTCGAGTTTGGCACGAGTTCGTGCAGCGGTAGCACCACAAGCCCTGGCGCAGGAGTTACATTTCCCTCTCAGGGCCGTCGGGACTGAGCTTCAGCGCCTTACTACACCTACCTTTGAGTCAATAACATGTGGACCCGATAGGTGACTGGTCCACATGTAATGCTCCCGAAGGCAGAGGGGCAGTGGGGCCAAGAGGGGTGAGCCGCAGGTTGGGGTATGTGTGGTGTCATGGGTTCGAGCGGCGTCGTGGGAATCGCGTGTGGCTGTGGTAGAAACTTGATGCTCGCTGCATTTTAGGTGGCCCACATGTCATGCACACAAAGGCAGAGGGGCGGTGCGACCGAGAGGGGTGAGGCGCATGTCGGGGGACGTGGTGCTGTGGGTTGGAGAGGCATTGTGGGAATCGCTAGATGAAACGTGATGGTCGTCGTAGTTGAACTTCCATGGACAAGTTGTCATGTCTACGGACACATGCACTGCATACCGATCACTAGAAGGAGTAGCAGAGAATGCTATATATGCGGATAAATAGTTCCTTATAGTCAAGCGGACCCACGCTACTACTCTATTCCAAACACATGCACACCATCGAAATAGTCCATCTATATCAATATACACCGAGAGGGAATAATTTTTTTACAAGAGAGGAAATAGTTCATCCATCCATAATGCCCTCCTGCTGGTGCATCCTTTTCTTCTTCTTCTTCTTCTTCTTCTTCTTCTTCTTCTTCTTCTTCTTCTTCTCATTTTCTATGGGAGACGGCATCGCAACAAGCTCTTTGGACCTTGCAGCTATCTAGAAACTCACACGGGCATCGAGGGCAGCATATTTTATCCGCTCGTACGTCAAGGGATAATTCTCCCATCTAGACGACCTTAATGCCACCGTCTCGTCACCCTTCTGAAGATTTGTACCGAGCACAAAATTTGCTACGTCGAATAGGGATGGTGTCTGTTTATCTCTATCTTCTACAAGAATTTTGATTCTGGTTTGTAGGTCAGCGTTGCTTTTCAAATCAAGGTTGTACGGCTCCAGCTTCTGTTTGTCCCCTTTGATGGCTGCCCCACAGAAGTATACGTCCTCCCGAGATAAGAAATCGTGAAGCTCACCTGGTATGGAGGGTGAGTGTATGATGTGGTACACCAAAACATCATCTTCGAGGCACAGCTGAAGGACGGCGGCGCGTTGGATCTTCCCAGGGGCACGCTCCGTGTACTCTTTGTCGAGACCGATGACCCTCGTCTCTACCTTTTCGAGGGAGTTGGATACATTGTTGATCCACTGCCGAACAACCCTTTGGTGGATGGTAACGGTGGCAACGATGCTCATCGAGCCTTCGACGAGGACATGTTGGACGCTAAAAACCTGCATCTCGATCTCTTTCACCATTTGGAACCGCCGGAATGGAGGGCTATGGTTTGGAGAATTAGGATTACATGGCTAGTCTAACTGAAGTAGTAGATGATTATTTAAAGAGGTTAAAACAATGTGAACGCAGTGGGGTTTGGATGCAAATGAAGACGAAGGGGAGGTGAAGAAGCCGAGGAAAATTGGTTCCCGGTGGAGAAGTAAATGGGAGAAGTGGCGTGCAGGCAGTTGATTAGACGGCTAGGTAGACTAAACGAAAAGGCTATGCGGGTAGACTGATGAGTCGTACCTGTTCGTGCATGTGCCCATCCTTCCTGATAGGTGGGACCTATGCAAACAGATAAAAAAATGTGTCCTGGCTGGTTCAGATGGATATGGGCGCGTGAGTGGGTGACACAACATTCTATAGTTAAGGAATACTCCCTCTGTTTAGGTGAGTAAGTCACCTTATGAAAATCAGGTTTTCCCAAAACCTTTAGGCGTGGAGCATTAACTTGCTGCTCGATCCCCTCCCAGCCTCATTAGCCAGCATTCTCTTCCTCTCCTGCCGCGTTTTACCTTTCCATTTTTCCTCTTCTCAAGTGTGGAACGATCTGCATGTCGTCCTTGATGCACCAGAACGACCACTGCATGCATCGCGGCAGGGCATTGATTGGGCATGCACGAGAATTTGGTTCTGCTCGCAATATGGATGATACCTGAACGATGAAGTGAACAGGCATGCTTGCAATACTGAAGTACTCATGTTCCTACTAGTAGTAGCAGTAGTAGTACAACTGTGGTACACTTGATGGTCAAAATACTATTCATCCGGTCCTCACAGTGAAGTGACAACACCCTGCGCCTGACACTAGTCCAGGTGGCGTGTTTGGGTTACCAAAGTCAGCCTCACCCTATGCACTGTGCAATCTGTTACCGCTGCTGTACAGCACATTGGCGCCTCGCCTCATCTCCCTCTCCCCTCCCATAGCACGACTCCATCTCCATCTCCATCTCCTTCTCCGTCTCCGTCTCCATCTCACTGTGCCCCCGTGTACCGTCGCCTCACTCGCCTCCCCCAGTATCACTATTCCCTCGCTAGCCGCTCCAGCACCGACAACCTTCTCCCCCGTAAATCAAGCCCCCAAAAAACCCCACCTTCCAAACTCCAACATGGCCGAAAGCGAACCGCGCAGCATCCATATGAGCCGCCATTGGAGCAATCTCCCCAGTGACATCCTCGACCTCTGTTGTTCGTGTATGGATATGTTGAGCGCCCTGCGGCTGGCTGCATGCTCGAGGGACATGCACACGGCCATCGTCGAAGCGAGGCCTAAGCTTTCCAAGACACCCTGCTTGCTGCTATCTGGTCTTGCGAGATTGGGTCACCATGATACGGAGGCGTACATGATGCCCCTCGACTTCAATCCGATTTCCATTAGCGGAAACTTCTTTGCAGGTATGTAGTGGGTCGCCGTACATCATTTCCCTCGACATCGATCCGATCACCATCGCCCGAAACTTCTTAGCAGGTATGTACTAGGTCGGCATGAACTCCCACTGGATGGCTGCCTTCAGAGAAGACGGTAAAAAGTTGGTGTTCGTGAACTTCCAGACCTCCCATGAGATTATCCTTCCTCCGTTGGATTATATAGAGTATTACCATCGCGGTCCAAGTCATCTAGATTACCACATCAGTTGGACGGGCCTTGTTTTGCAGAAGATTGTAATCTGCCAAGTGCCCACACGACATGCGAATTACGCAGACTTCAAGCTGATTGCCTTGTTTGACCGTGGACTCGCCTATCTTTACGTCGGTGCCTTCTTTAGCTGGAGAGAACTCAGCTCGCAGTGGATCATCGTCAAAGCTGATACACACTTCTATGATGCTATTGAACACAATGGCATCATCTACGCGGTTGACAAAGCAGATGGCACCATGTATTGCTGGGACGGTGCGTGTAAGTTGTTTCCATCTCATGTTAATGATGACGCCATGACACAGTTTAAACTTTTTGTGATGATTGGCATATCCCTATTTGAGCGGAATTTGAGTAGAACTATGGCAATGTATTAGAGACGCCGTAAATCAGCTATATTTGGAATGAGTTAATTCATGCGATTGTGACCATGTCATTACAGCCAATTTGTACCCTGAATAACCAAACAGTTAGGAATATATGGATATTATCCTTATTTTACAGTAATCTATATACTACTACTAAATATGAGTGTGTATCAATGGCCATGTTAGTTTCCTCATTTTCATGATGTAGAAACATGCACCACACTGTTGGTTTCATCTAACCATACATTAGGGAAGTAAATGTGCATATGGAGAACTCTATATTTGGAAGTAGTGAAATCATGCAATGCTTACCATGTGTACATACCTATATTCGCCCTTCGGCAATCAATGGCTAGAATAATATCCTCACAAAAAATTTGCCCACAGAACACGAGTATATAACAATGCATGGTCTGTTAGTTACCTTGAAGAATTTGTTTGTGAGGACAGAACATGATTACATAACATGCATGACATGGTAGTTTCCTGTGAAGAATCGATTGCGAGATAACATGAGTGTGACCGTGCATGGCACTTCTATATTTTCAAACCCAGTATACATTTTCCTGTATTTTCCTCCCAATTCCAACAGGGGCATATCAATGTTGTTTCTTGCATTATCCTACTCATACTCTGAACAATGCTGATCTTACATTAACAATGCCTGCCCTTTTTGATATGATGTGGTGTCCCTATAGTTACTGCCCTTTGTAATCACACCACCTTTGCCAAAAACAGGGAAGCACAACTAGTTCCTCGCTCGATCAAACGACGACAAAAGATTGATGATCATTCGGACACATGAGCCGGAAAAGTTATATTGCAAAAACCCCACTGTATACAAGCACCGTGTAATACGTGAGTATCCGGACAGTGGCTGTTACGTCTATGAGCAGGATACCGGCTTGTTGGGGCATTTAGGATTTTTTAGTTGGAGGCGGGTAAACAGCCTTGGTTCACACTCTCTGTTTCTCGGACTCAATTATCCGATTAACCAGGAGATCACCATTGGCAAGGACCTTGATGGCAGAGAGGCTCTATTTGCTATGGAAAACTGTGTCTACACGGCGAGCCCTAGGAGTTCGGGAGCAAACTCCCCTGATTGTGAAGGATACAGCCTGCAGCCAAAAGAAGGTGAGAATGACAAAGGCATCCGGATTAACTTTGATCCTTGGATGTCTCAATTACGACAGGCAGTGATGTGGTTCAAGCCTTCAGGTTGATAGGTAATTGGGTTGTTGCATCGAAAGGGTGGAGTACTGGTGTCTCCGGATCACTGGTCGCTGAAGCGGGGCTGCAAATTATGATGGTGTTGGATCATCTCTTCGATTGACTTTGTTGTCTTTGCCGTTGGTTCTGGATGGGTAGTTCTTTCTTTTGTTATGCATATTCCTTGTCATTTGGTCATCCTCGTCTATGTCACTCTTACTATGTAATAGTTGCTTATGTTTAGAATGTCATTCTCGTCTGGATCACGAGAGTCTAAGTGCTGCAGATGGGTGCGTTTTGGTGGTGTAGCAAGACTTCTTATGAACTATCATGTCTTGCTGTTTATGTCAGTAGTAGTCACTAGTCAGTGTTTGAATGTTGTATATATTGTTGTTTCGAACTGTTTATTGTCTCGAACTACTAGTGGGCTAAATGAGGGCATCACCATTCTCCAGTGTTCAAAGTATATCTCCTTTTTTCAAGTTATATAATTTGAGCTCAGTGTCTTTTCGATGATGTACACTTGTTTGGGCCAGTGAGGTGTTGTTGAATATGGGCCGAGTAGTAACGCAATGCCAAACAGGTCAATTATGACTCTCAGGCCAGGCTCTCAAAAGATCCTGAAAAAAAGGTCGGGCTCTCCAAAAAAGAAAGAATAAGGACTCTTAGGCTGACATGTGGGCGCCACCTGTGTTTTCGTGCGCTTGCGCGCCGAGAGCATATTGGCGCGTGCTCGAAATTCGTGCTACCTTTTCATCCCCAGTCTCCCGCCCCTCCCCCACCTCTGGAATCCCGATTCCTACTCCAGTTCCCCCAAATCCCCCTCATGTACTCCCTGTACTTGTGCACTATCATGTCGCCGGTCAACACGGATCTCCGAGCCGGAGATCCTGAGGTTTGTCCTGCCTTCGGTCGCTGCGTGTTGTTGCTCAACAATGGCATGGAGGCACTTGACGACCAGTTTGTCGGCAAAGTGCTGATGGTAACCCTCAATGTCGACCGGCCTCCTGTCTCGCCGGATGACCTTGTCAAAGATCTTGGCATTGCGCACGGCTTCCAAATAAGTGACTTGCTTGTCGAAGTCTGTATGGCATTGGCTGATTTCTTTGTCAGGTTCCGGATAACTTTCGACTGCAGTCGTGTGTTCGAATCTTCCCGGCGTTTGTTCTATGATGGCGCGCTGGTGAGCTTTGATCGGTGGCACCTAGGATGGGGCTCAGTGCCCTCTGAGCTTGAGTTTTTAACAAATCTTACCTTCCATGGCATGCCTCGACGTGCTTGGAACAGCGAGGCCATGAACGAGCTTATCAATGACCTTGGAGGTGAGCTCGTAAGTATGTTTGTTCCTCTAGACAGCTGGGCTCTGAAGGTTATGGCATGGATGAAGAAGTCGTCCACCATACCGAAGGTGATTGGTGTTGAGATACCGGTGCAGGAACCGGGGTTGTACTATTCGTTGCCACCAAGGCCGCCGCGGACCATGTTAGGGATGTACCTGTATCTAGTGTTCGTGCATGTCGAAGAAGTGGTCAATCCATTAATCAAAGTCCTGCCGCCGCCGCTGGTGCCAGGGTCCGTCGACAACATCCATTACAGGAGTCAACGTCAGACTTTCCCCATGTTGCTCGGAACGATGGATGGCACAGGGCCTACTCCATCACGCAGCGGAGGCCACGGCTTCTTTGGGAGAAGAGGCCGGGCTGGCTGCCTAGATGTGCTCTAATTTGAGGTAACAACTGAATCTTGTTAGATACTAGTTTATGGGTGTGAAGCACTATTATGCCAGTACATTTGATTGTGACATGTTCTAATTTTGTACCTGAACTTTTTTTAGAAAGGGTTGTACGTCAACTTAATGTGCTAGCAGAACTTATTGTGTTGTCTGTCTGTTTTCTTTCCACAGCATTCAAGATATTTCCCCGTCATTGATAAAGACGATGAACCGTTATGTACGACTTCGTTGGTTTCAACATAGCCCTACCCTTAGCGATCCACTGCTTCCATCCTGATTGTGCCGCCTACGTGAAATTTTTGTATGCAAGTTCAGTGTGCTATGATGTTCTATATGATTGTATCAACTACTCCCTCCGTTCCTAAATATAAGTCTTTTTAGACATTTCAAGTGGACTACAACATACGGATGTATGTAGACATATTTTAGAGTCTAGATTCACTCATTTTGCTTCGTATGTAGTCACTTGTTGGAATCTCTAGAAAGACTTATATTTGGGAACGGAGGGAGTATATAAGTTTGTACTGAGCATCAGCAATGCATATGGCTGAAAGATGTATTTACGAGCATCGACCGATGGGTCTCTCTCTCTCTCTCTCTCTCTCTCTCACACACACACACACACAAGCACACACACACACGCACACACGCACAAGTGGGACCCGTTGAATTATTTATTTGCTCGTGACAGCTTTTAATTAGGTTCCACTGTAATCTAACTTTTTTCTTAAATTATTAATTGAGCTCAGTGACTTCAAAAAGTTGTACAGAAGCCTTGTTTGGGCCTTTCCGACGTCGCTAAATGTGGGTTGAGTAGCCATGTTAGGTTGTCCTGTACTACACAGGCCTTTTTTACAACATCAGCAATGCAACTGGGCCAACAGTTGTACACAATATCCGGGTCAACTTGTTATTCTCCGCCCCGCTGGGCTGCAAACTTTCCTAGGAGGTATGCATTAGGCTTAACAAGAAAATGGACTTTAAAAAATAATAAACGGGATGTAATTATAATAACTGGGCAGTAACTATGCACCGAACGCATAATTAGTTTAAAAAAATATTATTATTGGAATTTGAAAATTTTAATTTCATTCCTTGTTGCGCGCGCAATATTTTGTTGGATTTTAATGTAATACAACTTTATTTTGAAATTATATTTAACATGACTAGAAATTTTGGATAAAAATATTTCGGATTCCATCAAAATGTGGGAATTTTTTTTGAATTCTGTTTTGAGCGGTTGTTTGAAGTTATTAATCGTTGTTCTAGCTAGAAGTTGGGCTGTACTTTTAACAAACTGTAAATGGTCTGTAGTAAATTCCATTAGAATTAAAAAATGGGATGTACATTCTTACAAATCGCAAATGGGCTATATGTTATCTGCCAAATCCGAGTTGTGGGCCTACTAAGTTGACGCGTACCAAGGGCTTTGTCAACTTAGTCAATATAAACGATTCTAGCTGCAGTGATCGTACAATGTCCATCTAACGGCCATAGTGCTTCTTCAACCTCTGGTCTTCTTGCTCCAGCCGCCCAAAGCAGCGCCGGTCGTGCCGCGTGCTCCTGCCTCCCGTGGACGGTTGTGATTACGCGGAGGCCTCACCGCCCCGTACTACTCCCACCACTGGCCAGGCCATCCCTCTACTCACCCACACCCCCTGTTATTCTGCGGTGACGGCAGCATCACACCGCAGCCGAATCAGTGAACCCTCATACTCCTCTCCGCGCGGGCTTCCACTGATGCGTCTTCCCCGGCTCCGCGTCATCCCCTTCCTAGGCCTCGCTGTTGTCCATCGCCCTGGTGCTCTCGGTGTGGCATGGTCAACATGGTTAACGACCGACTTCCATCTGAAGAGTAATGTACATGGAGAGGCTGGCAGCTGGGTCCAGGCAGCCGCAAGGAAGTGCCTCCTTATTACGTGCAAAATAATTATTCCTCCACCTGACAGCAGGGACCCACTGGACGGGCGACCTTATTTCACAAAAAAAATGTTTCCCCCCTGACTGCTGGGACCCACCGGACGGGCCACCGTATTTCAAGAAAAAAAATGTTCCCCCGTTGTCAGCTCAGACCCACCGGAAGTGCCTCCTTATTACGCACAAAAAATGAATACTCCCCCTGCTAGCTGGGACCCACCATGGTGGGAGGCTGACTTGTGGGCCTACTAAGTTGACTAGGATGGGGGCCTTTGTCAACTTTAGTCAATATGAACGATTCTAGCTCCAGTGACCGTACGATGTCCATCCAACGGCCGTAGTGCTTTTTCAACCTCTGGTCTTCTTGCTCCAGCTGCCCAAAGCAGCACCGGTCGTGCCGCATGCTCCTGCCTCCCGTGGTCGGCTGTGCTGCCGCGGAGGCCTTACTGCCCCCTACTATTCCCACCGCTGGCTAGGCCCTGCGGCGACGGCAGCCTCACACTGTAGCTGAACCAGTGAACCCTCGTACTCCTCTCTGCGCTGGCTTCTACTACCGCGTCTTCCCCGGCTCCGTGTCATCTGTGACGCCCGGGTAATAAGCTACAGTGATCCTCTGCTAATGGTGCCACGTCATCTCGTTTATAGTTGCTAATCTCGAGTTAGTTCGAAACCGATTCAAATTCAAATTCAAAAATAGGCAAACAATAAAAGTTTTCAAATATTAAAACTAAAATGTTCGGAGTGAGCCAAATATTGCATAGATAATTGTGGTGAAGAAACCCCACTTTTATAAAATGTTTAAATACTATCAGATGAATAAAACAGCCGCATAAATAGTTATTTAAATACCTTTTCTATTTAATAAATGTCAAACTAAATTATTTGAGGACTTGATTTTTTGTGACAATGGCCTAAATTGAATTACTAAATTAGATGCCAAGTATATATATTTTACAAAAAAATAAACAATAGGAAACAAAGACAAAACAGAAAAGAAAACTAACAACAAGAAAAGAACCCCCCGGGGCTCCGGCCCAGCAGGCCATCAACCCCACTGGGCCAACCCACCAGGCCCAGCCGGCCACCCCACTTAACCCCCTCGGTCCACTGACCGAAACCCTAACCGCCACTGCTCCCCCGATCCCCCCACTCGTCCCACTCCTCCCTCTCGCCCTTCCCCGATCTGGATCGGGGCAACCCCCCGATCCCATCGCCCCATCGCCGCCTCGGCGTCGCCGTCACCTCCCTCGCGGAGCCGGCCCCCTCCTGTCGCCCCACCGGCGCCCTTCCGCCCGTCTGCGACCATGCTGATGCGGGACCCCGCCCGGAGCTACCTCGCCCCCGCCGCACGAGGACCGCGCCGTCGAAGCCCATCGTCGTCCACGCCGGCCTGCTTCCCCTGCGTCGACGTCGACCCCGTCCTCCTCCACAACGACCTTCCTCGACCTCCATCGCGCCCGCTGCCCTAGACCCTACGCCCCAATGTGAGCCCCGCCGCGCTCACCTCCGCCCTCCTCCTTCCCTTGTCCCCGCGCCTCCCTCGGTGCGCCACCGCGCGCACACACGCCCGCGGCCTCCTTCCAGTGCGCGCCCACCGTGGCCGCGCCCCTGTTGGTCACGCCGACCCCACGCCGCCCTGCCTAGCCAGGGCTACGCACGGCCACGCCCCTCCTCGCCTTATCGTCGATGGCCGTGCGCCCCGGAGCTCTGCTCCGCCCCTGATCCCCGCCTTCGCCGCCGCAGCTCGCGCACCCCGCCCTCGGCCTCGTTGCCACTGCGGCCTGGGGGCCTCGCTGTGCCGCCCCCGCACGCTGGTCGCCGCTCAGGCTTCGGCCACGCCCGCGGCGCCCGTCGCCGGGTTCGCGCGCATGCCGAACCGCTCGGGCTGGTGCCCGACACCCGTTGCGCCCGCTAACCCGCATTGGTGCAATGACCCTATGACAAACGGGGCCCAGCCCAGAACGTTTTAATAAAAAAAGGGAAATAAAATAAAAATAAATTATTAATTAATTAATTAATTAATTAATTAGTGGATTAATTAAGTTAATTAATCATGTTTAAATTAATCTAATTAACTAGTTAGTTTACTTAAACAGTAATTAGTTTAACCTAAACCCTAATCAACCTAACAGTGTATGACAGGTGGGTCCCACTAGGGCCCACACGTCAGTTTGACTAGTCAACACCTCTGTTGACTGCTGATGTCATGCTGATGTCATGATGACGTCAGCAAACACTGTTATGGATAATGTTGAATTAAATTAAATTAATTAAAATTCTTAAAATGATTTAAATATTTTAAAATTAATACAAAATAAACCGTAGCTCGGATGGAAAAACTTTGTACATGAAAGTTGCTCAGAACGACGAGACGGTTCCGGATACGCAGTCCGTTCGTCCGCCACACCCCCCTAACCTATCGAACCCGCAACTTTCCCCCTCCGGCTCCTCTGCCCGAAAACACGAAACACCGGGAATACTTTCCCGGGGGTTTTCCCCCCTTCACTGGTATCACCTACTACCGCGTTAGGGCACACCGAACACCGCGTATTGCCTTGATATATTTTGTGGTGCTTTGTTTGCTCTGTATTCATTATTTCTTCCCCCTCTTCTCTCCGGTAGACTACGAGACCGACGCTGCTGCTGACCAGTTCGACTACGGAGTTGACGACCCCTCTCTCTTGCCAGAGCAACCAGGCAAGCCCCCCCCCCTTGATCACCAGATATCGCCTATTCTTCTCTATACTGCTTGCATTAGAGTAGTGTAGCATGTTACTGTTTGGTTACTCCTATTCTATTGCATAGCCTGTCATTGTTGCTACAGTCATTGATACCTTACCCGCAATCCTAAATGCTTAGTATAGGATGCTAGTTTATCATCATTGGCCCTACACTCTGGTCAGTCTGCCTTGCTATACTATCGGGCCGTGATCACTCGGGAGGTGATCACGGGCATATACTATATACTTTACACTGTTACATTACCTGTGATACTGTTCGGAGTTGGGGGCTGAAAGGACAGGTGGCTCCATCCCGGTAGAGGTGGGCCTGGGTTCCCGACGGTCCCCGACGGTTACTTTGTGGCGGAGCGACAGGGCAGGTTGAGACCACCTAGGAGAGAGGTGGGCCTGGCCCTGTTCGGCGTTCGCGGATACTTAACACGCTTAACGAGATATTGGTATTTGATCAAGGTTGGCTACGAGCCTATACGCACTAACCATCTACGCGGGAGTAGTTATGGGTATCCCGACATCGTGGTATCAGCCGAAGCACTTCAGACGTCAGCGACGGAGCGGCGCGTGCCGGATTGGAACGTAAGCCTGCTCTTGTATTAACGGGGCTAGTTCTGCTTCCGGCCGCCCACGCAACGTGCAGGTGTGCTATGGGCGATGGGCCCAGACCCCTGTGCGCTTAGGTTTAGACCGGCGTGCTGGCCTCTCTGTTTTGCCTAGGTGGGGCTGCGACGTGTTGATCTTCCGCGGCCGGGCATGACCCAGGAAAGTGTGTCCGGCCAAATGGGATCGAGCGTGTTGGGCTATGTGGTGCACCCCTGCAGGGAAGTTAATCTATTCGAATAGCCGTGATCTTCGGTAACATGACGACTTGGAGTTGTACCTTGACCTTATGACAACTAGAACCGGATACTTAATAAAACACACCCTTCCAAGATCCACAGACAACCCGGTGATCGCTTTTCTACAAGGCGACGAGGAGAGGATCGCCGGGTAGGATTATGCTATGCGATGCGACTGGAGATGCGCTTGGAGATGCTACCTGGATATGCTACTTGGAAATGCTACTTGGAGGACGTCAATCTACTCTCTTCTACATGCTGTAAGACGGAGGCTGCCAGAAGCGTAGTCTTCGACAGGATTAGCTATCCCCCTCTTATTCTGGCATTCTGTAGTTCAGTCCACTGATATGGCCTCCTTACACATATACCCATGCATATGTAGTGTAGTTCCTTGCTTGCGGGTACTTTGGATGAGTACTCATGGTTGCTTTCTCCCCCCTTTTTCCCCTTTCCTTTCTTTCTGGTTGTCGCAACCAGATGCTGGAGTCCAGGAGCCAGGAGCCAGCGTCGACGACGACTACTACATTGGAGGTGCTTACTACTACGTGCAGGCTGACGACGATGACCAGGAGTAGTTAGGAGGATCCCAGGCAGGTGGCCTGCGCCTCTTTCGATCTGTATCCCAGTTTGTGCTAGCCATCTTATGGCAACTTGTTTAACTTATGTCTGTACTCAGATATTGTTGCTTCCGCTGACTCGTCTATGATCGAGCACTTGTATTCGAGCCCTGGAGGCCCCTGGCTTGTATTATGATGCTTGTATGACTTATTTTATTTGTAGAGTTGTGTTGTGATATCTTCCCGTGAGTCCCTGATCTTGATCGTACACATTTGCGTGCATGATTAGTGTACGATTGAATCGGGGGCGTCACAAGTTGGTATCAGAGCCGACTGCCTGTAGGAATCCCCCTTTCCAACTCCTTGGCCGAAGTTGAGTCTAGTCGATGAAAATTGTTTTACTAACTTGGCCGTGCGACCCATGGGCCCACGTCGCCAATTGGGTGGTATTAGGATCTTTTACTCCTCGACCTTTACTCTGGGACTCTGAGCTCTCTTCTATTCGGGTTAAATGATTTTGCTAAAAACAAAACTAACTTTAGGTTCTCGCAAGTACTTTCTCCCGGAGAGCCACTTGTTACCGATGACCGCCTGCTGCACCAGAAGATTCCGAGATACTCTACGATGTGCTCTGGAGACTATGTGCCATCGCTTTTGCAATTCACTTCCATCGATAAATCCCTCTAGATAACTACTTACACCTATCGTTCATATTGTCATCCCCAGTTGCTCTTGTTATTACAAAATGTCTTGAAATACTCTTCGGTATTCCGAGAATTCTTTACGCTTACTGCCCTGCAGTTCCTTGCTGCATGAATACCCCTACGGATAATTACTCGCGCTTGCCGAGTATCCGCTCATCCCCAGTTGTTCTTGTGTTTCACAAAAGTCTTCAAAATAATATTCGATCTTCCGAAAATCCTCTGGAGCCTTTGGCTCTTGAAATTCTTGCTTGCTTGCATTATGGTTAATCCCATAACTCTCGTAGTCTTATTGACATTCCTTGTCATTATCATTTTTGAGTCTGTTGACTCAATATGTTTGCGAATACACGCAATCATCTTTGATCCTTATAAGTTACTTTTCCGGCTGAGCTGCCATTCTTTTAACTGGAATTGGTTCTCGACCAATCCAATTGTCGTTGATTGTACAATAAGGCTATTCAACTTATCCATCCCTAATCAGAGCATTGCTTCTGATCCCTTGATTTGGAAATCATATTTCCTTTGCATTTGACAAATGAGTTAGTCAGTTGTTTCTATAATCTGATCTCCTTGCATTCTTCTTCCTCTAGTTGAGTACCGATACTCGTATCAGATCCTTTGTGGACCATCAAGTCCTTTGGTGGATTGTTATCCGCTAGTGTCCTTCACATTTGATCACTTTGTGAGTTCTTCCCCTTATACATGATGCCCTTGTTAAGTTGTATCCTCTGCATGGCCAACCATGCTCTGCTTTCGGGCTTGTGTTATTTACTCTGGAAACTTGTGGTATATGTTTCTAACAAGCCCCTATGGGTTGAACCTATGCCTTCCTTAATAGGTGTGAACTCGAAAGTTTTCACGAATCGTACTCTTCTGGTATTTTGCCAGATAAAATTTCAAAACTACAACTTCATTGAGCGCGAGAAGTGAATGAAAGGTTGTGCATTGGAGAAGTGGGAGTCGACCTTGAACTTTGCGTTCATGCCCATGGACACGATGTACATCTTCTCATCGAAGTTTCTTTTAAAATCAATTATTCCCTTGGTATAAGTTCATCTTATATCTGAGATCTGGCCTTTTTGCAATCGTGGTTCTGACCATGTTCTCCCTTAAATATCATGTCCTGTGCAAGTTTAAGCACTTGTCTTCTATAGAGCAATACCCCAGTTCAACTTCTAGTTTGATCTGTCGTCGAGTATTACCACCTGGTATCTCGAGATTATCTTGGAACTGCATAATTTCTTATGAGTTCTTCATCAAGTACTACATACTCACCGATTACAAATTTTCATGGGCTCGGAGTTATTGAACACTCAAAGACACCGATAACTGAACCGAGTCCGCTCTACGGTTCAACAACTCTTCAGTAAGCTTCTATAAGTACGAGTTTGTACCCGATCACGCCATTCCTAGCCTGTTTGGCTATATCATTGACGTGACGATTCTAACGGTGCTACCTGGTCCTTATTCTCGGAGCACCAATTTTCGACGATGAACTAACCTTATGTCGATTTTTTTTCCTCGTCGTACCCTTTCACCTTAAACAACAAGCTTGAGTTCGAGTTTGTGTCGTAACTGTGGTTCCAATAACCTCTTGCTTCATCATTCCTTTGACTTGATGTCGTTGCTGATTGACTACATCTGCATGAAATCTCTCGACAATTGTGTCGTTATCACCATCAACATTATGAGCTCTTCCAGGAATTCAATTGAATTCATGATGGGTAATACCATCCTTGCCGCTCGATGATTCCTGTTCTCATCGACCACTTTATTGACTTCCATTCAACACAACTTGTTCGCGTTTTGTGTAAACCTTGAGATCACTGCTACCCAGCAGTTGATCTTCCTTACCTCGGAAGTATTACCATCACTTTTTGTCAAGAATGTGGTGAGAATTTCACCACCTCTTAATAATTCTTGATATCTTAATACTTCTTGCCATCTTCGTTCATTCCTTGGTCCCCGTATTGTTTTCAACCGGAATACCGACAATGGAGCTATGACGTGTGAATTCAAAACTTCTAGCAACCCTATTGCTTTGAAGTGAATGGGCGATAGTTCATTCTAAGTCCTTCGCTAATTGAATCACCATTCTAACATTGGTCGTGCAACCCAACCCGTACTTCGGGCGCACCCTTCAACCAATGTTTAATTGTGTATGTTTTCCTCGAGCATACTTCCTTATATCAGTTGATCTGACAAATGTTATCTCCTTGTTCACTTAATGGTGGAAATCCATCTTTTGG
>NC_041385.1:124108890-124119471 GCF_002162155.2 Triticum dicoccoides
GAGGACCTATCATTATAGATTCCTTTTCAGCAAGGTTATCCATTCATCCATGAGGAAATTGTAAGACTTATTCTACAAGTTATTCTTGATGGATCCTTCGTGTTTCCAAAGTCTGATCTTCACCTGAAGACCATGTCACTGCTATCTCGAAGCATGTCAATGGTACTCCGATTTTCAACAGACACGTTTGAAGCACGATGCTATATTTTAATTATCAATTATCCTAACACCGTTGTATGATTAATATCATGAGATTCCTCCCCCCTTACCTAAATGTTTTTCTACTTTATATCCTGTCATGGATATCTTGCTCTGCTTGTCCTTGGGAAGGATATACCCTCGAAATATGTGTTTAAACATATTTTCCATTCCATTGTTCTGTTTAATCTGATGATCATATTTTCCTTCCATTGGTTTGTTTAAACCTTTTCTATGATCTATATGATATAAGCAGTAATAATCCACTGCTTGTGCAAACACCTCGATGTACAATTCTGTCAGTAAGACCTTGTTACTATTGTTGATGACATTCCGGTAACCACCGATGGACGGGAACCTTGCCTATTGGTCCGCCTCATTTCAACGAGCAGGAAAATGGTTCTCTTCGTCCCTCGCCCTTGGTACCAACGTTGTTGCCGACATAGCTGACATGGTACTCCCTGACATGCCTTGCTATCATGACCGTGCAAGATGTCACTGCTACTATTATAAAAAAAAGAACCACATGGTGGGCCCATAACCCACAGTTTCACAGGATCGAAACCTGACTCTCCTATACACCCTATTGCCAAAGTTATTCCTATAGCTTGACTTCGTATGTAATTTGCGAGCCACATTCCTAGTGATCAATTCTGGTATCGGACACAATACTTATTCCCGTTGCTCTGAACCCCATTCACACTCTGTTTCAGGCAATGAACGATTGCCTATCCTCTTGAAACTTCTTATTGCACCGTCTTACTTTGCTCTCGATGTGTTTCATTTGTTCAACTCGAGAGATACTCATATGTTCATACTTGGGAAACCCCCAGAAGATTTTCCCTTGTAACATCCTATCGTTGTAGAGCTGCCCCTTACCTATTCGTAAGTACGATGGAGATCCCGAAGAAAGGATGACAAATTGATCATGGTGACTTGAAGCAGTGAAATGAATACCTCAACGAAAGGGATCAACCTCTTCGAAAGGGAAGCCAAGACCGAGAAGACTCGTTAGGTTTTTCGCTACCAACACCTTCGCCCCTTACTCCACCGCTTAAATCTTGGGACGAGATTTCTTGTAGTGGAGGAGAATTGTGACGCCCGGGTAATTAAGCTACAGTGATCCTCTGCTAATGGTGCCACGTCACCTCGTTTATAGTTGCTAATCTCGAGTTAGTTCGAAACCGATTCAAATTCAAATTCAAAAATAGGCAAACAATAAAAGTTTTCAAATATTAAAACTAAAATGTGCGGAGTGAACCAAATATTGCATAGATAATTGTGGTGAAGAAACCCCACTTTTATAAAATGTTTAAATACTATCAGATGAATAAAACAGCCGCATAAATAGTTATTTAAATACCTTTTTCTAATTAATAAATGTCAAACTAAATTATTCAAGGACTTGACTTTTTGTGACAATGGCCTAAATTGAATTACTAAATTAGATGCCAAGTATATATATTTTACAAAAAGATAAAACAATAGGAAACAAAGACAAAACAGAAAAAGAAAACTAACAACAAGAAAAGAACCCCCCGGGGCTCCGGCCCAGCAGGCCATCAACCCCACTGGGCCAACCCACCAGGCCCAGCCGGCCACCCCACTTAACCCCCTCGGTCCACTGACCGAAACCCTAACCCCCACTGCTCCCCCGATCCCCCCACTCGTCCCACTCCTCCCTCTCGCCCTTCCCCGATCTGGATCGGGGCAACCCCCCGATCCCATCGCCCCATCGCCGCCTCGGCGTCGCCGTCACCTCCCTCGCGGAGCCGGCCCCCTCCTGTCGCCCCACCGGCGCCCTTCCGCCCGTCCGCGACCACGCTGACGCGGGACCCCGCCCGGAGCTACCTCGCCCCCGCCGCACGAGGACCGCGCCGCCGAAGCCCCTCACCGTCTTCCCTGAAACGCCGTCGCCTCGTCGTCCACGCCGGCCTGCTTCCCCTGCGTCGACGTCGACCCCGTCCTCCTCCACAACGGCCTTCCTCGACCTCCATCGCGCCCGCTGCCCTAGACCCTACGCCCCAATGTGAGCCCCGCCGCGCTCACCTCCGCCCTCCTCCTTCCCTTGTCCCCGCGCCTCCCTCGGTGCGCCACCGCGCGCACACACGCCCGCGGCCTCCTTCCAGTGCGCGCCCACCGTGGCCGCGCCCCTGTTGGTCACCGCCGACCCCGCGCCGCCCTGCCTAGCCAGGGCTACGCACGGCCACGCCCCTCCTCGCCTTATCGTCGACGGCCGTGCGCCCCGGAGCTCTGCTCCGCCCCTGATCCCCGCCTTCGCCGCGACAGCTCGCGCACCCCGCCCTCTGCCTCGTTGCCACTGCGGCCTGGGGGCCTCGCTATGCCGCCCCCGCACGCTGGTCACCGCTCAGGCTTCGGCCACGCCCGCGGCGCCCGTCGCCGGGTTCGCGCGCATGCCAAACCGCTCGGGCTGGTGCCCGACACCCGTTGCGCCCGCTAACCCGCATTGGTCCAATGACCCTATGACAAACGGGGCCCGGCCCAGAACGTTTTAATAAAAAAAGGGAAATAAAATAAAAATAAATTATTAATTAATTAATTAATTAATTAGTGGATTAATTAAGTTAATTAATCATGTTTAAATTAATCTAATTAACTAGTTAGTTTACTTAAACAGTAATTAGTTTAACCTAAACCCTAATCAACCTAACAGTGTATGACAGGTGGGTCCCACTAGGGCCCACACGTCAGTTTGACTAGTCAACACCTCTGTTGACTGCTGATGTCATGCTGATGTCATGATGATGTCAGCAAACACTGTTATGGATAATGTTGAATTAAATTAAATTAATTAAAATTCTTAAAATGATTTAAATATTTTAAAATTAATACAAAATAAATCGTAGCTCGGATGGAAAAACTTTGTACATGAAAGTTGCTCAGAACGATGAGACGATTCCGGATACGCAGTCCGTTCGTCCGCCACACCCCCCTAACCTATCGAACCCGCAACTTTCCCCCTCCGGCTCCTCTGCCCGAAAACACGAAACACCGGGAATACTTTCCCGGGGGTTTTCCCCCCTTCACCGGTATCACCTACTACCGCGTTAGGGCACACCGAACACCGCGTATTGCCTTGATATATTTTGTGGTGCTTTGTTTGCTCTGTATTCATTATTTCTTCCCCCTCTTCTCTCCGGTAGACTACGAGACCGACGCTGCTGCTGACCAGTTCGACTACGGAGTTGACGACCCCTCTCTCTTGGTTACTCCTATTCTATTGCATAGCCTGTCATTGTTGCTACAGTCATTGATACCTTACCCGCAATCCTAAATGCTTAGTATAGGATGCTAGTTTATCATCATTGGCCCTACACTCTGGTCAGTCTGCCTTGCTATACTATCAGGCCGTGATCACTCGGGAGGTGATCACGGGCATATACTATATACTTTACACTGTTACATTACCTGTGATACTGTTCGGAGTTGGGGGCTGAAAGGACAGGTGGCTCCATCCCGGTAGAGGTGGGCCTGGGTTCCCGACGGTCCCCGACGGTTACTTTGCGGCGGAGCGACAGGGCAGGTTGAGACCACCTAGGAGAGAGGTGGGCCTGGCCCTGTTCGGCGTTCGCGGATACTTAACACGCTTAACGAGATCTTGGTATTTGATCTGAGTTGGCTACGAGCCTATACGCACTAACTATCTACACGGGAGTAGTTATTTGTATCCCGACGTCGTGGTATCAGCCGAAGCACTTCAGACGTCAGCGACGGAGCGGCGCGCGCCGGATTGGTTGTATTAAGGGGGCTAGTTCTGCTTCCGGCCGCCCACGCAACGTGCAGGTGTGCTATGGGCGATGGGCCCAGACCCCTGTGCGCTTAGGTTTAGACCGGCGTGCTGGCCTCTCTGTTTTGCCTAGGTGGGGCTGCGACGTGTTGATCTTCCGCGGCCGGGCATGACCCAGGAAAGTGTGTCCGGCCAAATGGGATCGAGCGTGTTGGGCTATGTGGTGCACCCCTGCAGGGAAGTTAATCTATTCGAATAGCCGTGATCTTCGGTAACAGGACGACTTGGAGTTGTACCTTGACCTTATGACAACTAGAACCGGATACTTAATAAAACACACCCTTCCAAGATCCACAGACAACCCGGTGATCGCTTTTCTATAGGGCGACGAGGAGAGGATCGCCGGGTAGGATTATGCTATGCGATGCGACTGGAGATGCGCTTGGAGATGCTACCTGGATATGCTACTTGGAAATGCTACTTGGAGGACTTCAATCTACTCTCTTCTACATGCTGCAAGACGGAGGCTGCCAGAAGCGTAGTCTTCGACAGGATTAGCTATCCCCCTCTTATTCTGGCATTCTGCAGTTCAGTCCACTGATATGGCCTCCTTACACATATACCCATGCATATGTAGTGTAGTTCCTTGCTTGCCAGTACTTTGGATGAGTACTCACGGTTGCTTTCTCCCCCCTTTTTCCCCTTTCCTTTCTTTCTGGTTGTCGCAACCAGATGCTGGAGTCCAGGAGCCAGGAGCCAGCGTCGACGACGACTACTACATTGGAGGTGCTTACTACTACGTGCAGGCTGACGACGACGACCAGGAGTAGTTAGGAGGATCCCAGGCAGGAGGCCTGCGCCTCTTTCGATCTGTATCCCAGTTTGTGCTAGCCATCTTATGGCAACTTGTTTAACTTATGTCTGTACTCAGATATTGTTGCTTCCGCTGACTCGTCTATGATCGAGCACTTGTATTCGAGCCCTCGAGGCCCCTGGCTTGTATTATGATGCTTGTATGACTTATTTTATTTGTAGAGTTGTGTTGTGATATCTTCCCGTGTGTCCCTGATCTTGATTGTACACATTTGCGTGCATGATTAGTGTACGATTGAATCGGGGGCGTCACATCATCCCCTTCCTCGGCCTCACCATCGTCCACCGCTGTGGTGCTCTCGGTGTGGCATGGTTAACATGGTCAAGGAACGACTTCCATCGGACGTGGACTGTGTTGGGGATCGTAGCGAAATTAAAAAAATTTGACGCATCACCAAGATCAATCTATGGAGTAACTAGCAATGAGAGAGAGAGAGGAGTGCATCTTCATACCCTTGAAGATCACGAGTCGGAAGCATTGCAAGAACGCGGTTGGAGGAGTCGTACACGTAGCGATTCAGATCGCGGCCGAATCCGATCTAAGCATCGAACAATGGTGCCTCTGCGGTCAACACACGTGCAGCCCGGTGACGTCTCTCGCGCCTTCATCCAGCAAGGAGGAGGGAGAGGTTGAGGAAGAGGGCTCCAACAGCAGCACAACGGCATGGTGGTGGTGGAGTAGCAGTTCCCCGGCAGGGCTTCGCCAAGCTCTTGCGGAGGAGGAGAGGTTTTTGGGAGAGGAGGGCTGCGCCTTGAATGTGGTGTTGCAGCCCTCCCCTCGCCCCTCTGTTTATAGGGAGAAGGGGGAAGGGGGCCGAGCCCCTCTAGATGAGATCTAGAGGGGGGCGGCGGCCAAGGGGAGGGGGCTTGCCCCCGAAGCAAGGGGGGCGTCCCCTTTAGGGTTTCCCCCCAACCCTAGGCGCATGGGCCCTAGGGGGGTGGGCGCCCAGCCCTCCAAGGGGCTGGTTCCCTTCCCTCTACAACCCATGAGGCCCTCCGGGATAGGTGGCCCCTCCCGGTGGACCCCCGGAACCCCTCCGGTGGCCCTGGTACAATACAGGTATGCCCCCGAATATTTCCGGTGACCGTATGACAACTTCCCATATATAAATCTTCACCTCCGGACCATTCCGGAACTCCTCATGACGTCCGGGATCTCATCCGGGACTCCGAACAACATTCGTTAATCACATACAAATCTTCCTAATAACCCTAGCATCATCGAACCTTAAGTGTGCAGACCCTACGGGTTCGGGAATCACGTAGACATGACCGAGACAGCTCTCGGGCCAATAACCAACAACAGGATCTGGATACCCATGTTGGCTCCCACATGTTCCATGATGATCTCATCGGATGAACCACGATGTCAAGGATTCAAGCAATCCCGTATACAATTCCCTTTGTCAATCGATACGTTACTTGCCCGAGATTCGATCGTCGGTATCCCAATACCTCGTTCAATCTCATTACCGGCAAGTCACTTTACTCGTTCTATAATGCATGATCCCGTGACCAACCAATTGGTCACATTGAGCTCATTATGATGACGAGTGGGCCCAGAGATACCTCTTTGTCATACGGAGAGTGACAAATCCCAGTCTCGATTCGTGCCAACCCAACAGACACTTTCGGAGATACCTGTAGATCACCTTTATAGTCACCAGTTACGTTGTAACGTTTGGTACACCCAAAGCACTCCTACGGTATCCGAGAGTTACACAATCTCATGGTCTAAGGAAATGATACTTGACATTAGAAAAGCTCTAGCAAAAGAACTACACGATCTTGTGCTATGCTTAGGATTGCGTCTTGTCCATCACATCATTCTCCTAATGATGTGATCCTGTTATCAATGACATCCAATGTCCATAGTCAGGAAACCATGACCATCTGTTGATCAACGAGCTAGTCAACTAGAGGCTCACTAGGGACATGGTGTGGTCTATGTATTCACACATGTATTACGCTTTTCGATCAATACAATTATAGCATGAACAATAGACAATTATCATGAACACGGAAATATAATAATAACCATTTTATTATTGCCTCTAGGGCATATTTCCAACAGTCTCCCACTTGCACTAGAGTCAATAATCTAGTTACATTGTGATGAATCGAACACCCATAGAGTTCTGGTGTTGATCATGTTTTGTTCGCGGAAGAGGTTTAGTCAACGAATCTGCGACATTCAGATCTGTATGCACTTTTACAAATATCTATGTCTCCATCTTGAACATTTTCACGAATGGAGTTGAAGCGACGCTTGATGTGTCTGGTCTTCTTGTGAAACCTAGGCTCCTTGGCAAGGGCAATAGCTCCAGTGTTGTCACAGAAGAGAGTCATCGGGCCCGACGCATTGGGAATAACTCCTAGGTCGGTAATGAACTCCTTCATCCAGATTGCTTCATGTGCTGCCTCTGAGGCTGCCATGTATTCCGCTTCACATGTAGATCCCGCCACGACGCTTTGCTTGCAACTACACCAGCTTACTGTGACGCCCCCGATTCAATCGTACACTAATCATGCACGCAAATGTGTACGATCAAGATCAGGGACTCACGGGAAGATATCACAACACAACTCTACAAATAAAATAAGTCATACAAGCATCATAATACAAGCCAGGGGCCTCGAGGGCTCGAATACAAGTGCTCGATCATAGACGAGTCAGCGGAAGCAACAATACCTGAGTACAGACATAAGTTAAACAAGTTTGCCTTAAGAAGGCTAGCACAAACTGGGATACAGATCGAAAGAGGCGCAGGCCTCCTGCCTGGGATCCTCCTAACTACTCCTGGTCGTCGTCAGCGGCCTGCACGTAGTAGTAGGCACCTCCGGCGTAGTAATCGTCGTCGACAGTGGCGTCTGGCTCCAGGGCTCCAGCATCTGGTTGCGACAACCAGAAAGAAAGGAAAGGGGAAAAGGGGGGGAGAAAGCAACCGTGAGTACTCATCCAAAGTACTCGCAAGCAAGGAACTACACTACATATGCATGGGTATATGTGTAAGGAGGCCATATCAGTGGACTGAACTGCAGAATGCCAGAATAAGAGGGGGATAGCTAATCCTGTCGAAGACTACGCTTCTGGCCGCCTCCGTCTTGCAGCATGTAGAAGAGAGTAGATTGAAGTCCTCCAAGTAGCATCTTCAAGTAGCATCCCATAGCATAATCCTACCCGGCGATCCCCTCCTCATATCCCTGAGGTAGAGCGACCACCGGTTGTATCTGGCACTTGGAAGGGTGTGTTTTATTAAGTATCCGGTTCTAGTTGTCATAAGGTCAAGGTACAACTCCAAGTCGTCCTGTTACCGAAGATCACGGCTATTCGAATAGAATAACTTCCCTGTAGGGGTGCACCACATAACCCAACACGCTCGATCCCATTTGGCCGGACACACTTTCCTGGGTCATGCCCGGCCTCGGAAGATCAACACGTCGCAGCCCCACCTAGGCAAAACAGAGAGGCCAGCACGCCGGTCTAAACCTAAGCGCATAGGGGTCTGGGCCCATCGCCCATAGCACACCTGCACGTTGCGAGGGCGGCCGAAAGCAGACCTAGCCTAGTGGCCTTCCAGTCCAATTCGGTGCGCGCCGCTTCGTCGCTGACGTCTCAAGTGCTTCGGCTGATACCACGATGTCGGGATACCCATAACTACTCCCACGTAGATGGTTAGTGCGTATAGGCTCGTAGCCGACTCAGATCAAATACCAAGATCTCGTTAAGCGTGTTAAGTATCCGCGAACGCCGAACAGGGCCAGGCCCACCTGTCTCCTAGGTGGTCTCAACCTGCCCTTTCGCTCCGCCACAAAGTAACAGTCGAGGGCCGTCGGGAACCCAGGCCCACCTCTACCGGGATGGAGCCACCTGTCCTTTCAGCCCCCTCGTCAGAATCACTTGCGGGTACTCAATGAGCTAACCCGACTTTAGTCACCATCTGTATAGTATGTATGTATGTATAGTATATACCCGTGATCACCTCCCAAGTGATCACGGCCCGATAGTATAGCAAGGCAGACTGACAAGAATGTAGGGCCAATGATGATAAACTAGCATCCTATACTAAGCATTTAGGATTGCAGGTAAGGTATCAACAGATGTAGCGACAATGTCAGGCTATGCATCAGAATAGGATTAACGAAAGCAGTAACATGCTACACTACTCTAATGCAAGCAGTATAGAGGAGAATAGGCGATATCTGGTGATCAAGGGGGGGGCTTGCCTGGTTGCTCTGGCAAGAGAGAGGGTTCGTCAACTCCGTAGTCGTACTGGGTAGCAGCGGCGTCGGTCTCGGTGTCTAGCGAGAGAAGAGGGGGAAGAAACAATAAATATAATGCAAACAAATGCAAGACGATGCATGACATGACAAAGCGTGGTGCTAGGTGTGCCCTAACGCGGTACGAGGTGGTACCGGTGAAGGCGGGAAACATCCGGGAAATTATCCCTGGTGTTTCGTGTTTTCGGGCAGAGGAGCCGGAGGGAAAAAGTTGCATGTTTGCTATGCTAGGGAGGTGTGGCGGATGAACGGGCTGCGTAACCGGAATCGTCTCGTCGTTCTGAGCAACTTTCATGTTGAAAATAATTTAATCCGAGTCACGGATTAAAAGATATGATTTTCTAAAGATTTTATTAGTTTTTGGAATTTAATTAATTATTTAATTTAATTCGAAATTTGGTTTTATGACATCAGCATGATGTCATGCTGACATCAGCAGTCAACAGAGTTGACTGGGTCAACTATGTGTGGGACCCTCATGTCATTGATTGATTAGTCTAATCAGGGGGTTAATTAAGTTAACTAGTAATTAGGTTAATCTAATCAAGACTAATTAATTTAATTAAGCCTTTAATCAATTAATTAATTATCATTTAAATTAATTTTAGTTATTATTTATTAATACATTTTTAAAAAAAAATTAATTTAATTAGTATTATTTTTTTTGTTTTCGTTCACAGGGGGTGGGCCCCGTTGTCTGTGGCACAGAGGCCTTGCGGGTCAGGCGCTGGGTGCAGGCGTGGTGCCCGTGCCCGAGGCCGAACGCGGATAGCCTCGGACGCGGCCTGTGGCGTGGGCGCCGGCAGCTAGTCGGGGGCGAGCTGCGGTGGATGCAGCAGCAGGCCGGCGGCGGGGCGCTGCGACTCGAGGCGAGGTGAGCGACGGGCTGCGCGAGAGGAGGCGCCCGAGCGAGGACGGATGCAGGGGAGGGTGGGCAGCGGCGGCTATAGGCGCGGGCACGCGCGTTGGTGAAGGGCACGGCCGAGTGCGGCAACGGGAGGCCGGGGCGCGACCTAGGGCGGGTGTCGGCGTGAGTGGAGCGCCGGCCAAGGCGACTTCTAGCGCGGGACGGAACCGACGAGCATGGCGACTAGAGGATGGAGATCGAGGGGGAGGCAGAGGGGAAAGGCGCGCCAGCTCACATCGTTGACGGGGAGAGGCTTGGGGAGGCGCGGGATGTAGTGAAGCCGTCGGAACCGACGATGAACGGCGGCGGACGAAGATGACTGTGGCGGAGAAGACCGGTGATGGCGATGGCTATGTGGCGTGGTTGGAGAAGAGGTCGAGGACGGGGAGTCGCGGCAACCATGGCGATGGCTGGCATCGGGAGGAAGCAGAGGCGCAGGAGGCAGGCCAGCAACGTCGGGGCCCGTCCCTCCAACGAGCAGAGGACGACGCGGGGCGGCGTCGGGCGGCTTCGGGTCCTCGCCCCGATCTCGATCCAGATCGGGGGAACAACGAGCGAGCGGGGGGGGAGCGAG
>NC_041385.1:124119648-124139672 GCF_002162155.2 Triticum dicoccoides
GGGTGTGAGGGGATAAGGGAGGCGGGATGGGCCAGCCAGGTGGGCCTGGTAGCCTAGCTGGGCCGAACGGCCAGGGAGGGTCTTTCCTCTCTTTTTGTTGTTTCTGTTTTTTTTCTTTTATGTATTTTATTTCTTTTCTGTTTTATTTTGTTCCTGATTGTATTTTAGTTTTGTGAAGTACAAAAATGATCCCTAAATTGGTAATAGGAATTATACCACGTCACAACTAACTTGGCACCTAAATATATTAGTTTGTAATTGTTTATCATTTTAAAGCATTTAAATAATTGTTTTTGCTATTGCTTTAGTTTATTTAGTGCATTTAAGTATTTTATTAAGAGATGATTTCTTCACCAGCATTTATTATGGATTATTAGACACATTAGGAACAATTTACTTTTGACTTTAGAAAACTTTAATTGTTTTGACTTTAATTCAAATTTGAATTTGGTTCGGTTCCGAGCTAACACGAGATTATCAACAATAATCGAGGTGACGTGGCATCATTACCAGAGGGTTACTGTAGCTTGATTACCCGGGCGTCACAATTCTCCTCCACTACAAGAAATCTCGTCCCGAGATTTAGGAGCGGGAGTAAGGGGGAAGGGATTTGGTTACGAAATTCTAACGAATCTTCTCAGTCTTGGTTGCTCTTCTCGAAGAGGTCGACCCATTATATTGATGTCTTCCTTTCTCTGCTTCAGGTCATCATGATGAAGTCATCATCCTTTCTTCGGAAATTTCATCGTACTAACGAAAGATTAAGGGGGTATACCGAAGAATGGATCTCTGCAGGGTAGATTATCTGGTAGACAACAACGAGGAAGGTGGCGGAAAGTAACTCTCGAATTGAAATTTAAGACAATATCGAGAGCAAAGCAAGAAGGTGCAAAATAGAAGTTTCAAGCGCATAGGCAATCGTTCGTTGCCTGAAGCGAAGTGTGAAAGGGGTTCAGAGCAATGGGAATAAGTATTGCGTCTGATACCAAATTGATGATCTCATCAGAAGGTGGCTCGTGAATTACACACGAGGCCACGTGTGAGGAATAACTTTGGGAACAGGGGGTGTACAGGAGAGTCAGGTTTCGATCCTGTGGAACTGTGGGTTATGGGCCCACCATGTGGGTTAAAAATAGGAGCAGTGACATCTCGCATGGTCACAATAGCAAGGCATGTCAGAGGGTAGCCTATCAGTTATGTCGGCACAATGTCGGTACCAGGGGCGAGGGACGAAGAGAACCATTTTCCTGCTCGTTGAACGAGGCGGACCAATAGGCAAAGTTCTCGTCCATCGGTGGTGACCGGAATGCTATCGACAATTTCAACAGGGTCTTACTGACTGAGTTGTACACCGAGGTGTTTACCTGAGCAGGAGAATAATACTGCTTAGATTATATAGACCTCAAGAAAGGTTAAACCAACCAATGGAACGGAAAATAAGATTATCAAATTAAACAGAACAATGAAAAGGAAAATGTGTTTAAACACATATATCAGGGGGTATATCCTTCCCAAGGGCAAGCAACGCATGATATTCATGACGGGACATAGCGTAGAAAACCCCTTTAGGAAAGGGAAGAGAAATTTTCATGACATTACCCATTCAACGGTGTTTGGATAATTGGGCAGGAAACATTTAACATTGGGTTTCAAATGTTCTTGTTGAAAATTGGAGTACCATAGACATGCTTCGAGATAGCATTGACATGGTCTTCATGTGAAGATCAGACTCTGGAAACACGAAGGATCCATCAGGAATAACTTGTAGAATAAGTCTTACAATTTCCTCATGGGTGAATGGATAGCCTTGCTGAAAAGGAATGACATCATGTTACCGGGTCATCAAAGGATCAATATCATAGCTCTTGGAAAGTTGTCCTAACCATCATATCTGACGGAGATTCAGGTATGATTGGTGTCAGGATACCTCAGGCTCAGGATGCCTGAGAAGAAAGGTGCAACACCAATTGACGGGATGACACTGTAAGATTCTCGGGAAATGAACTATGAAGTGACTTCCGTTAACAAGAGTTCATCATTAACCCAAGGAGAGGACAAGGAGGTGTCTGGTGAACTCAGCGGCAATTCACCGAGATTCCCAAAAGATGGATTTCCACCATTAAGTGAACAAGGAGATAACATTTGTCAGATCAAATGATCTAAGGAAGTATGCTCGAGGAAAACATACACAATTAAACATTGGTTGAAAGGTGCGCCCGAAATATGGGTTGGGTTGCACGACCAATGTCAGAATGGTGATTCAATTAGCGAAGGACTTAGAATGAACTATCGCCCATTCACTTCAAAGCAATAGGGTTGCTAGAAGTTTTGAATTCACACGTCATAGCTCCATTGTCGGTATTCCGGTTGAAAACAATACGGGGACCAAGGAATGAACGAAGATGGCAAGTAGTATTATGATATCAAGAATTATTAAGAGGTGGTGAAATTCTCACCACATTCTTGACAAAAAGAGATGGTAATACTTCCGAGGTAAGGAAGATCAACTGCTGGGTAGCAGTGATCTCAAGGTTTACACAAAACACGAACAAGTTGTGTTGAACGAAAGGCAATAAAGTGGTCGATGAGAACAGGAATCATCGAGGGGCAAGGATGGTATTACCCATCATGAATTCGATTGAATTCCTGGAAGAGCTCATAAGGTTGATGATGATCACGACACAATTGTCGAGAGATTTCATGCAGATGTAGTCAATCAGCGACGACCTCAAGTCAAAGGAATGATGAAGCAAGAGGTTATTGGAACCACAGTTACGACACAAACTCGAACTCAAGCTTGTTGTTTAAGGTGAAAGGGTATGACGAGGAAAATCGACGTAAGGTTAGTTCATCGTCGAAAATTGGTGCTCCGAGAATAAGGACCAGGTAGCACCGTTAGAATCGTCACGACAATGATATAGCCAAACAGGCTAGGAATGGCGTGATCAGGTACAAACTCATACTTATAGAAGCTTACTGAAGAGTTGTTGAACCGTAGGGCGGACTCGGTTCAGTTATCGGTGTCTTTGAGTGTTCAATAACTCCGAGCCCATGAAAAATTGTAATTGGTGAGTATGTAGTACTTGATGAAGAACTCATAAGAAATTATGCAGTTCCAAGATAATCTCGAGATACCAGGTGGTAATACTCGACGACAGATCAAACTAGAAGTTGAACTGGGGTATTGCTCTATAGAAGACAAGTGCTTAAACTTGCACAGGACATGATATTTAAAGGAGAACATGGTCAGAACCACGATTGCAAAAAGGCCAGATCTCAGATATAAGATGATCTTATACCAAGGGAATAATTGATTTTAAAAGAAGCTTCGATGAGAGATGTACATCGTGTCCATGGGCATGAACGCAAAGTTCAAGGTCGACTCCCACTTCTCCAATGCACAACCTTTCATTCACTTCTCGCGCTCAATGAAGTTGTAGTTTTGAAATTTTATCTGGCAAAATACCAGAAGAGTACGACTCGTGAAAACTTTCGAGTTCACACATATTAAGGAAGGCATAGGTTCAACCCATCGGGGCATCTTAGAATCCTATACCAGAATTTTTTAGAAGTAATTAACTCAAGCTCGAAGGCAGAGCATGGTTGAGAAAGCAGACGATACAATTTACCAAAGGCATTATGTATCCGAGAAAAGGGCTCACAAGTTTATTGAATATGAAGGGCGTTGTCAGATAAAATCCAACAAAGGAGCTGGTGGTCCACAAGGGATCTGACGTGAGCATCGGTACTCAACTAGAGGAAGCAGATTATAGAAACAACTGACTAACTCAATTGTCAAATGCAAAGGAATTATGTTTTTCAAATCAAGGGATCAGAAGCAATGCTCTGATTAGGTGTGGATAAGTTGAATAGCCGTAGGGTACAATTGAAGACAATTGGATTGGTTGAGAACCAATTCCAGTAAAAAGAATGGCAGCTCAGCCGGAAAAGTAATTTATAAGGATCAATGATGATTGCGTGTATTCGCAAACATATTGAGTCAACAGACTCAAAATGGTAATGACAAGGAATGTCAATATGACTACGAGACTTATGGGATTATCCATAATGCAAGCAAGCAAGAATTTCAAGAGCCAAAGGCTCCAAAGGATTTTCGGAAGATCGAATATTATTTTGAATACTTTTGTGAAACTCATGAACAACTGGGGATAAGCGGATACTCGACAAGTGTGAGAATTATCCATAGGGGTATTCAGGTGACAAGGAATTGCAAGACAGTAGGCACAAGATATTCTCGGATCAATAGAGAGAATTTCGGGGTATCTTGTAATAACAAGATCAACTGAGAATAAAAGTAAGAACGTCAAGTGTATGTATTTATCCATAGGGATATTTCGATGGTAGGGAATTGCAAAGGCAACGGGCACAAAGTCTCAAAAGAGTTTCGGCGAGTAACTTCTAAATCTTCTGGTGTAGCCGGCGATCACCTGGACTGAAGGGGCTCTCCGGGAGAAAGTATTTTCGAGAACCTAAAGTCAGATTTTAGTAAAAATCGTTTAACCCGAATAGAAGAGATGTCAGAGTCCCAGAGCATAGGTCGAGGAATAAAAGATCCTACTAGCACCCAATGGCGACGTGGGCCCGTAAGGCACACAGCCAAGTTAGTAAAAGTTTTGCAATGACTAGACTCAACTTCGGCCAAGGAGTTGGAAAGGGGGATTCCTACAGGCAGTCGGCTCTGATACCAACTTGTGACGCCCCCATTCAATCGTACACTAATCATGCACGCAAATGTGTACGATCAAGATCAGGGACTCACGGGAAGATATCACAACACAACTCTACAAATAAAATAAGTCATACAAGCATCATAATACAAGCCAGGGGCCTCCAGGGCTCGAATACAAGTGCTCGATCATAGACGAGTCAGCGGAAGCAACAATATCTGAGTACAGACATAAGTTAAACAAGTTTGCCTTAAGAAGGCTAGCACAAACTGGGATACAGATCGAAAGAGGCGCAGGCCTCCTGCCTGGGATCCTCCTAACTACTCCTGGTCGTCGTCAGCGGCCTGCACGTAGTAGTAGGCACCTCCGGGGTAGTAGTCGTCGTCGACGGTGGCGTCTGGCTCCAGGGCTCCAGCATCTGGTTGCGACAACCAGAAAGAAAGGAAAGGGGAAAAAGGGGGGAGAAAGCAACCGTGAGTACTCATCCAAAGTACTCGCAAGCAAGGAACTACACTACATATGCATGGGTATATGTGTAAGGAGGCCATATCAGTGGACTGAACTGCAGAATGCCAGAATAAGAGGGGGATAGCTAATCCTGTCGAAGACTACGCTTCTGGCCGCCTCCGTCTTGCAGCATGTAGAAGAGAGTAGATTGAAGACCTCCAAGTAGCATTTCCAAGTAGCATCCCATAGCATAATCCTACCCGGCGATCCCCTCCTCATATCCCTGAGGTAGAGCGACCACCGGTTGTATCTGGCACTTGGAAGGGTGTGTTTTATTAAGTATCCGGTTCTAGTTGTCATAAGGTCAAGGTACAACTCCAAGTCGTCCTGTTACCGAAGATCATGGCTATTCGAATAGAATAACTTCCCTGCAGGGGTGCACCACATAACCCAACACGCTCGATCCCATTTGGCCGGACACACTTTCCTGGGTCATGCTCGGCCTCGGAAGATCAACACGTCGCAGCCCCACCTAGGCAAAACAGAGAGGCCAGCACGCCGGTCTAAACCTAAGCGCACAGGGGTCTAGGCCCATCGCCCATAGCACACCTGCACGTTGCGAGGGCGGCCGAAAGCAGACCTAGCCTAGTGGCGTTCCAGTCCAATTCGGCGCGCGCCACTCCGTCGCTGACGTCTGAAGTGCTTCGGCTGATACCACGACGTCGGGATACCCATAACTACTCCCACGTAGATGGTTAGTGCGTATAGGCTCGTAGCCGACTCAGATCAAATACCAAGATCTCGTTAAGCGTGTTAAGTATCCGCGAACGCCGAACAGGGCCAGGCCCACCTGTCTCCTAGGTGGTCTCAACCTGCCCTGTCGCTCCGCCACAAAGTAACAGTCGAGGGCCGTCGGGAACCCAGGCCCACCTCTACCGGGATGGAGCCACCTGTCCTTTCAGCCCCCTCATCAGAATCACTTGCGGGTACTCAATGAGCTGACCCGACTTTAGTCACCATCTGTATAGTATGTATGTATGTATAGTATATACCCGTGATAACCTCTCAAGTGATCACGGCCCGATAGTATAGCAAGGCAGACTGACAAGAATGTAGGGCCAATGATGATAAACTAGCATCCTATACTAAGCATTTAGGATTGCAGGTAAGGTATCAACAGATGTAGCGACAATGTCAGGCTATGCATCAGAATAGGATTAACGAAAGCAGTAACATGCTACACTACTCTAATGCAAGCAGTATAGAGGAGAATAGGCGATATCTGGTGATCAAGGGGGGGGGGCTTGCCTGGTTGCTCTGGCAAGAGAGAGGGGTCGTCAACTCCGTAGTCGTACTGGGTAGCAGCGGCGTCGGTCTCGGTGTCTAGCGAGAGAAGAGGGGGAAGAAACAATAAATATAATGCAAACAAATGCAAGACGATGCATGACATGACAAAGCGTGGTGCTAGGTGTGCCCTAACGCGGTACGAGGTGGTACCGGTGAAGGCGGGAAACATCCGGGAAATTATCCCTGGTGTTTCGTGTTTTCGGGCAGAGGAGCCGGAGGGAAAAAGTTGCATGTTTGCTATGCTAGGGAGGTGTGGCGGACGAACGGGCTGCGTAACCGGAATCGTCTCGTCGTTCTGAGCAACTTTCATGTTGAAAATAATTTAATCCGAGTCACGGATTAAAAGATATGATTTTCTAAAGATTTTATTAGTTTTTGGAATTTAATTAATTATTTAATTTAATTCGAAATTTGGTTTTATGACATCAGCATGATGTCATGCTGACGTCAGCAGTCAACAGAGTTGACTGGGTCAACTATGTGTGGGACCCTCATGTCATTGATTGATTAGTCTAATCAGGGGGTTAACTAAGTTAACTAGTAATTAGGTTAATCTAATCAAGACTAATTAATTTAATTAAGCCTTTAATCAATTAATTAATTATCATTTTAATTAATTTTAGTTATTATTTATTAATTCATTTAAAAAAAATAATTTAATTAGTATTATTTTTTTTGTTTTCGTTCACAGGGGGTGGGCCCCGTTGTCTATGGCACAGAGGCCTTGCGGGTCGGGCGCTGGGTGCGGGCGTGGTGCCCGTGCCCGAGGCCGAACGGGGCTGGCCTCGGACGCGGCCCGTGGCGTGGGCGCCGGCAGCCAGTCGGGGGCGAGCTGCGGTGGATGCAGTAGCAGGCCGGCGGCGGGGCGCTGCGACTCGAGGCGAGGTGAGCGATGGGCTGCGCGAGAGGAGGCGCCCGAGCGAGGACGGATGCAGGGGAGTGTGGGCAGCGGCGGCTATAGGCGCGGGCACACGCGTTGGTGAAGGGCACGGCCGAGTGCGGCAACGGGAGGCCGGGGCGCGACCTGGGGCGGGTGTCGGCGTGAGTGGAGCGCCGGCCAAGGCGACTTCTAGCGCGGGACGGAACCGACGAGCATGGCGACTAGAGGATGCAGATCGAGGGGGAGGCAGAGGGGAAAGGCGCGCCAGCTCACATCGTTGACGGGGAGAGGCTCGGGGAGGCGCGGGATGTAGTGAAGCCGTCGGAACCGACGATGAACGGCGGCGGACGAAGATGACTGTGGCGGAGAAGACCGGTGATGGCGATGGCTATGTGGCGTGGTTGGAGAAGAGGTCGAGGACGGGGAGTCGCGGCAACCATGGCGATGGCTGGCATCGGGAGGAAGCAGAGGCGCAGGAGGCAGGCTAGCAACATCGGGGCCCGTCCCTCCAACGAGCAGAGGACGACGCGGGGCGGCGTCGGGCGGCTTCGGGTCCTCGCCCCGATCTCGATCCAGATCGGGGGAACAACGAGCGAGCGGGGGGGGGAGCGAGTGGGGAACGTGGGCTAGGGTTCGGTTGGGGTGTGAGGGGATAAGGGAGGCGGGATGGGCCAGCCAGGTGGGCCTGGTAGCCTAGCTGGGCCGAACGGCCAGGGAGGGTCTTTCCTCTCTTTTTGTTGTTTCTGTTTTTTTTCTTTTATGTATTTTATTTCTTTTCTGTTTTATTTTGTTCCTGATTGTATTTTAGTTTTGTGAAGTACAAAAATGATCCCTAAATTGGTAATAGGAATTATACCACGTCACAACTAACTTGGCACCTAAATATATTAGTTTGTAATTGTTTATCATTTTAAAGCATTTAAATAATTGTTTTTGCTATTGCTTTAGTTTATTTAGTGCATTTAAGTATTTTATTAAGAGATGATTTCTTCACCAGCATTTATTATGGATTATTAGACACATTAGGAACAATTTAGTTTTGACTTTAGAAAACTTTAATTGTTTTGACTTTAATTCAAATTTGAATTTGGTTCGGTTCCGAGCTAACACGAGATTATCAACAATAATCGAGGTGACGTGGCATCATTACCAGAGGGTTACTGTAGCTTGATTACCCGGGCGTCACACTTACTGCCCCACCATTCAAAATATAGATGTATCCGGTTTGTGACTTGGAGTCATCCAGATCTGTGTCGAAGCTAGCATCGATGTAACCCTTTACGACGAGCTCTTCGTCACCTCCATAAATGAGAAACATATCCTTAGTCCTTTTCAGGTACTTCAGGATATTCTTGACTGTTGTCCAGTGTTCCATGCCGGGATTACTTTGGTACCTTCCTACCAAACTTACGGCAAGATTTACATCAGGTCTGGTACACAGGATGGCATACATAATAGACCCTATGGCCGAGGCATAGGGGATGACACTCATCTTTTCTCCATCTTCTGCAGTGGTCAGGCTTTGAGCTGAGCTCAATTTCACACCTTGCAATACAGGCAAGAATGAAAGTGCAACTATCCCTAGGTGGTTTTGGTAATTCCTAAAAACATATAGCTCATTGAGCTAATACTATTCCAAGACAATTATTTCAGGAAAGCTCAATGAATGGCATGGCATGGATGAGAAAAGTGGATCCCTCAAAATGCTAAGGATAAAAGGAGTGGCTCAAGCTTCAAGCTCAAGACTCTACATTTTATATTTTAGTGATCCAAGATCACATTGAGTCTATAGGAAAAGCCAATACTATCAAGGAGGGATGAGGTGTTGCTTAATGAGGTTCTTGCTTCATAGTGCTTAGTGATATGCTCCAAAACCCTCAACTACTTTCCCACATCCACATATGACCTAAACCTAAAGTCAAACTCGGCCCCACCGATTCTTTCTATCCGGCGCCACCGAGTTCAGATGTCATAGCCACTGCCACAAACCCTAGGCAAATCGGTCTCACCGATAGGGATCTCGGTCTTCCGAGATGGGATTGTAATCTCTCTGTGTCCCTTCGTAACGTTTCGGTCTCACCGAGATGAGCGATCGGTCCCACCGAGATTGCAATGTAAACTCTCTGTGTTTGCAACATGTCTGATCAAAGTGACAGCCAGAACAAGTCAGAGGAACAGGTTCACATGAGTGAGGGAACTAGTCCCTCCAGTTCCTCAAATGATGGCAGCAGGAGCACCCCAAGCAACTTACCCAAAGCTGCCACTAGGAACAAGAAGAAGATGGATCACAACACAATGGCACACATGTAGAAGGAGATCCCAGATGATGCTATTGAAACTCACAAGTTTGGATCTGTACATTTCCTTCTCTCAGGTCCGCCAACCATCAACTGGATCCTCAGGCACACACTCTTGCCCAAGTCAGGTGATCATAACATGATCAGAGGCCATGCTATCAATCTGCTACACTTATTTGATGTGCCTCAAAAGTTCAAGGTCATGAGCCTCATTATTGAAACTATCAAGAGGACAGCTGCAGACCAGAAGAGAAGTTGTGGGTATGCCCCACAGATCCAGGAGCTGACTAACTCCAAGATGGGCACTAGCACTTACTTGTTGGACAAGGAACACATGCCTATCTATCCAGACTTTGAGGACAACCAAGTGGTTATGGATGAAAATGAACCATCTTAAGTGCAAGCACAAGCAAAGAAGGAGAAGGCAAGGACTGAGAAGGCTGCCAAGATGCCAACAATTGATGAGGCATCTGAGTACTTCATGGAGAGCAAACAAGACCAGCTAGGTTACTTGATAGCATCCACTCTAAGGATTGAGAAAGGGTTGGCCACCCTGACTCAAAACCAGGAGAGCCTGGAGAGGATCATGGAGCAGAAGTTCTATGACTTAGATGTGAAAGTAACTGAGATCCAGTCTGTTGTTGAGAAACTCCAAGATGACATGTAGGAGAGGAAGGGCAATACAACCACTGAGGCATTTGCTAGAGTGCCTACAGCTCATAGATCAGCTGATGTGCCTATGACAGACACAAGAGCAACATCATCTGCACCTCCTACAGCTTCAGTGCCACCAGCTCCAGCATCTACTCCACCAGCTCCAACATCATCAACTAATGCCTTCGTCCTTGGAGTCATATCTACACCACCACATCAAGACCAAGCCTGAGAGACGGCATAGTACTATGCCTTTTCTAGGAACTTTTTGGTAACTTGTTGCCAAAGGGGGAGAAAAATGTATAGATCATAGGCTTCGAGAGAGAGAGAGAGAGAGTTTTCTTTTGTTCTCTCTTGTCTTTGTGGTTGAACTTTATTTGCTTTCGCTTGCTTGAGATACTTTATTGCCTGTGTGATACAATGATGATCATGTGTTTGATCATATGCTACATTAATGCTTGATTGAATGACATTATCCTTTTTATCTGTATATGATCATTCACTTTGCTTGGTGATGAGTGCATGTATTTTGAATATTATCATTTTTTAGCGCTCCACCAAGATGTATGTGACATGGGAGAGTAACTCATGAACCTAACTCTATGTGCATTTGCAGTCAAAAGCAAATCTTAAACTATGCACAAATTTCGGGGGGAGCTCTCACATTTCACATACTTTGCAAAGCGACGATGTTTTTCAATCTTATTATCTTTTGTCAAAGCTTTGATCTATATGTTGTCATCAATTACCAAAAAGGGGGAGATTGAAAGTGCAACTATCCCTAGGTGGTTTTGGTAATTCCTAAAAACATATAGCTCATTGAGCTAATACTATTCCAAGACAATTATTTCAGGAAAGCTCAATGAATGGCATGTCATGGATGAGAAAAGTGGATCCCTCAAAATGCTAAGGATAAAAGGATTGGCTCAAGCTTCAAGCTCAAGACTCTACATTTTATATTTTAGTGATCCAAGATCACATTGAGTCTATAGGAAAAGCCAATACTATCAAGGAGGGATGAGGTGTTGCTTAATGAGGTTCTTGCTCCATAGTGCTTAGTGATATGCTCCAAAACCCTCAACTACTTTCCTACATCCACATATGACCTAAACCTAAAGTCCAACTCGGCCCCACCGATTGTTTCTATCAGACGCCACCGAGTTCAGATGTCATAGCCACTGCCACAAACCCTAGGCAAATCGGTCTCACCGATAGGGATTTCGGATTCACCGAGATGGGATTGTAATCTCTATGTTTCCCTTCATAACGTTTCGGTATAACCGAGATGAGCGATCGGTCCCACCGAGATTGCAATGTAAACTCTCTGTTTCCTTTTCGTAACATTTCAGTCTCACCGAAAGGAGCGAACCGGTCCCACCGAGTTTACCTAACCAACTCTCTGGTTAGCTTATTACCAAAGTCGGTCTCACCGAGTTTGTGTAATTGGTCTCACCGAGATTACGTTATGCCCTAACCCTAACCATATCGGTCCTACCGAGTTGCATGTCAGTCCCACCGAAAACCCTAACGGTCACTTGGTTTACTGAATCGGTCTGACCGAGTTTGTTGATTCGGTTCCACTGAGATTGGTAAATTGTGTGTAACGGTTAGATTTTGTGTGGAGGCTATATATACCCCTCCACCTCCACTTCATTCATGGAGAGAGCCATCAGAACGAACCTACACTTCCAACTTACCATTTCTGAGAGAGAACCACCTACTCATGTGTTGGGACCAAGATATTCCATTCCTACCATATGAATCTTGATCTCTAGCCTTCCCCAAGTTGCTTTCCACTCAAATCTTCTTTTCACCAAATCCAAATCCTGTGAGAGAGAGTTGAGTGTTGGGGAGACTATCATTTGAAGCACAAGAGCAAGGAGTTCATCATCAACACACCATTTGTTACTTCTTGGAGAGTGGTGTCTCCTAGATTGGCTAGGTGTCACTTGGGAGCCTTCGACAAGATTGTGGAGTTGAACCAAGGAGTTTGTAAAGGCAAGGAGATCGCCTACTTCATGAAGATCTACCGCTAGTGAGGCAAGTCCTTCGTGGGCGACGGCCATGGTGGGATAGACAAGGTTGCTTCTTCATGGACCCTTCTTGGGTGGAGCCCTCCGTGGACTCGCGCAGCCGTTACCCTTCGTGGGTTGAAGTCTCCATCAACGTGGATGTACGATAGCACCACCTATCGGAACCACGGCTCAAAAATCACCGTGTCTCCAAATTGCGTTTGAAATCTCCAAACTCTTCCCTTTACATTCTTGCAAGTTGCATGCTTTATTTTCCGCTGCTCATATACTCTTTGCATGCTTGCTTGAATTGTGTTAAGATTGCTTGACTTGTGCTAAGTTTGCTAAAATCTGCCAAAGACTAAAATTGGGAAAAGGTTAAGTTTTTATTTGGTCAAGTAGTCTAATCACCCCCCCTCTAGACATACTTCAAGATCCTACAAAGAACCCTTTCTTGGACTGATCCATATTGAACTTCTTCAATATCTTATCAAGGTATGTGCTTTGTGAAAGACCTATGAGGCGTCTCAGTCTATCTCTATAATCTTGATGCCTAATATGTAAGCAGCTTCTCCAAGGTCCTTCATTGAAAAACACTTATTCAAGTAGGCCTTTATGCTCTCCAAGAGTTCTATATCATTTCCCATCAACAGTATGTCATCTACATATAATATGAGAAATGCTACAGAGCTCCCACTCACTTTCTTGTAAACGCGGGCTTCTCCATAAGTCTGCATAAACCCAAACGCTTTGATCATTTCATCAAAGCAAATGTTCCAACTCTGAGATGCTTGCACCAGCCCATAGATGGAGCGCTGGAGCTTGCATACCTTGTTAGCATTCTTAGGATCGACAAAACCTTCCGGCTGCATCATATACAATTTTTCCTTAAGAAAGCTGTTAAGGAATGTCGTTTTGATGTCCATTTGCCATATCTCATAATCATATAATGCGGCAATTGCTAACATGATTCGGACGGACTTTAGCTTCGCTACGGGTGAGAAGGTCTCATCGTAGTCAACCCCTTGAACTTGTCGATAACCCTTAGTGACAAGTCGAGCTTTATAGATGGTAACATTACCATCCGCGTCCGTCTTCTTCTTAAAGATCCATTTATTTTCTATCGCTCGTTGATCATCGGGAATGTCTGTCAAAGTCTATACTTTGTTTCATACATGGATCCTATCTCGGATTGCATGGCTTCAAGCCATTTGTTGGAATCTAGGCCCGCCATCGCTTCTTCATAGTTTGAAGGTTCACCGTTGTCTAACAACATGATTTCCAGGACAGGGTTGCCATACCATTCTGGTGTGGAACGTGTCCTCATGGACCTACGAAGTTCAGTAGCAACTTGCTCTGAAGTACCTTGATCATCATCATTAACCTCCTCTCTAGCCGGTGCAGGCACCATAGAAACATCTTCCTGAGCTGCGCTACTTTCCTCTTCAAGAGCCAGTACTTCATCAAGTTCTACTTTCCTCCCACTTACTTCTTTCGAGAGAAACTCTTTCTCCAGAAAGGACTCGTTCTTGGCAACAAAGATCTTGCCTTCGGATCTGAGGTAGAAGGTATACCCAATGGTTTCCTTAGGGTATCCTATAAAGACGCATTTTTCCGACTTGGGTTCGAGCTTTTCAGGTTGAATTTTCTTGACATAAGCATCGCATCCCCAAACTTTTAGAAATGACAGCTTAGATTTCTTCTCAAACCATAATTCATACGGTGTCGTCTCAACTGATTTTGACGGAGCCCGATTTAAAGTGAACGCGGCAGTCTCTAAAGCATAGCCCCAAAAAGAGAGCGGTAGATTGGTATGAGACATCATAGATCGCACCATATCCAATAGGGTGCGATTACGATGTTCGGACACACCATTTCGCTGAAGTGTTCCAGGAGGCGTCAGTTGTGAAACGATTCCACATTTCCTTAAGTGTGTGACAAATTCGTGACTCAAATATTCCCCTCCGTGATCTGATCGTAAGAACTTTATTTTTCTGTCACGTTGATTTTCAACCTCACTCTGAAATTCCTTGAACTTTTCAAAGGTCTCAGACTTGTGTTTCATTAAGTAGACATACCCATATCTACTTAAGTCATCAGTGAGGGTGAGAACATAACGATAGCCACCACGAGCCTCAATGCTCATTGGACCGCACACATCAGTATGTATGATTTCCAATAAGTTGGTTGCTCGCTCCATTGTTCCGGAGAACGGAGTCTTGGTCATTTTGCCCATGAGGCATGGTTTGCACGTGTCAAATGATTCATAATCAAGAGACTCCAAAAGTCCATCTGCATGGAGCTTCTTCATGCGTTTGACACCAATGTGACCAAGGTGGCAGTGCCACAAGTATGTGGGACTATCATTATCAACCTTACATCTTTTGGTATTCACACTATGAATATGTGTAACATCATGTTCGAGATTCATTAAGAATAAACCATTGACTAGCGGGGCATGACCATAAAACGTATCTCTCATATAAATAGAACAACCATTATTCTCAGATTTAAATGAGTAGCCATCTCGTATTAAACGAGATCCAGATACAATGTTCATGCTCAAAGTTGGCACTAAATAACAATTATTGAGGTTTAAAACTAATCCCGTAGGTAAATGTAGATGTAGCGTGCCGACGGCGATCACATCGACCTTGGAACCATTCCCGACGCGCATCGTCACCTCGTCCTTCGCCAGTCTCCGCTTATTCCGGAGCTCCTGTTTTGAGTTACAAATATGAGCAACCGCACCGGTATCAAATATCCAGGAGCTACTACGAGTACTGGTAAGGTACACATCAATAACATGTATATCACATATACCTTTGGTGTTGTCGGCCTTCTTGTCCGCTAAGTACTTGGGGCAGTTTCGCTTCCAGCGACCACTTCCCTTGCAATAAAAACACTCAGTCTCAGGCTTGGGTCCATTCTTTGGCTTCTTCCCGGCAGCTTGCTTGCCGGGCGCGGCACCTCCCTTGTCGTCTTTCTTGAAACCCTTTTTACCCTTGCCTCTCTTGAACTTAGTGGTTTTATTCACCATCAACACTTGATGTTCCTTTTTGATTTCCACCTTCGCTGATTTCAGCATTGAATATACCTCAGGAATGGTTTTCTCCATCCCCTGCATATTGAAGTTCATCACAAAGCTCTTGTAGCTTGGTGGAAGCGACTGAAGGATTCTGTCAGTGACCCGTCATCCGGGAGATTAACTCCCAGCTGAGACAAGCGGTTGTGCAACCCAGACATTTTGAGTATGTGCTCGCTGACGAAACTATTCTCCTCCATCTTACAACTGTAGAACTTGTCGGAGACTTCGTATCTCTCGACCCGGGCATGAGCTTGGAAAACCATTTTCAGCTCTTGGAACATCTCATATGCTCTGTGCTGCTCGAAACGCTTTTGGAGCCCCGGTTCTAAGCTGTAAAGCATGCCGCACTGAACCAGGGAGTAATCATCAACATGCGACCGCGAAGCGTTCATAACGCCTTGGTTCGCTGGGATAGGTGCTTCACCTAGCGGTGCTTCAAGGACATATGCTTTCTTGGCAGCTATGAGGATGATCCTCAAGTTCCGGACCCAGTCCGTATAGTTGCTACCATCGTCTTTCAGCTTGGCTTTCTCTAGGAACGCGTTGAAGTTGAGGACAACATTCGCGTGGGCCATTTGATCTACAAGACATATTGTAACGATTTTTAGAGTAAGTTCATGATAATTAAGTTCATCTAATCAAATTATTTAATGAACTCCCACTCAGATAGACATCCCTCTAGTCATCTAAGTGATACATGATCCGAGTCAACCAGGCCGTGTCCGATCATCACATGAGACGGACTAGTCATCATCGGTGAACATCTTAATGTTGATCGTATCTTCTATATGACTCATGTTCGATCTTTCGGTCTCTTGTGTTCCGAGGCCATGTCTATACATGCTAGGCTCGTCAAGTCAACCTAAGTGTTTTTGCATGTGTAAATCTGGCTTACATCCGTCGTATGTGAACGTTAGAATCTATCACACCCGATCATCACGTGGTGCTTCAAAACAACGAATTTCGCAACGACGCACAGTTAGGGGGAACACTTTCTTGAAATTATTATGAGGGATCATCTTATTTATGCTACCGTCATTCTAAGAAAATAAGATGAAAAAACATGATAAACATCAGATGCAATCAAATAGTGACATGATATGGCCAATATCATTTTGCTCCTTTTTGATCTCCATCTTCGGGGCGCCATGATCAACATCGTCACCGGCATGACACCATGATCTCCATCATCATGATCTGCATCATCGTGTCTCCATGAAGTTGTCTCACCAACTATTACTTCTACTACTATGTCTAACGGTTTAGCAATAAAGTAAAGTAATTACATGGCGTTATTCAATGACACACAGGCATACAATAAATAAAGACAATGCCTATGGCTCCTGCCGGTTGTCATACTCATCGACATGCAATTCGTGATTCCTATTACAAGAACATGATCAATCTCATACATCGCATATATTGCATTCATCACATCCTTCATGGCCATATCACATCACACGACACATGCTGCAAAAACAAGTTAGACGTCCTCTAATTGTTGTTGCATGTTTTTACGTGGCTGCTATAGGTTTCTAGCAAGAACATTTCTTACCTACGCCAAAATCACAACATGATATGCCAATTGCTATTTACCCTTCATAAGGACCCTTTTCATCAAATCCAATCCGACTAAAGTGGGAGAGACAGACACCCGCTAGCCACCTTATGCAACTAGTGCTTGTCAGTCGGTGGAACCTGTCTCACGTAAGCGTACGTCTAAGGTCGATCCGGGCCGCTTCATCCCACGATGTTGCTGAAACAAGATAAGACTAGTAGTGGCAAGTAAATTCACAAAATCGACGCCCACAACAAACTTGTGTTCTACTCGTGCATAGAAACTACGCATAGACCTAGCTCATGATGCCATGTTTGGGGATCGTAGCGAAATTAAAAAAAATTGATGCATCACCAAGATCAATCTATGGAGTAACTAGCAATAGAGAGAGAGGAGTGCATCTTCATACCCTTGAAGATTGCGACTCGGAAGCGTTGGAAGAACGCGGTTGGAGGAGGAGTACATGTAGCGATTCAGATCATGGCCGAATCCGATCTAAGCACCGAACAATGGTGCATCCATGCTCAACACACGTGCAGCCTGGTGACGTCTCCTGGGCCTTGATCCAGCAAGGAGGGGGGAAAGGTTGAGGAATAGTGCTCCAATAGCAGCACGACGGCGTGGTGGTGGTGGAGTAGCAGTTCCCCGGCAGGGCTTCGCCAAGCTCTTGCGGAGGAGGAGAGGTGTTGGGGAGGGGAGGGGCTGCGCCTTGGATGTGGTGTTGCAGCCCTCCCTCGCCCCTCTATTTATAGGGAGAAGGGGGAAGGGGGCCAGCCCCCTCTAGATGAGATCTAGAGGGGGGGCGACAGCCAAGGGGAGGGGGCTTGCCCCCCAAGCAAGGGGGGCGCCCCCTTTAGGGTTCCCCCCCCCAACCCTAGGCGCATGGGCCCTAAAGGGGGTGGGCACCCAGCCCTCCAAGGGGCTGGTTCCCTTCCCTCTAAAGCCCATGAGGCCCTCTGGGATAGGTGGCCCCTCCCGGTGGACCCCCGGAACCCCTCCGAATATTTCCCCGGTATGCCCCCGAATATTTCCGGTGACCGTATGACAACTTCCCATATATAAATCTTCACCTCCGGACCATTTCGGAACTCCTCGTGACGTCCGGGATCTCATCCGGGACTCGAAACAACATCCGGTAATCACATACAAATCTTCCTAATAACCCTAGCGTCATCAAACCTTAAGTGTGTAGACCCTACGGGTTCGGGAATCACACAGACATGACCGAGACAGCTCTCTGGCCAATAACCAACAGCGGGATCTGGATACCCATGGTGGCTCCCACATGTTCCACGATGATCTCATTGGATGAACCACGATGTCGAGGATTCAAGCAATCCTGTATACAATTCCCTTTGTCAATCGGTACGTTACTTGCTCAAGATTCGATCGTCGGTATCCCAATACCTAGTTCAATCTCGTTACCGGCAAGTCACTTTACTTGTTCCGTAATGCATGATCCCGTGACCAACCACTTGGTCACATTGAGCTCATTATGATGATGTATTACTGAGTGGGCCCAGAGATACCTCTTTGTCATACGGAGTGACAAATCCCAGTCTCGATTCGTGCCAACCCAATAGACACTTTCGAAGATACCTGTAGAGCACCTTTATAGTCACCCAGTTACGTTGTGATGTTTGGTACACCCAAAGCACTCCTATGGTACCCAGGAGTTACACAATCTCATGGTCTAAGGAAATGATACTTGACATTAGAAAAGCTCTAGCAAAAGAACTACATGATCTTTTGCTATGCTTAGGATTGGGTATTGTCCATCACATCATTCTCCTAATGATGTGATCCTGTTACCAATGACATCCAATGTCCATAGTAAGGAAACCATGACCATCTGTTGATCAACGAGCTAGTCAACTAGAGGCTCACTAGGGACATGGTGTGGTCTATGTATTCACACATGTATTATGGTTTCCGATCAATACAATTATAGCATGAACAATAGACAAATATCATGACAAGGAAATATAATAATAACCATTTTATTATTGCCTCTAGGGCATATTTCCAATAGACTGTACGTGGAGAGGCTGACAGCTGGGTCCACGGCCGCAGCAAGGAAGTGCCTCCTTATTACATGGAAAATAATGATAATTCCACCTTACAGCAGGGACCCATCGGACGGGCCACTGTATTTCGCGAAAAAAACATTTCCCCCTGACTGCTGGGACCCACCAGCTACATCTTCGCACACAAGGAAGTGCATCCGGGGAAAAGAAATGAATCGCCCCCTGACTGCTGGGACCCACCAGCTACATCTTCCCACGCGAGGAAGTGCGTCCGGGCAAAAATAAAAAATCAATTCGCCCCCCTGGCTGCTGGGACCCACCATCTACATCTTCGTACGCAAGGAAGTGCCTCACAGTCGGGACCCACTTGGTCGAAGCGTATGTAGCATTGTCATTCTGGTCGCGAACGTGTACGTACATATATACTGGTCGATGTAGAGGCACGCACGTGTCATAGTAGAGGCACGCATGTAGCATGTACACGTATGTACAGCGGCCAGTGTGCAAGAAAGAAAATACGGCCACGTATGTGTACATACGGGCGGGGTCTCGAACGCCTACTCGCGCATACGTACGATCAGGGCTCGTGTACATGGCTGGGTCGGAACGGAGAAACCGTGTCGTCGTTGCATTTATGGGGAGGCAACGGAATGCGTCGTGTTCATCGGGAGGCAACAGAATGCGTCATGTTAGTCGGGATGCAACAGAACGCGTGGGAGCCAACCGGCTTGGACAGAACAAGCGATGGAAACGAGGCCTGGCATACCGCAGAACGGAGGAAACGGCCTTGTGTTCGACCAGCCACATTCGAAACAGGATCCTGTTCCTCGCGAGGGGTCTGGCGTACCGCAAAACGGAGGAAACGGACCTCCTACGGTCGAAACAGGGGTCCTGTTGATCGGGAGGGGTGTGGCGTACCGCAAAACGGATGAAACGGACTTGTGTTGGAGCGCTACGGTCGAAACGGGGGTCCTGTTGATCGGGAGGGGTGTGGTGTACCGCAAAACAGACGAAACGGACCTATGT
>NC_041385.1:124140264-124177916 GCF_002162155.2 Triticum dicoccoides
CCAGAGGCAGCATCGATCGGCTTCAGTTAGCAGCAGTAGTGAAGGAATCGCTCAATCGGGTTCAGTTAAAAGCCATCGATTGATCACTCAGGTTCAGTAACACGTAGCCTGCAGTGCAATCGCTTGGGTTCAGTTAGAGACCAACGCCTCGCTTGGGTTCAGTTAGAGCCAATGCCTCGCACACACGCGTGTACGTGTACGAGAGAAACATGCATCGCTTGGCCCCCGACCACCCACCGTAACTGGGAACTCCCCGGAATTTTCCTCGCCCTCGCTTCTACCACGGGTTTTTTCATCATGGACGGCCCAAAGAATGTCATGCAGCTGCGTCTCCGGCCCTCCCAGGACGAAAAGCCCATTTTGTCATAGAAGTAGGATCCCACCACATCTATGATGATACCGGGTTTTGTCACAATTATCGTCATAGAAGTGTCATATGTATGACAGGAAAAAAATTCGTTCGGCCCAAAATGTGACGGATGTGTCTTTTTTTTGTAGTGTATACATGATCATGCCTAGATAATCTCATAATTATTCGCTTTTCTATCAATTGCTCGACAGTAATTTGTTCACCCATCGTACTACTTATGCTATCATGAGAGAAGTCACTAGTGAAACCTATGGCCCCCGGGTCTATCTCTTATCATATAAGCTTTCAATCTACTTTTATTTGCATCTTTACTTTTCCAATCTATATCATAAAATACCAAAAATATATTTATCTTATCATATTATCTCTATCAGATCTCACTTTTGCAAGTGGCCTTGAAGGGATTGACAACCCCTTTATTATGTTGGTTGCGAGTTCTTGTTTGTTTGTGTAGGTGTGTGGGACTTTTGAGGAGCCTCCTACTGGATTGATACCTTGGTTCTCAAAAACTGAGGGAAATACTTACGCTACTATTGTTGCATCACCCTTTCCTCTTCAAGGAAAACCAACGCAAGCTCAAGACGTAGCAAGAAGGATTTCTAGCACCGTTGTCGGGGAGGTCTTCGCTCTAGTCAAGACATACCAAGTACCCATCACAAACTCATCTCCCTCGCATTACTTTATTTGCCATTTTCCTCTCGTTTTCCTCTCCCCCACTTCACCTTTGCCTTTTCTTCGCCCTCCTTCCGTTCGATCTTGTGTTACCAGGTACCTTCTTTTTGCTTGCATCTTTGCTTGCTAAAAGTTTATGGATCCTCATCCACTTGCTAATCTCTTTAAGAGATCCAATTATGATGAACCTATTTCTAGTGAGTTGAGTGCACCAGATTATCTTTATGAGGTTTTGCTTGAAATTCATGAATCTAAAAATTGTGATGAAGTACTTTATGAAGCAATTCACGATAGATCTTTGAATAAAAAGCATGATTGCAATGATTTTATCATAAATTCTTTTGATGTCAATTGTGCTAATAATATGCAAAACCCTAAGCTTGGGGATGCTAGTTTTGCTATGTCTACTACGTGTTGCAATATTCATGATTGGGGTGATTCTTCTTATGATCTTGAAAATTTATTTAAGCCCCATGATGAATATGAGATTGATAATAGTGTTTGCAATAATATTGAAAGTGGGTTTGGAAGAGTGTCAACTTTAGATCCCACATATTTGGAGTACGTTCAATCTTATGATATTTTTGATAAAAGTGGGTTTGGAGAGGTCATGACTTTAGTTAATGATAATCCCACTATCTTGGAAGAGTGTCAACTTTGCATGCATATGGATCGTGTTGAGAATATGTTATGTGATAGATATTTTGTTGAATTTTCTTATGATCCTACATGTAATTATTTTGAGAGAGGAAAATACGGTTGTAGAAATTTTCATGTTACTAAATTACCTCTCTTCATGTTGAGATTGCTATCGTCTTTTTTCTTGCATATGCTAGTTTTTGCTTGCCTTGATAATTTGTTTGCTTATGAAAATCCTATGCATAGGAAGTATGTTAGACTTAAGTGTGTTTGACACATGTTTTATGATGCCCTCGTTACGCTTCAATTCTTGTCTTTCATGTGAGCATCATTGAAATCTCAATGCCTTGCTAGGGGCGTTAAACAATAGCGCTAGTTGGGAGGCGACCCAATTTTATTTTTGTTCCTTGATTTTTGCTTCTGTTTAGTAATAAATTTTTCATCTACCTTCTGTTTATATGTGTTTTAATTAGTGTTTGTGACAAGTAGAACCTATAGGGTAACCTATGGTGATAGTTAATTTGATTCTGCTGAAAAACAGAAACTTTGCGCGCATGAAAATAATTTTAGTAATTCACGGAAATGTGCTTCTGCGTTGATTCTTTTTGATGTAGATCAATAGACAAATTTCCCAAGACTTCCTATTTTGGTAGGATTTTTAGAGTTCCAGAAGTACTTGAGAGTTACAAATTGCTACAGACTGTTCTGTTTTTGACAAATTCTGTTTTTCGTGTGTTGTTTGCTTATTTTGATGCACCTATGGCTATTATGTAGGGGTATGAACCATAGAGAAGTTGGAATACAGTAGGTTTAACACCAATATAAATAAATAATTAGTTCATTGCAGAACCTTATGTGGTAGTTTTTCTTTCTTGCACCAACAGAGCTTATGAGATTTCCTGTTGAGTTTTGTGTTGTGAAGTTTTCAAGTTTTGGGTAAAGATTTGATGGATTATGGAATAAGGAGCGGCAAGATCCTAAGCTTGGGGATGCCCATGGCACCCCAAGATATTCAAGGATAACCAAAAGCCTAAGTTTGGGGATGCCCCGGAAGGCATCCCCTCTTTCGCCTTCGTCTATCGGTAACTTTACTTGGAGCTATATTTTTATTCGCCACATGATATGTGTTTTGCTTGGAGCATCTTGTATGATATTAGTCTTTTATTTTTAGTTTTCCACAATCATCCTTGCTGTACACACCTTTTGGGAGAAGCCCACTTGATTAGAATTTATTAGAATACTCTTTGTGCTTCACTTATATCTTTTGAGCTAGATAATTTTTGCTCTAGTGCTTCACTTATATCTTTTAGAGCACGGCAGTGGCTTAATTTTGAAGAAATTGTTAATCTCTCATGCTTCACTTATATTATTTTGAGAGTATCTTAGAACAGCATGGTATTTGCTATGGTTATAAAATTGGTCCTAGAATGATGGGCATCCAAGTTGGGTATAATAGACACTATCATAGAAAGTGAATTGGATGCTATGATCAATTTGATGCTTGATAATTGTTTTGAGATATTAGGATGGTGATATTAGAGTCATGCTAGTTGGGTAATTATGAATTTAAAGAATACTTGTGTTGAAGTTTGTGATTCCCGTAGCATGCACGTATGGTGAACCGCTTTGTGATGAAGTTGGAGCACAATTTTATTTATTGATTGTCTTCCTTATGAGTGGCGGTCGGGGACGAGTGATGGTCTTTTCCTACCAATCTATCCCCCTAGGAGCATGCACATAGTACTTTGTTTTCAATGGCTTGTAGATTTTTGCAATAAGTATATGAGTTCTTTATGACTAATGTTGAGTCCATGGATTATACGCACTCTCACCCTTCCACCATTGCTAGCCTCTCTTGTGTCGCGCAACTTTTGCCGGTACCATACACCCACCATATACCTTCCTTAAAACAGCCACCATACCTACCTATTATGGCATTTCCATAGCCATTTCGAGATATATTGCCATGCAACTTTCCACCGTTCCGTTTATTATGACATGCATTATCATTGTCATATTGCTCTTTGCATGATCATGTAGTTGACATCATATTTGTGGCAAGGCCACCTTCATAATTTTCACACATGTCACTCTTGATTCATTGCATATCCCGGTACACCGCCGGAGGCATTCATATAGAGTCATATCTTGTTTAAGTATTGAGTTGTAATCTTGAGTTGTAAGTAAATAAAAGTGTGATGATCTTCATTATTAGAGCATTGTTGAAGTGAGGAAAGGATGATGGAGACTATGATTCCCCCACAAGTCGGGATGAGACTTCGGACTTTATGAAAAAAGGGGGAAGAAAAAAAATAAAAAGGAATGCCAGATAAAAAAAGGAAAGGCCCAAAAAGAAAAAGAAAAAGAAAAAAAAATGAAATGAGAGAAAAAGAGAGAAGGGACAATGCTACTATCCTTTTTACCACACTTGTGCTTCAAAGTAGCACCATGATCTTCATGATAGAGAGTCTCCTATATTGTCACTTTCATTTACTAGTGCAAATTTTTCATTATAGAACTTGGCTTGTATATTCCAATGATGGGCTTCCTCAAAGTGCCCTAGGTCTTCGTGAGCAAGCGAGTTGGACACACACCCACTTAGTTTCTTTCATTGAGCTTTCGTACATTTATAACTCGAGTGCATCCGTTGCATGGAAATCCCTACTCACTCACATTGATATCTATTAATGGGCATCTCCATAGCCCGTTATACGCCTAGTTGATGTGAGACTATCTTCTCCTTTTTTGTCTTCTCCACAACCACCATTCTATTCCACATATAGTGCTATGTCCATGGCTCACGCTCATGTATTGCGTGGAAGTTGAAGAAGTTTGAGATTACTAAAGTATGAAACAATTGCTTGTCTTTTCATCGGGGTTGTGCATGATTAAATATTTTGTGTGATGAAGATAGAGCAACAGCTAGACTATATGATTTTGTAGGGATAACTTTCTTTGGCCATGTTATTCTGAGAAGACATGATTACTTTGATTAGTATGCTTGAAGTATTACTATTTCTTATGTCAATATGAACTTTTATTTTGAATCATTTGGATCTGAACATTCATGCCACAATAAAGAAAATTACATTGAGAATTATGCTAGGTAGCATTCCACATCAAAAAATCTGATTTTATCATTTACCTACTCGAGGACGAGCAGGAATTAAGCTTGGGGATGCTTGATACGTCTCCAACGTATCTATAATTTTTGATTGTTCCATGCTATTATATTACCCGTTTTGGATGTTTATGGGCTTTACTTTACACTTTTATATCATTTTTGGGACTAACCTACTAACCGGAGGCCCAGCCCGAATTGCTGTTTTTTTGCCTATTTCAGCATTTCGAAGAAAATGAATATCAAACGGAGTCCAAACGGAATGAAACCTTTGGGAGCGATCTTTTTGGAACAAACGTGATCCAGAGGACTTGGAGTGGAAGTCAAGAAACAAGGGAGGCGGCCACGAGGGTGCCCGGTGCGCCCCCTACAGGTGGGCACGCCCCCCACCCTCATGGGCCCCTCGGGCGTCCACCGACCTACTTCTTCCTCCTATATATACCCATGTACCCCAAAAACATCAGAAGCGACCATGAAAACCTAGTTCTGCCGCCACAACCTTCTGTATCCGCGAGATCCCATCTTGGAGCCTTCGCGGGCGCTCCGTCGGAGGGGGAATTAACCATGGAGGACCTCTACATCATCTCCAAGGCCTCTCCGATGAGTTGTGAGTAGTTTACCATAGACCTTCGGGTCCATAGTTATTAGCTAGATGGCTTCTTCTATCTCTTTGAATCTCAATACAATGTTTTCCTCGATCTTCTTGGAGACCTCTTCGATGTAACTCTTTTTGCGGTGTGTTTGTCGAGATCCGATGAATTGTGAGTTTATGATCAAGTTTATCTATGAGAAATATTTGAATCTCCTCTGAATTCTTTTATGTATGATTAAGTTATCTTTGCAAGTCTCTTTGAATTATCAGTTTGGTTTGGCCTACTAGATTGATCTTTCTTGCAATGGGAGAAGTGCTTAGCTTTGGGTTCAATCTTGCGGTGTCCTTTCCCAGTGATAGCAGGGGCAGCAAGGCACGTATTGTATTGTTGCCATCGAGGATAAAAAGATGGGGTTTATATCATATTGCATGAGTTTATCCCTCTACATCATGACATCTTTCTTAATGCGTTACTCTATTCTTTATGAACTTAATACACTAGATGCATGCTGGATAGCGGTCGATGTGTGGATTAATAGTAGTAGATGCAGGCAGGAGTCGGTCTACTTGTCATGGACGTGATTCCTATATACATGATCATTCCTAGATAATCTCATAATTATTCGCTTTTCTATCAATTGCTCGATAGTAATTTTCTCACCCACCGTAATACTTATGCTATCTTGAGAGAAGCCACTAGTGAAACCTATGGCCCCCGGGTCTATCTCTTATCATATAAGCTTTCAATCTACTTTTATTTGCATATTTACTTTTCCAATCTATATCACAAAATACCAAAAATATATTTATCTTATCATATTATCTCTATCAGATCTCACTTCCGCAAGTGGCCTTGAAGGGATTGACAACCCCTTTATTGCGTTGGTTGCGAGTTCTTGTTTGTTTGTGTAGGTGCGTGGGACTTTTGAGGAGCCTCCTACTGGATTGATACCTTGGTTCTCAAAAACTAAGAGAAATACTTATGCTACTATTGCTGCATCACCCTTTCCTCTTCAAGGAAAACCAACGCAAGCTCAAGACGTAGCACGCCTCCTCCCCTGGCCGGCCTCCTCCTCCCTCCCTCCTTTATATATGGGAGAAGGGGCACCCCATAGACACACAAGTTTATCAAGTTGATCTTTTAGCTGTGTGTGGTGCCCCCCTACACAGGTTTCCACCTCAGTCATATCGTCGTAGTGCTTAGGCGAGGCCCTGCGCCGGTAACTTCATCATCACCGTCACCACACCGTCGTGCTGACAAAATTCTCCCTCGACCTTAGCTGGATCTAGAGTTCGTGGGACGTCACTGAGCTGAACGTGTGCAGATCACGGAGGTGTCGTACCTTCGGTGCTAGGATCGGTCGGATCATGAAGACATACGACTACATCAACCACATTGGCATAACGCTTCCGCTTTCGGTCTACGAGGGTACGTAGACAACACTCTCCCCTCTCGTTGTTATGCATCACCTAGGTCGATCTTGCGTGATCGAAGAATTTTCTTTGAAATTACTGTGTTCCCCAACATTCACACCATTAGAGTTGCTTTAGCTCAATTCTTAGAGTAAAGCTCCCCCTAGATGTGATACCCCCCTGAGAGGGATGAACTAACCTTGGGTTTTGTCGATGATGAATTCATGTAGATGTTGATGATGTGGATGCTCATTGTTGATGTAGATCATTTGAAGCAATCCATTGGAGTGAGTTGCACTTTCAATACCTACATGGGTTAGTCCCACAAGGAACAAACAAGGATATCCATAGACATAGAGTGAAGCACACACATGATGATGTCCATGAAAGCGTTAGGTTACCTTGTCCCTTGTCTTACCAACAAGAGGGTTTGTGACTCCTTGAACTAGTGCAAGATGTGGAAGTTGTTTGCACTTGTCCTTGCCAAGATGAATATGAGTGACGTATGTTGGCGGAGTCACCCTCAAGAACTCTCTAGTTCTTCTTCTTTGGGATCCTGATAACCCACAAGTGTAGGGGATCGCAACAGTAAAGTATCAACCCAAATTTATGGATTCGACACAAGGGGAGCCAAAGAATATTCTTGAGTATTAGAAGTTGAGTTGTCAATTCAACCACACCTGGATAACTTAGTATCTGCACCAAAGTATTTAGTAGCAAGTAGTATGATAATAAAGGTAACGGTGGCAAAAGTAAAGATAATAGTTTTGGTTTTTGTAGTAGTTGTAACAGTAGCAACGGAAAAGTAAATAAGCGAAGAACAATATGTGAAAAGCTCGTAGGCAATAGATCAGTGATGGATAATTATGCCGAATGTGATTCCTCATGTAATAGATAACATAGGGTGACACAGAACTAGCTCTAGTTCATCAATGTAATGTAGGCATGTATTCCGTAAATAGTCATACGTGCTTATGGAAAAGAACTTGCATGACATCTTTTGTCCTACCCTCCCGTGGCAGAGGGGTCCTAGTGGAAACTAAGGGATATTAAGGCCTCCTTTTAATAGAGAACCGGAACAAAGCATTAGCACATAGTGAATACATGAACTCCTCAAACTACGGTCATCACCGAGAAGTATCCCGATTATTGTCACTTCGGGGTTGTCGGATCATAACACATAATAGGTGACTATAGACATGCAAGATAGGATCAAGAACACACATATATTCATGAAAACATAATAGGTTCAGATCTTAAATCATGGCACTTGGGCCCTAGTGACAAGCATTAAGCATAGCAAAGTCATTGCAACATCAATCTCAAAACATAGTGGATACTAGGGATCAAACCCTAACAAAACTAAGTTGGTTACATGGTAAATCTCATCCAACCCATCACCGTCCAGCAAGCCTACGATGGAATTACTAAAGCACATCGGTGAGCATCATGAAATTGGTGATGGAGGATGGTTGATGATGACGACGATGATGAATCCCCCTCTCCGGAGCCCCGAACGGACTCCAGATCAGCCCTCCCGAGAGAGATTAGGGCTTGGCGACGGCTCCATGTCGTAAAACGTGATGAAACTTTCTCTCTTATTTTTTTCTCCCTGAACGTGAATATATGGAGTTGGAGTTGAGGTCGGTGGAGGTCTAGAGGGGCCACGAGATAGGGGGCCCCCTGGTCTTGATTCTTTTGCCAATATTTTTTATATTTTCCAAAAAGTGCATCCGTGGATTTCCAGGACATTCCGAGAACTTTTCTTTTCTACACATAAAACAACATCATGGCAGTTCTGCTAAAAACAGCGTCAGTCCGGGTTAGTTTCATTCAAATCATGCAAGTTAGAGTCCAAAAACAAGGGCAAAAGTGTTTGGAAAAGTAGATACGTTCGAGACGTATCAGATCCACATCATCTTGATGGGAATCCTTGGAGTTTCAGATGTACTTGATGAAGTAGAACTTGATGTAGTCTTGGGAACCCACTTGACCAAGGCCTTTGGAGCATCTTCAAATGCATCAATCTCTTGTTGAAGCTTGTCCTTGCCTTTTAGCTTGTGGTCTTGTGATGGAAGATCATCTTGAGCTTGCGTTCCCTTGAAGGAAGTAAGATCGTACTTCTCTTGTTAAGGAACAAACTTCGTCTTGGGGTATTTATCTTCTTCCCACTCAACTCCATTGGCATTGAACTTTCGTTCAAAACCAACACCTTGATTCTTCTGGTGCCTTCCTTGCTTGCGTACAATTCCTCAAATTGCTTACTTCCGGCAAGGCTTTTGTAAACACCTTTCTCTATAATTCCCTTCAATAAGCTATTTTCTTTGCTCAAGTGTAACTTGGCTAAGAGAATCGTTAGTGGAATCAAGAGAATTACTAGAAGCAACAATATTGGATTTAGCATGATTATTGTTACTACTAGAAGTAGAATCTTTCTTGTTCTTGTGGCTAGATTTTACTTGCGGCATGTAAGTAGACAAGTGCAAACGCTTGGCAATGTAAGAAGAACTTTTCTTCCGAAGATCATCATTGATGGCCTTTAAGAACCCATGTTCTTGCTCAAGGTTGAGCTTTTCGAAGCGTAACTTCTCATGAGTTTTTAAAAGTTCTCGATGTGATCTTCTAAAGTAGTTTCATGAGCCAACTTAAGAGTGTTTAGTTCTTTAGTTAGATGCTCAATCTACTTCTTATCATTGTCATTCGCTTTATCTTGATTAGCATGATTAATAGCATTTTCATCATAGTATTCATCACTAGAGTTATCAACAAGTAAATCATCATCACCTAGCAAGTCATATTCATCACTATTGAAATCAACATACTCGGGGTGTGTTACCTTGGGGAATTTAGCCATGAAGCATCTCCCAATCCCTTCATTTGGTGAATCAAATATGTCATAGGAGTTGGTTGACACAAGTGCTAGACTGGCAACACCTTCATATTGAGTATATTCGGATTCGGAGTGATTAACTTCTCTTGGATTGATGGTCGAAGTCAGAGCCGGATACCCATTCACCAACATGAGCTTGATGTCTTTATTTTGTGTAGCTCCTTGATGACTTGTCCTTTCTTTCCGAATCCTTGCTTCTTCGAGAGGTTCTTCGTTCATAGCCATCATCTCTACTCCTTCTCTCTCTTGGAGGTGATTCTTCCCTTTTGCTTCTCCTTTTAGGTGAGTCCTCTCTCCTTTTGTAGGGAGCCGTACACTCATTGGAGTAATGTCCGGGTCTTCCACAATTGTAGCAATTTCGCTCACGACTAGAAGATCTTTTGTCATTGCATGACCTTGACTTGGAACTTCTTTCCTTGCTTCTACTCTTGTAGAATTTGTTGAAGTTCTTCACCGTTAAGCTCAATTCTTCATTGAAGGCTTGTTTCTCATTTGGTGATGTAGGAGCATCACATGAGGCTTTATAAGCACCACTGGAATTGTTGTGAAGCTCTTCTTTATCCTTGAGTGACATCTCATGAGCAACAATTCTTCCAATGACTTTGGTTGGCTTGAGATCTTTGTAGTTTGGCATCATTTGGATCAAAGTGCACACGGTATCAGATTTTACATCCAAGGCTCTAAAGATATTTTTGATGATGAATTTGTCTGTAATCTCTTCACCTCCTAAGCTGGCAATCTCATTCGTGATGGGAGCAAGCCTAGAGTACATTTCAGCGACACCTTCACCATCCTTCATTTTGAACTTGTCAAGTTGACTTTGAAGCACATCCAACTTGGATTCCTTGACGGAGTCGGTACCTTCGTGCATATCAATCAAAGTATCCCAAATTTCCTTTGCATTCTCAAGACAGCTGATTTTGTTGAACTCTTAGGGGCACAATCCGTTGAAGAGGATATCGCAAGCTTGAGCATTGTATTGCAACATCTTCAATTCTTCCGCAGTAGATTCACGATTTGGTTCTCTCCCATCGAAGAATTCACCTTGCAAACTAATACACACAATAGCCCAAACGGGGTTATGGCCAAGAATGGGGTTATGGCCAAGAATATGAATTTTCATCTTGTGTTTCCAACTAGCAAAATTAGTACCATCAAACTAAGGACCTCTATGGTGGTAATTTCCCTCGCTAGACGCCATACTCTCCTAGGTTGTGAAACCAAGTCTATGATCACCAAAGCTATGGAAATCAAGGCAAATGGCGACCAAAGCTCTAATACCACTTGTAGGATCGAAAGTATGTCTAGAGGGGGGTGTTGGGGATATAACTATTAGGTATGACCCGCCCAGGAGGGGTCGAGTTATACCTATGGCGATTCATGATATGAAGCCCACGAGGATATTGAAGATGGCGGTTCACAGGCAAGGGCCCAAGGCCCAAGGGCAACTTAAGGCCCGTAGGAGTAAACCGCCATATGTGTAAGACTTGTATTGTAAGGCATATATAGTTAGTCACCGAGCCGGACACGTTGTCTATGAGACGGCTGGGACTCTATGAGCCACTGGGCGTCAACCTGTGTATATAAAGGGACGACCCGAGGGCGGTTCAGGGCAAGAAACAAGAGATCGAAAGCTAGGTCAAGCGTATTCGCTCCCTAGTAATCGAAACATAAGGAATGCCACGTCAAACTGGATTAGGCCTTTACCTTCACCGCAAGGGGCCGAACCAGTATAAACTCATGTGTCCTTTGTCCCGTTTAACCCCTTTAAGCTAACCTAGTTGCAATGGCTCCACGACTAAGTCCTTACACTAGGACTTCTGTCGTGACTATTCCACGACAGTTGGCGCCCACCGTGGGGCCAACGCACGGTGGTTCGAGTTCTTAAAGGGCAGCTTCGAAGGGATCAAGGGGCAAGCTCTACATCGACGATGCAGACTGGGGCCCCGAGGCCGGCTCAATTGAGTACGGGTACCGGGTCCCCTTCGGCGGAATTCACATCTTCATCGGCAAGATCGGCGAGCCGGGCCCTAAGCCGGACATTTACACCGACATCATTGAGACGGCTCAGCGTGCAAGACCCGCCCGAGTTCAGCCCGTCGTAAAATGTGCCTTCGTGGGATTCATCCATGGAGCGGAATTTGATGAAGGATCTATGTCTGACGGTGAGACGGACATCTACTCTGATGGTGAATCGTCCACATGCGAGACTACTTCATTATATCAATTGCAAGACGGCAGGCTTGGGGGCTGTTCCGATGGCGACAGTATTTCGGATCCCTATGGGCCACCGAACAGGGTCGCAATCTTCATGGCCGGTACGCAACCTGGGCAGAATTCTACAACTGCGGCAGCGATGATCTCCGGGTCAGCGGCAGCGGCGGCTGGGGCGGGAGGCCCTGTGCACCCGTCGGCTCAGGTTTTGACGAATTTAATGGATAAATTGATAGATCTTTTGACAACAGAGGTCAACCCGGTGAATCAAGCTCAGCATAATGCGGAGATTGCAAAGTTACGTGATGAGGTAGCATTACCCAAGGAAGACCTGGCAGCAGAGGATGTCAGGATAGCCGCAGAGCAGGCTGCCTTGGATGCTCAGGCCCAGCGGATTCAGTCAGAGGCTTTCTGGCTTACGATGGATCAAAACGCGTCATATGAAATCATGAGGAGGAGGCACAAGTCTCATCTACCTCCGGTTTACGAGGCGAGAAACCTCTTTTGCACGCCTGGAGTAGGGACCAGTAACCCGCTGGAGATAAACCGAGCTGTAGCACCTGAGACGGGAGCGTCGGCTCAACCGCGCACGACGGAGCCACCTCGTTTGAATAATACCCCGCCTCAGCATGTGCCAACACCACCGGGTCATTATTCCAACCCTTTGGATAATATGATCGTTGCAGCAACACGTTTGGCGGCTCTCCCGGTGGAAGGCGATTCTCCAGCGGCAGTTGAAACCCAAAGAGCTAGGGAGCTTCTTCAAACAGCATTGGTGCAGCAGCAGGCATATTCTTACAGTCGAGATAGGATTCATTCCACCCCTCGCCCAAGTCGGAGTTATAGGAGACACATGGACTCACTGGCCGTTTCAAGCAATGAACAGCGCTGTAACCAGACACGTGGGCATGATCCGGCGTGTGATGGAGCTGATGACTTGGTCGGTCAGGGCAGAGTGCGTCAAGAGGCTGAGCACGCGGTTCAGCGGGCGGCTCACCAGCCCCTTCCGGTTTATCCAACGGCTTCATTGGAGGCAGGCGTGACCTCTAGAACTACAGGTGTACCCTGTTTGGTGCCAGCTATGCGTAATGAGCGTCTGCCTAAGGATTTCAAAGGACCTCGTAAGGTGCCTAACTACACAGCCGACTTACCCCCTAAGGCGTGGATTGAGAGTTATGAGATGGCCATGGAACTGTTGGAGGTCAGCGATGCCGTGTGTGCTAAATACTTCACCCTAATGCTGGATGGGACGGCCCGTACTTGGTTAAAAGGGATGCCTGCCAATTCCATCGGTTCATGGGGTGAGCTAAAGGCCCGGTTTATCCAGAACTTGAAAGATACATGCAAGCAGCCCATGTTGATTGTGGATTTATCTGGTTGCGCCCAAGAGGAGGGTGAATCAATGACCCATTGGATGCGCCGGTTCAAGGCTATCATACACTCACCTGATAACATCAACGTCGGCTCTGCAGTTATGATGTTAGAGAAAAATTGCCTTTTTGCCTTTTAAGCAGAAGCTGGGGCGGCTCAAGCGTGATTGCAATGATATGGGGCAGCTGATGGCGGCTCTAATTAAATATGCCGACTATGATGGTACCAAGGACCCCGAGTCTGATGATGACAAGCCGGGAAAGGGAAAGAATGGTGGCAACACCAAGGGTCCGCAGCATAACCCAGCGAATCAGGGGGCAACGGTAAGCGCAAGGCTAATGGTAACTCAGATTTTGTGGCTAACACCAACACGCAAAATAATGGTTGGCGTCGTAAGGGGAGGCCGCCTCCTTGTATAGGTGGATCAGGTCCCAATCTTGAGCAGTTGTTGAATGCGCGCTGTCCAAAGCATGGTACGAAGGAGAGGACAACCGCTCACCTTTGGAAAGATTGTACAATTATGAGGGATTTCAAAAATTCTAATTTATTCCAAAACAACTATGGGCCTGGTGGTGGCTCAGGTTCTGGTGGCGACGGTTCTCATGGCCCGGGTTACGGTGGTGGCGGTTCTAATTCCAGCTTCCAGGGTCATCAAAATCATCAAGGCAATCAGGGCGGTTACAATCAACAATCCAGTCAGGGGGGTCAGCACCAGCAGCAATCTGGATATCAAAGTCATCCAAAGCAGTTGAATAGTGGGCAGTATCACGTTTTCACCACAAGCTTATGCAAGCGGGACCAGAAGCTCCACAAGAGGGTTGTGAATGCCGTTGAGCCGGCAGTTCCCCATTACTTGCGATGGTCTGAGCAACCATTATGTGGAGTCGATAGGAACACCTGCCCTGGGTTGATAATCCGGGTCACTTGACTTTGGTGGTGGCACCTCAAGTTGGTGGATACAAATTCACTAAGGTACTCATGGATGGAGGTAGCAGCATTAATATCCTTTATTATGATAGTTTTTGTCACATGGGGTTAACTGATAAAAATCTTAAGCCATCCAATATTGTTTTCCATGGAGTGGTGCCTGGTAAGTCGGCGTACCCTTTAGGCAAGATTGAGCTGGAAGTGGCCTTTGGAGATGAGCACGATTCAGGGCCGAAAAGTTAACCTTTGAAGTGGTCAAGATCAGAAGCCCGTACCACGCTCTGTTTGGACGGTCGGCTTATGCTAAGTTTATGGCATGACCTTGTTATGCTTATTTGCAGCTCAAGATGTTGGGTTACAAGGGAACCATCACAGTGCACAGAAGCAGGAAAATAGCCTTGGAGTGTGAAGAAGGTGATGCTGCTTATGCTGAGTGTGTCTGTGCAACAGAGGAGTTGAAGTTTTACAAAGAAAATGTTGATCCAGCGGATATAACGTCTTTGAATAAGCCAACTACAGAGCATGATCCGGTGTTGAAATTTAAGTCGGGTGATGACACTAAGATCGTTGACTTCGTTCTTGGCGATTCATCTAAGCAGTTCAGTATCAGTGCTAACCTGGATCCTAAATAGGAAAGCGCGCTCATCGAGTTCATCCATGAGAACCGGGACATCTTTGCATGGAAACCTTCTGACATGCCGGGTGTACCGAGGGAACTCGTTGAGCAGACTCTTAATATTGATCCAAAGTTTAAGCCGGTCAAGCAATTCCTTCGTCGCTTCAATGAGGAGAAGCGTAACGCCATTGGTGGAGAAGTGGCTCGGCTCTTGGCGGCTGGGTTCATTGTTGAAGTCTTTCATCCTGAGTGGTTGGTTAATCCGGTGCTGGTGCTTAAGAAGAATGGAACTTGACGTATGTGTATGGACTACACGGACTTAAACAAGGCTTGTTCGGCTGACCCTTTTGCTCTCCCTCGTATTGATCAAATCAGTGATGTTACGGCGGGTTGTGAGCATTTGAGTTTTTTGGATGCTTACTCTGGTTATCATTAGATCAAGATGGCAGCTAAGTACCAAGAGAAGACAACTTTTATTACTCCCTTTGGAGCCTTCTGCTATGTGTCTATGCCTTTTGGACTCAAGAGCGCCCAGATGACTTACCAGCGATGTGTGCAGAATTGCCTTCACAGTCAGATTGGGTGCAATGTTCATGCTTATGTGGATGATATTGTGGTGAAATCCAGAGAGAAGGAAAATTTTATAGATGATTTGAAGGAGACCTTCAACAATCTCTGGGTCTACAAGATGATGCTTAACCCGGCCAAGTGCATTTTTGGTGTGCCAGCAGGCAAGCTGTTGGGTTTTCTGGTTTCTAACAGAGGCATTGAGGCTAACCCGGAGAAGATCAAAGCCATTACCTCCCTGACAAAGCCGGCATGTATCAATGATGTTCAGTGTCTGGCGGGTCGTATTGCTGCCTTAAGCCGGTTCATAAGCCGGTTAGGTGAGAAGGTGCTACGTCTTGAGCTTGCGTTGGTTTTCCTCAAAGAGGAGAGGGTGATGCAACAAAGTGTAGCGTAAGTATTTCCCTCAGTTTTGAGAACCAAGGTATCAATCCAGTAGGAGGCTCCTCAAAAGTCCCATGCACCAACACAAACAAACTAAGAACTCGCAACCAATGCAATAAAGGGGTTGTCAATCCCTTCACGGCCACTTGCGAAAGTGAGATCTAATAAAGATAGTATGATAAGATAAATATATTTTTGGTATTTTATAAGATAGATGCAAAAAGTAAAGATGCAAATAAAAGTAGATTGAAAGCAAATATGATAAGAGATAGACCCGGGGGGCATAGGTTTCACTAGAGGCTTCTCTCAAGATAGCATAAGTATTACGGTGGGTGAACAAATTACTGTCGAGAAATTGATAGAAAAGCGCATAGTTATGAGATTATCTAGGCATGATCATGTATATAGGCATCACGTCCATAACAAGTAGACCGACTCCTACCTGCATCTACTACTATTACTCCACACATCGACCGCTATCCAGCATGCATCTAGAGTATTAAGTTCATAATAACAGAGTAACGCATTAAGCAAGATGACATGATGTAGAGGGATAAACACATGCAATATGATATAAACCCCATCTTGTTATCCTCGATGGCAACAATACAATACGTGTCTTGCAACCCTTTCTGTCACTGGGTAAGAACACCGCTAGATTGAACCCAAAGCTAAGCACTTCTCCCATGGCAAGAACAACCAATCTAGTAGGCCAAACCAAACTGATAATTCGAAGAGACTTGAAAATATAACTCAATCATACATAATAGAATTCAGAGAAGATTCAAATATTATTCATAGATAAGCTTGATCATAAACCCACAATTCATCGGATCTCGACAAACACACCGCAAAAAGAGATTACATCGAATAGATCTCCACAAGAGAGGCGGAGAACATTGTATTGAGATCCAAAAAGAGAGCAGAAGCCATCTAGCTAATAACTATGGACCCGTAGGTCTGTGGTAAACTACTCACAACTCATCGGAGGGGCAAGGATGTTGATGTAGAAGCCCTCCATGGTCGATCCTGTCTCCGGCAGAGTGCCGGTGAAGGCTCCAAGATGAGATCTCGCGGATACAGAAGGTTACGGCGGTGGAAATTGTGTTTCGTGGTGCTCCTGGATGTTTTTGGGGTACGTAGGTGTATATAGGAAGAAGAAGTACGTCGGTGGCCGCCCGAGGGGCCCACGAGACAGGGGGCGCGCCCTACAGGGGGGGCTATCTCGTGGGGCCCTCGGGAGCTTCTTGACTTGCACTCCAAGCTCTCCGGATCAGATTTGTTCCAAAAATCACGCTCCCTAAGGTTTCATTCCGTTTGGACTCCGTTTGATATTCCTTTTCTTTGAAATACTGAAATAGGCAAAAAAAACAGCAATATGGGCTGGGCCTCCGGTTAGTAGGTTAGTCCCAAAAATGATATAAATATGTAAAATAAAGCCCATAAACATCTAAACGGGGTAATATAATAGCATGGAACAATCAAAAATTATAGATACGTTGGAGACGTATCAAGCATCCCCAAGCTTAATTCATGCTCGTCCTCGAGTAGGTAAATGATAAAAAGAGAATTTTTATGTGGAATGCTACCTAGCATAATTCATAATGTAATTTTCTTCATTGTGGCATGAATGTTCAGACCCAAATGAATACAAAATAAAAGTTCATATTGACATAAGAAATAGTAACACTTCAAGCATACTAATCAAAGTAATCATGTCTTCTCAAAATAACATGGCAAAAGAAAGTTCATCCCTACAAAATCATATAGTTAGGCTATGCTTCATTTTCGTCACATAAAGATGTTCCCAACTTCTATACCCCCGATGACAAGCCAAGCAATTGTTTCATACTTAAATAATCTCAAACTTTTTCAACCTTCACGCAATACATGAGCATGAGCCATGGATATAGCACTATGGGTGGAATAGAATATGATGATGGGGATTGTGTGGAGAAGACAAAAAAGGAGAAAGTCTCACATTGACGAGAATAATCAACGGGCTATGGAGATGCCCATCAATTTATGTCAACATGAGGAGTAGGGATTGCCATGCAACGGATGCACTAGAGCTACAAATGAATGCTCAACAAAGGAAGACTAGTGGGTGTGTATCCAACTTGCTGGCTCATGAAGACCTAGGGCATTTGAGGAAGCCCATCGTAGGAATATACAAGCCAAGTTCTATAATGAAAAATTCCCACTAGTATGAAAAAGACAACTTATGAGACTCACTACATGAAGAACAAGGTGCTACTTTGAAGCACAAAATATGAGACTCACTACATAAAGAACAAGGTGCTACTTTGAAGCACAAGTGTGGAAAAAGAGATAGTAACATTGCCCTTTTTATTTTTTTATTTATTTATTTTTCTCTTTTTTTCTTTTTTTCCTTTTTTTCTTTTTGGCCTTTCTTTTTTTTCTTTGGGCAATGTTCTAATAATGATGATCATCACACTTCTATTGATTACAACATAAGAATTACAACTCGAAACTAGAACAAGATATGACTCTATATGAATGCCTCCGGCGGTGTACCGGGATGGTGCAATGAATCAAGAGTGACATGTATGAAAATAATGCATGGTGGCTTTGCCACAAATACGATGTCGACTACATGATCATGCAATGGCAATATGACAAAAGTAAAGTATGTCATGAAAATGAAGAACGGAACGGTGGAAAGTTGCATGGCAATATATCTTGGAATGGCTATGGAAATGCCATAATAGGTAGGTATGGTGGCTGTTTTGAGGAAGATATAAGGAGGTTTATGTGTGATAGAGCATATCGTATCACGGGGTTTGGATGCACCGGCGAAGTTTGCACCAACTCTCAAGGTGAGAAAGGGCAATGCACGGTACCGAAGAGGCTAGCAAAGGCGGAGAGGTAAAAGTGCGTATAATCCATGGACTCAACATTAGTCAAAAGAACTCATATACTTATTGCAAAAATTTAGAAGTCATCAAAAATCAAGTATTCCGCGCATGCTCCTAGGGGGATAGATTGGTAGGAAAAGACCATCGCCCGTCCCCGACCGCCACTCATAAGGATGCACAAGCCAAGTACACTTCATGCTTCAAATTTGTTACACAACTTTAACCATACGTGCATGCTAAGGGAATTGCTAACTTCAACACAAGCATTCTTTGAATTCATAATAACCCAACTAGCATGACTTTAATATCACTACCTCCATATCTCAAAACAATTATCAAGTATCAAGTTGATCATAGCATCCAATTCACTTCCTATGATAGTTTTTATTATACCCAACTTGGATACTCATCATTCTAGGACCAACTTTATGATAATAGAAAATACCATGCTGTTCTAAAAGACTCTCAAAATAATATAAGTGAAGCATGAGAGACTAGTAATTTCTTCAAAATTAAGACACCACCGTGCTCTAAAAGATATAAGTGAAGCACTAGAGCAAAAACTATCAAGCTCAAAAGATATAAGTGAAGCACATAGAGTATTCTAGCAAATTCTAATCAAATAGGATTCTCCAAAAAGGTGTGTACAGCAAGGATGATTGTGGTAAACTAAAAATCAAAGACTAATATAATACACGACGCTCCAAGCAAAACACATATCATGTGGCGAATAAAAATATAGCTCCAAGTAAAGTTACCAATGAACGAAGACGAAAGAGGGGATGCCTTCCCATGGCATCCCCAAGCTTAGGCTTTTGGCTATTCTTGAATATATTGGGGTGCCATGGGCATCCCCAAGCTTAGGCTCTTGCCCCCCTTTATTCCATAGTCCATAAAAGCTTTACCCAAAAATTTGAAAACTTCACAACACAAAACTCAACAGGAAATCTTATAAGCTCCGTTAGTGAAAGAAAACAAAACCACCACATAAGGTACTGCAATGAACTCATTATTTACTTATTTTGGTGTTAAACCTACTGTATTCCAACTTCTTTATGGTTCATAGACTGAATTACTAGCCATAGATGCATTGAAATAAGCAAACAACACACGAAAAACAGAATCTGTCAAAAACAGAACAGTCTGTAGCAATCTGTAACTAACGCAGACTTCTGGAACTATAAAAATCCTACCAAAATAGGAAGTCCTGGACAATTTGTCTATTAAACATCAGAAAAAAGCATCAACGCAAAATCATGTTCCTGTGATTTAACAAAATTATATTCGTGCGTGCAAAGTTTATGCTTTTCAGCAGAATCAAATCAACTATCATCGCAGGATATCCTATAGGTTCTACTTGGCACAAACACTAATTAAAAGATAAAAACACATCTAAACAGAAGGTAGATGCAAGATTTATTACTAAACAGGATCAAAAACAAAAAACATAAAGAAAATTGGGTTGCCTCCCAACTAGCGCTATCGTTTAACGCCCCTAGCTAGGCATAAAAGCGAAGATAGATTTAACTAGTGCCATAATAATAAGATAGATCTTGAAAGCTCATCTCATATTCTCTACGTTCGTCAGCAAGTTTTCTTTGAGGCAAGCAAAATTAATCAAAAGGGATAAATTTAGTGGGACAAAAGTCCCCAAGATCAATCACAGGAGGAACAAGTTCCTCCTTTGGCCCTTCATAGTGCATAACTATTTCATCACTAAAAGCATTCTTTTGGCAAAATCTTGTGAGCCTATACTCAAGAGAGTATCCTAGCTCATTGTTTCGAAGGGCAAAATCATTATTAAGCTCGTTAATGTAATCAACCAAGACATTTGTAGGAACCTTTTTTCTAAGGTTTTCATTAAAAATAACGTAGTCCGAAGATTGAAAACACCTAAATTTCTCTTGATCATAGAGGATCGCCTCTATGGGAGGACGACCGGCGTCCACCCTATAGTGCGCAAATATTTCTTTGGCCTCTCTTATGATAAATCTAAACTCGTGAGCCAAAAAGATAGTAACAGCGTGCTTAACAGAAGAATGCTCAATATTAGAGAATTCTAGGAAAATTCTTTGTATGCAAGGATGCATATGCATAAATTGTCTTTCAAGTTCAACTACAAGCATAGCAATAGCATCCGCAAGACTACTAGTTCTATGAAGAATGGAACATCCCAAGGAAGGTAAAGCACCAACACAAGTAAACAAATCTTGAATAACGCCTTTGCCAATGATGTTACCACTACCGATTCGAAACTTTTTAGTATGCAAGATAGGGGGTTCATCGGGATTTTCTATGTTATCATTATTGTCCATATCAACGATAATCTCCCCAATTTCAGACATAGCGGCAAACAAAAAGCAAGGAGGAAGAAAACGAGCGAAAAAGAGAAGAGGAGATTGGGAAAGAGAGGGCGAATAAAATGGCAAGGGTGAAGTGGGGGAGAGGAAAACGAGAGGCAAATAATGTAAATGCGCGGGAGATGGGTTTGTGATGGGTACTTGGTATGTCTTGACTTGAGCGAAAACCTCCCCGGCAACGGCGCCAGAAATCCTTCTTGCTATGTCTTGAGATTGTGTTGGTTTTCCTCGAAGAGGAGAGGGTGATGCAGCAAAGTGTAGCGTAAGTATTTCCCTCAGTTTTGAGAACCAAGGTATCAATCCAGTAGGAGGCTCCTCAAAAGTCACACGCACCTACACAAACAAACTGAGAACTCGCAACCAACGCAATAAAGGGGTTGTCAATCCCTTCACGGCCACTTGCGAATGTGAGATCTAATAAAGATAGTATGATAAGATAAATATATTTTTGGTATTTTATAAGATAGATGCAAAAAGTAAAGATGCAAATAAAAGTAGATTAAAAGCAAATATGATAAGAGATAGACCCGGGGGCCATAGGTTTCACTAGAGGCTTCTCTCAAGATAGCATAAGTATTAAGGTGGGTGAACAAATTAATGTTGAGCAATTGATAGAAAAGCGCATAGTTATGAGATTATCTAGGCATGATTATGTATATAGGCATCACGTCCACAACAAGTAGACCGACTCCTGCCTGCATCTACTACTATTACTCCACACATCGACCGCTATCCAGCATGCATCTAGAGTATTAAGTTCATAATAACAGAGTAACGCATTAAGCAAGATGACATGATGTAGAGGGATAAACACATGCAATATGATATAAACCCCATCTTGTTATCCTCGATGGCAACAATACAATACGTGTCTTGCAACCCTTTCTGTCACTGGGTAAGAACACCGCAAGATTGAACCCAAAGCTAAGCACTTCTCTCATGGCAAGAAGAACCAATCTAGTAGGCCAAACCAAACTGATAATTCGAAGAGACTTGAAAATATAACTCAATCATACATAATAGAATTCAGAGAAGATTCAAATATTATTCATAGATAAGCTTGATCATAAACACACAATTCATCGGATCTCGACAAACACACTGCAAAAAGATATTACATCAAATAGATCTCCACAAGAGAGGGGGAGAACATTGTATTGAGTTCCAAAAAGAGAGAAGAAGCCATCCAGCTAATAACTATGGACCCGTAGGTCTGTGATAAACTACTCACAACTCATCGGAGGGGCAAGGATGTTGATGTAGAAGCCCTCCGTGGTCGATCCTGTCTCCGGCAGAGTGCCGGCGAAGGCTCCAAGATGAGATCTCGCGGATACAGAAGGTTACGGCGGTGGAAATTGTGTTTCGTGGTGCTCCTGGATGTTTTTGGGGTACGTAGGTATATATAGGAAGAAGAAGTACGTCGGTGGCCGCCTGAGGGGCCCACGAGACAGGGGGGCGCGCCCTATAGGGGGGGCGCGGCCCCCTATCTCGTGGAGGCCTAGGGAGGTTCTTCACTTGCACTCCAAGCTCTCCGGATTAGATTTGTTCCAAAATCACGCTCCCAAAGGTTTCATTCCATTTGGACTCCGTTTGATATTCCTTTTCTTCGAAATATTGAAATAGGCAAAAAAAACAGCAATATGGGTTGGGCCTCAGGTTAGTGGGTTAGTCCCAAAAATGATATAAATATGTAAAATAAAGCCCATAAACATCCAAAAGGGGTAATATAATAGCATGGAACAATCAAAAATTATAGATACATTGGAGACATATCAGAAGGCCATACCACTGTACCAGATGATGAAGAAAAGAGATAACTTCGTCTGGAGTGATGCTGCTAACGACGCATTTGAAGCTTTGAAGAAACAGCTAGCTGAGTCGCGAGTCCTTGATGCTCCCATTGATAAGGAGCCGTTGTTATTATATGTGGCTGCTAACACCCGGGCTGTCAGCGTAGCTGTTGTGGTGGAATGGAAGGAAGTAGTCAAGGAATATCCGGTTCAAGGGTCGGTTTACTATATCAGTGAAGTGCTTATTGAGTCCAAGCAGAGATATCCACATTGGCAGAACCTCGTTTATGGGGTGTTCATGGCCAGCCGGAAGCTTAGGCAATATTTTCTGGGTCATCCCATCACTATGGTCAGTTCTGCTCCCTTAGGGGATATTATTCAAAACAGAGAAGCCACAGGGCGGGTAGCCAAGTGGGCCATTTAGCTTGGACCTAATGGTTTGAAATATATGCCTCGCACTGCCATCAAGTCTCAAGCACTTGTGAATTTCATCAACGACTAGATAGAACTGCAGATGCCTAAAGAGAAGCCGGATAACACATATTAGACTATTCACTTTGATCGGTCTAGGCAATTGGAGGGCTCGGGGGCTGGAGTTGTCTTAGCTTCCCCTCAAGGTGACAAGTTTTGTTATGTTTTAAGGTTGATGTTTCCCTGTACTAACAATGCAACTGAGTATGAAGCCTTGCTCCATGGTCTTCGGATGGCTAAAGAGATGAATTTAAGCCGGGTGAGATGTTTCGGCGACTCAGACTTGGTGGCTCAGAAAGTTTCACGCACATGGGATTCTAAGCATCCACTCATGGCGGCTTATCGCCGTGAAGTTTGATGCTATTACTGGGCACTTCAAGGGCTATCAAGTGGAACACATTGATCGCAGGAAAAATGAGGCGGCTGATGCCTTAAGCCGGTTGGGGTCTCAGCGTAAGCCGGTGCCACCTAACACTTTCTTGGATATTCTGCATAACCCTTCTGTCAAATTGCCTACAGAGGAAGATCTAGACATTCCTGACCCGGAAGCACAATTGGTGGCGGCTCTTCATGCTATCCCAGATTGGGCAGTCCCATATTTGGCTTATATGACCTGGGGCGAGTTACCAAAGGATGAAACATTGGCTAGGTAGATAACCCGGTGGTTTAAGTCAATGACAATTGCCAATGGTGAGTTACACCACTGCAGTGTCACTGGGGCATTTCAGCATTGCGTTTCTCCTGAGGAAGGCCGTGAGATTCTCCGTGAGATTCATGAAGGAGATTGTGGTCATCATGTCGGTTCAAAGTCTCTTGTGGCTAAAGCTTTTCGTCATGGGTTTTATTGGCTGAGCTCATGCTGATGCAGAGGATTTGGTCAGTAAATGTGATGGTTGTCAGAAATTTTCACGGCGAGCTCATGTGCGGGCTCAAGAGTTGAGGACAATTCCAATTACTTGGTTGTTTGTAGTCTGGGGCTTGATATGGTTGGGCCTTTTAAAAGGTCCAAGGATAAAAAGACCCACCTTTTGGTGGCGGTTGACAAATTCACAAAGTGGGTCAAAGCAGAGCCAGTCAGTAAGTGTGACGCGGCAACGGCGGTTCAATTCATCAAAAAGGTGATTTTTCGCTTTGGCTTTCCCCACAACATCATAACTGATAATGGCACTAATCTATCCAAGGGTGCTATGAAAGAGTTTTGTCAACGTGAGCATATTCGACTTGATGTATCATCAGTGGCTCATCCTCAATCTAATGGTCAAGCCGAAAGAGCCAATCAAGAAATTCTGAGAGGCATCAAGCCCTGGCTTATGGTTCCTTTGCAGAGAACATCGGGTTGTTGGGTGGAGGAATTACCTTCAGTGCTATGGAGTATCAATACTACCCCCAACAGATCTATGGGTTACACGCCTTTCTTCATGATTTATGGAGCAGAGGCGGTTCTTCCTAGTGACATCCGTCATGACTCGCCCCGCGTGGCGGCTTATGTTGAGGCTGATAATGAAAGAGCACGTCAGGATGCACTTGACCTGTTGGATGAGGAGCATGACCTTGCGGAGGCCCGTTCGATGATTTACCACCAATTTACGCAGCTATCACAGCCGTCGGGTTAAGACCAGAACCTTTCAAGAAGGTGACTTGGTGCTCCAGCTCATCCAGGATCAAACTGACATGCACAAGCTATCCCCACCTTGGGAAGGACCCTTTGTGGTCAGCGGAAATTTGAACAATGGGTCATCCTATCTCATTGATGTTCGAGACTACAAGGACTCACGTCAGTCGGAGGAGGAGACCTGTCGACCGTGGAATATTGCTCATCTTCGGCCTTACTACACTTGATCCATCGACTCTTATGATGTACATATTTTAATGATGTATATATTATGATGATTCTAATAAAGCCGGCATCCCTGATAACGCAAGGCCTCTGTCATTTGATTCCTACAAGTAATGAGTCTTCTTCATCATAAATTCATGGTCATTTGGGGGCTTCCTGTTCAAACATAGGTGTATTCACCAAAGAGAACATAGCTGTGAATATCCCTCTTGATCGGTGCAAAGTCAAAACTCATGGTCATTTGGGGGCTTCCTATTCAAACATAGGTGTATTCACCAAAGAGAACATAACTGTGAATATCCCTCTTGATCAGCGCAAAGCCAAAACTTATGGTCACTAGGGGGCTTCCTGATCGTATTCGAATCATAGCTGTGAATATCCCTTTTGATTGGCGCAATGCCAAAACTTATGGTCACTAGGGGGCTTCCTGATCGTATTCGAATCATAGTTGTGTATATCCATCTTGATAGGCGCAATGCCACAAACCACTTGGGGGCTTCCTGATCGTATTCGAATCGCAGCTATTAACCCTTTTGGTCTGACTTCCTGCTCGTGTTCGAAGCATAGCCTCGTTTTTCTCATTTGGCTTGATTTTTTGAACATTTTTTTGGTTTTTCTTGATACTATCTCGCCTTATGGTTTAAAGTGATTCAGGCCATGTATCCTCAATTCTCACAGCTCATATTTGAAGCATACCCGTGGTTTCTATTAACCCGGCCTAGCTCTGGATGATAAGTGCCAGTCCATGATGATATTAAATACCTGGAAGTATTGGCTTCTAAGTTTTGGGTTATTACCCTTACTACACAGGTATCATAAGCCGACAGTACAACTCAATATCACAGGTATGATATTTTTGTTATGAGTACATCTAATTATGACTAAACCATCCCTATCTATAAACTGTTTTCAAACATCACTGGCTTTATATGGGTATTATGACCCGCCCTGCGGTAAACCGCCGGGGCTCTTGTGATTTACTTGTGTGCAGGTTAAACCTAAGTTTCATCTACACAAATCAAATGTCATGATAAGTGTCAAAGGATATTTATCAAGTGGCGGCTCAAACAGCGTTGGGCAAAACATCAAACGTGCACGATGGCACGGCAGAGTAAAGTTTTTTCTAGCCTATTACATGACACAAGGAGACACAATGGTTAAGTATTTTTTCAGAGGATCACACATGTGAACCGCCCAGTGGATTAATCTTCCTGGCTTTGACGGCTTGAAGCTTCTAGATAATCCTTCTCCGCTTCTTCGTCCTCCTTTGCTTCTTGGAAGTTTGGTGATGACTAGTCAATGCCACTCAAGGCTTGGAATTCAACTTCATCATCTATAAGCTCAGACGGGTCAACTTCAGGAGCAAAAGTGTGCTTACGGATTGGGGGATCAGATCAGTCACTTTATAAGCCGGCGTAGGTAGCTTTTGATTTCCCCTGTCATAAGCCGGCTGATATTTTGAAAGATCTGATTCATTAGCAATCAGGCTGGCAAGGGGGCGTATCTCCTTCACGCAGGTGACAAAGTCTTTCTTATCAAAAGGAGTGCCATCCTCTTTCAAACTTGGATACCCGGTTGATATATCGGTCGGGTCTAGCTCTGGTAGCCATGCTTTGTCCCGGCTCAAGGCTGTTACAGCGCCGGCTCTTGCAGATGATCGCTTGATCTCATTAAACCTTTCAGGCAGCATAGAAGGCTTCCTCAAGACCTCAACTAAGAGAGTATGTGCTTGGTTGGACGGAGAAATTGTGGCCAATGCACGTTGATCCCCAGTATAGAGCTGCTCAACAAGTGTGTAAACTGCCTTCAACTTCACAAGCATATCTTGGTTAATATTAGTGCTCCTGGGGCCTGCATAATAATCATGGATGGGTTAGAGGCGGTTTATATCATCAAGGAAGAAATTCAAAATGGATACTAGTGAGGCGGCTTACCAAAGATAGCAGAAACCATCTGAGACACATGGTGTTTTAAGACGATAAGTTTAGTGGTTGCTTCCTGAAGAGCCGCCTGCGCCTTCTTAGCCCGCTGTGTCAAGGCAGTTTTCTCTTCAGCCCAAGCACTTCTTTCAACTTCAAAATTGGTTTTCAGTTTCTCCATTTCAGCCACGCTAAACTAGAATTTTGAGTCGGCCTTCCAGGTCTCAGATTCTTGCACCTCCAGTCGAGCTTTCACGTCAGCTAATTGATATTCAAGTTGAGCAGTGGTGTCTTGTACATATGCCGGTTCAAAATTATGAGTCACAAAAAGGAAGTCCCAAGCATTTTGCAAGCAACAACACTTGGCACTTGGGGGCTAATGCCTGCTGAAAAGTTATTTATCCAAACGGCTCACGTGATTAAAAGTCCCAAGCACTTTGCAAGCAAGAGTACTTGCCACTTGGGGGCTAATGCATACTGCTTGTATTTTTCTGGTTATCTTATTATGACCCGGATGTGCTGAAAACAAACACAGTCGGCTCATGGGGGCTACACAAATAAGCTTTTGATTCATAAACAACAACGAGAAGAACTGGCTCATTCATGCTGATTAAACCGGCCCTTGGGGGCTACGGATTCAGTGTTAATCATTATATATCTACTTTAAACCGGATGCTTTAAGCCGGATTTTGAAGGATTCTATCAAAAGGTATTATTTATGCTCATTGTTCGTCTAATTCTACAGCATATTCAATTCCATCATAAACAGTAGACTTGGGGGCTGACATGATGTGCATAACGGAGTTCATACCTCAAATTTTTGGTGCATCTGCTTCACCGTGTCAAGTTCAAGATCACGGCTGGCATGCACTTGATTAAGATAGCCAAAATATACTTCACCAATGCTCAATTGGGAGTAGTCAGCAACATCAAATCTCACTTTTCGCCGTTCAATATATTCTTCCTTGGCAGAGTGTTTGGCCAAGACAGTAGGCCTTCCCGGCTCTCTAAAGCCGGTGTTGGTAGTCATCACATCGTCATCATGTGTCTCAGCCATTTTAACTAGAATTGATGCTTCAGTATTCAAAGGATCATTGTTTGCTTGATCGATAGGAGGGTTAGGAGTCACTGGTGGAACGTCAAGAACCGGCTATGACGGTTGAGGAGCGGAAGTCTCAAACGCTGGGATTTGTTGCTCCGGCTCATTGACTTTCGGGTCTTCGGCTAGCTTAGTAACCTTTGCCTTTTGGCTAGGCTTGGCTTTTCCACTGCATGAGTCATGAGAGGTCAGTATAAATATAAAGGAGCATAATGAGCAAATAAAGTAATTTTTATTACCCGGGAGCAGTCTTGAAAGCCGGCAGATGAGACTGAGATAAATCGCCGGAAGAGGAACGAGACATTTCCTGATAATTTGAGTTGGAAGAATTAAGTGGTTGGTGGATGAGACTCTCTAGAGGATAAAAAGAGTTTAAATCAGGGATGGCCTTGTTTTGACGCTTCCTTGGAGTGTTTGGTAAGCCAGAAGATAATTCTTCGCCTTTGCTAGTCCGAGTCTGTCACCGACTCTCGTGCTGCTGTTGATTCAAAAGAAAGTGAGGATCCAGATGAGCTAAGGGGTGTGAAAAGCTTACTTTCCGGGTTACTCTTCAATTTTTTGTCTTGGCAAGGGCTCGGAGTCGTTGGAAATGATAGTTACCTCTTCTTCGATTGCTTCACTGGTCCCCGTGTCATCGTGATGATAATCAATGTCAATAAGGTGGATGAAAAAGGAGCCAAGGGAATCAAGGGCTACCTCCGACTCAGAGTTGTCGTTCAGTTCAAGCAACTCGGAAGTACTAGATCTTTTCCCCTTCTTCTTGGTGGTTCTCTTGGCGGCGGCTCTCTTGGCTTTCATGGCCCTTTTGGCAACTTCATGGTCATACTTCTTTTTCCAAAAATCATCATCATCTTATGAAAGTCATCAAAGCTGAGTTAAATAGAATATTTAAGGATGAAGGCAGAAGTAAGTAATTTAAAAAGACTCACTTTTGGTGCCGGGTTAGATGTGCAGAAAGGGCTTAGGCCCACTTGGCTGCAATCTGCCGAGTTTTTGTTCAGAAGGGACTTCGTCATTTCGTTGATGGCATCGTCAGTTAAATTCACGGAGCTATGGCGCAGTGGGTCCTTTTTGCCACCCGTGTAGGTGCACATTAAGCCGGTGCGGCGACTCAAGGGAATAACCCGCCATGCAACCCAGCATTGAACCAAGTCAATGTCAGAGCCGTTTCCCAACAGAGCCTTGACCTTGGTAATGGATGGGGTGAGTTATTTACGTTCAGTAGCTGTCAGCTTGTCAGGGAGAGGATGTTTTGAGTCAAGATGCAGGGCGCGAAAGCCGGGAAATCGGTTCTCATCAGCCGGAGAGGTGTCCTGCAAATAAAACCATGTCTGGTTCCAATCCTTGGGATGACTCGACAGGTGAGCATAGGGGAAGATAGCATCTCTCCTTCGCTAAATTGAGATTCCACCAAGTTCCACGCTGGGTCCATTTGAGTACTTGTTCTGGCGGTTCAAATAAAAGTATTCTCTGAACAACTCTACACTGGGCACCTCTTGAAGGTACACCTCACAGAAAACTTGGAAGTTTCATATGTTTGACACGGAATTGGGTCTGATGTCTTGAGGATGAAGATCAAAAAAGTGCAGAACATCCCGGAAGAATTTAGAGCCAAGTGGTGAGAAGCCCCGGTTCATGTGGTCAATAAAGATAATAACTTCGTCATCCTTTGAATGAGGTTTCTCCTCTTCCGGCTTGGGGGCACGGTAATGCATGATAGTCATCTCTGGCAAATATCCGGTTTTCACAAAGTCCTCGAGTGTGTTCTCAGTAACAATGGAGGGAACCCAGTTACAGGAAGTGGCTGTCTTTGGGGCCATTCTGAAGAAAGATGCCTAAAAAGAAAAAGAACAAGTTTGTCGGTTTAAATTAAACCGGAGAAGAAGCACTACAACACATATTCAGAATGGCAGCTTAAAAAGGGGCCTAATGGTATATGACTAGCTACAACAGGTTATGTAAGCCGCCATGAACAGATCGATATCCATCAAGAGTGAAGCTTGCTAATGTGTTGAATCTAGCTACAGCTAGTGGTGTAAGCCACCATGACCATATTGGATGTATCAGGGAGAAAATTTTGCTAAGTACTGGACAAAACAGGTTTCACAGACTAAAGCTATAATTTTGGATCAGTGGTAGTTCCGAAAAAGAAAATAAATCAAAACCTAAAGCATGACAGTAGTAGAGGAACTAGCACAAGGGCGAGATTTTTACATCTACGAAGCAAACTTTAAGATAACAAAAGGAATGGAAGCAGGTTCCACGTGTCCTAATAGACATATTCGGATCTAAAGCAGGGGATGTCTAGAAGAACTACGAAGAACTCGAAGAACTACAGAAACCCTAATGCAATTTGGAGCATAGGAGGAGGAACGCTTACAGAGGCCGGCGAACTGCGGTGGAGCGTCGGCGTTCTCTGGTCCCATTCAGGTTGATGCAGCGGCCGAGGACGAGGAGGACGGTGAGCTTCGCGGCGGCGGCGGAGCTCAAGTGGCGGATGAGTCGCGAGAGGAGGAAGGCGAGAAGGAAAGGGGGAGAATGAGAAGAGGCTGTTCGACACTATTTATAAGGAAAAGGTTAACAGGTGGGCGCGAAAAACGAGGAGGCCAAAACATGGTTATCTAGCTGCTTGGGCGCCTCGATTCTCGAGCCGGCTATTAAAGATAAGGATCTGTTAAGATATATTGGATATTGTGCAAATTAATGACATGTGACGTCATGGCGGGTTACCGCAAGCTCAGGAGATGATGTCATGGTGGGTTATGAGTTCTCGCACAAATGAAGAAGGGAAGATTTTTTCTAAATGTTGAAGATTGACATGAACCAGTTCAAATAAACCTGGGGCCTAATGTTGGGGATATAACTATTAGGTATGACCCGCCCAGGAGGGCCCGAGTTATACCTATGGCGATTCATGATATGAAGCCCACGAGGATATTGAAGATGGCGGTTCACAGGCAAGGGCCCAAGGCCCAAGGGCGACTTAAGGCCCGTAGGAGTAAACCGCCATATGTGTAGGACTTGTATTGTAAGGCATATATAGTTAGTCATCGAGGCGGACACGTTGTCTATGAGCCGGTCGGGACTTCGTGAGCCGCTGGGCGTCAACCTGCGTATATAAAGGGACGACCCGACAGCGGTTCAGGGCAAGAAACAAGAGATTGAAAGCTAGGTCAAGCGTATTCGCTCCCTGGTAATCGAGACATAAGCAATACCACCCCAAACTGGATTAGGCCTTTACCTTCACCGCAAGGGGCCGGACCAGTATAAACTCCTATGTCCTTTGTCCCGTTTAACCCCTTTAAGCTAACCTAGTTGTGATGGCTCCACAACTAAGTCCTTAAACTAGGACATCTGTCGTGGCTATTCCACGACAGGGGGTGATTAGAATGCTTGACCAAATAAAAACTTAACCTTTTCCCAATTTTAGTTCTTGGCAGATTTTAGCAACTTAGCACAATGAGCAGCGGAAAGTAAAGCATGCAACTTGCAAGAAAGTAAATGGGAGGAGTTTGGATGGAGCAAACGTAATGTTAACACAGAGATTTTTGGCGTGGTGCCGATAGGTGGTGCTAGCGTACATCCACGTTGATGGAGACTTCAACCCATGAAGGGTAATGGTTGCACAAGTCCACGGAGGGCTCCACCCATGAAGGGTCCACGAAGAAGCAACATTGTCTATCCCACCATGGCCATCGCCCACGAAGGACTTGCCTCACTAGGGTAGATCTTCACGAAGTAGGCGATCTCTTTGCCCTTACAAACTCCTTGGTTCAACTCCACAATCTTGACGGAGGCTCCCAAGTGACACCTAACCAATCTAGGAGACACCACTCTCCAACAGGTAATAGATGGTGTGTTGATGATGAACTCCTTGCTCTTGTGCTTCAAATGATAGTCTCCCCAACACTCAACTCTCTCTCACAGATTTGGCTATGGTGTAAAGATGATTTGAGTGGAAGGCAACTTGGGGAAGGCTAGAGATCAAGATTCTTATGGTTGGAATGGAATATCTTGGTCTCAACACATGAGTAGGTGGTTCTCTCTCAGAAAATGAATGCTGGAAGTGTAGGCACGTTCTGATGGTTCTCCTCTCCAATGAAGAGTGGATGGAGGGGTATATATAGCCTCCACACAAAATCAAACCGTTACACATAGATTTCCAAACTCGGTGAGACCGAATGGTAAAACTCGGTTAGACCGATTCAGGTCAAAATATGAACGTTAGGCTTTTCGATGGGACCAACACAGTCATCTCGGTGGGACCAATATGCTAGGGTTAGGGCATAACGTAATCTCGGTGTGACCGATTACATAAACTCGGTGGGACCGATTTAAGCAAAAGGGACATAGAGAGTTGGTCTGGCAAACTCGGTGGGACCAATTCGTTCATTTCGGTGGAACCGAAGTGTTACGGATAGGAAACAGTGAATTTGCATTGCAAACTCGGTGGGACTGATTCGCTCATTTTAGTGGGACCGAAATGTTACAAAAAGGAAACAATGAATATGCAATTCCATCTTGGTGAGACCGAGATCCCTATCGGTGAAACCGAAGTGACTAGGGTTTGTGGCAGTGGCTATGTCAAATGAAACTTGGTGGCACCGGATAGATCAAATCGGTGGGGCCGATTTTGACTTTTAGGTTTAGGACATATGTGGAAATGAGAAAGTGGTTGAGGGTTTTGGAGCATATTACTAAGCATTTTGAGCAAGTAAGCCATTAAGCAACACCTCGTCCCCTTTTAATAGTATTGGCTTTCCTATGGACTCAATGTGATCTTGGATCACTAAAATGAAAATGTAGAGTCTTGAGCTTGTTGCCAGTATGTGTCCTTAGCATTTTGAGGGGTCCACATCTCTAGTCCATGCCATGCCAATCATTGAACTTTCTGAAATGATCATCTTGAAAGAGCATTAGTTCAATGAACTATATGTTGTTAAGAATTACCAAAACCACCCAGGGATTAGTTGCACTTTCAATGGCAATACATTTATTCATTTAAGTCAGAGAATAATTGTTGTTCTGTTTACATGAATAGAAGCTTCTATGGTCATACACCCAATGTAAATGGTTTATTGAATCTCAATCATAGTGATACACATCCTATATACTTAAGAAGTTCATCCCCACTACTTTATTTATCTTCACATGCAGCCTATCCACATCATCAAGTGGCCCCATGTGTGAAACGTCCCCACTAGCTCATGAAGTCTTCCAGGTCATCACATTCCTCCTTAGGTCTTTTTTCTCTATGGTATAGCCACCCCAAGGCCCACGAACTACAATTCGGAACCAGGACCAGTGGCCTCCTCCGCTTCCCCTCCCTGTATTAACTGCAAAGCAAAATTCTAACAAAACATACGAGGATAATAAGAATAAGATGGAGAAGAATAAGAATTGTGTCGCATCTTATTCTTTCGCTGGCTTCCACCCCGTCTTCTCCCCTTCTGTTCTCAAAACGTGAATTCATCTCCCTCTTCATCTTCTTCAATCTCCATCAAATCCCACTACTTCCTTCTCCCGCTGGGTAACCGACACAATTACTTCGGTGCTCTTTCTATCTTATATTTCTCTATGGAGAGCATGAACACGAACGTGTAATTTGGCAGGGTAAGTGATAGCCAGAGGAGTTCCTAACGAAGAGATCCCCCGGCGGTTGTCCCCGTCCTGCCTCCCGCTTCCCCGGGAGAGCACCTTGTGAAGGATGCCGCAGCGTCGACATTGGCCCCAATGACTCTCGGTGATTACCTCGCGGCCGTGGGTTGGGTGCCGCGGCAGATGGTCGGGAAGTCTTCTCGTGGCGGCGGCGAACCTTGCTTGGTGTCGCGCATCTCATGCGTCCGCCGCTCATCTTCCCCATCCCGAAGCAGGCCACGGCGAGTCAGCTGAGTGAGGCCCGTGGTGGCGTTCCTGTCCCGTGTGCATGAATCCCATTGTCGGACCATTTGTTATCATTCTATGAATTCAGGTAGATGCCTTCACAAGGATGGCGAGGATGCACGGAGAGCATTAATCTTAGCCCAAATTGCAAGGTGATTTTCCTCTAGACATAGCGATGGAATCAGCACTTCAGCGGTCACTAGCTTTTCGGCGCCGCTGCGGCAAGATCAGTATCCATGACCCATGAGGCTCCTTCGTGAGTTCAGTTCATTCTCTCTTCAATTCATTCATCAGAATATATAACATAAGTCCATTTCCTAATGAATTTATTCTCTTATTCCTATTATTCACTCTCAGGTTTTGTTTGTCTACTCGGTCATTGCAAGATTTAATCTACAATCTATTAACTGGTGTGGAATCGTGAACATTTGGCGTTTGATCAAGTGATCCTGTGATTTGTTATTCTCAAGTGGTTATGTTCATTTTGGATTTGCCCACATCAATTATTGTTATTTTTTGATGATGTGGACAAGACATAGATGTGGTTGTCAATTTTTCCCCAGAACTAATAGGACTAAGAATATAGTACGGTACTCATTTGGTGATTTATACTTGATTTCAATATGGTGTGCACGCTTACAGTTTAAAAGGTGGAAGCTAAAAGTAGATTATGGCTGGTAGTAAACTTATTTACTTTGATAAGGAATAGAGCGATTTTACTAGAGATTGATCAGTGCAGTCGTTTTGCTCTAGGATACATGCTCTGTGTAGCCTTAAATTCTTCTTCCAAGTTTTATGAAATCATTGAGGTGTTCATGTACAAGGGGGTTTGTTCCAGCTCACAGTTCGCATTGTACATTTGGTTGCAGTATCTCATATTTCTTTTTGGTTTCTTTCTTCCCATTTGGCAATAGTAACATATACACATATGGACCTGGCTACCTTACCATGATTTTATACACCTTTTTTAGACATCCATGAGGGGCGACTCATGCGACATTTGAGCTGCCTAATATGCACAAAAGATGCAAAGATCTCTTAATCATCACGCTACATTTATGAGTGGTAACTGACTTATTATATATATATGCTAAGCCATGGTTCTACACATTGAACAGAAAACTTTGGCAATCTCATGCTCTCCATGGAGCGCTCTCTCAGATCCATAATAACTTTGGCAATCTCATGCTCTCCATGGAACGTTGCAATACATACGATATTTTCCATAAGAATTTTGCACGATAGCATCCACACATAGAACAAAATGAAGTACATCTACCATATTTTCCTAAGTACATGGATTGGACACCAAACATCGGATGTACAGTAGTTCTGTTTTTCTTTTATATATATAGCCAGATGAATAATTAACAGGCCATGTGAAGTAACATTAAAAATAATTTATGTGCTACTTTAAGGTTCCTAAATGAAGATTTCTCTGAAACGAGCTAACACCATCGACAGTTCAGTATAATGCACACTAGCTACAACAAGGTAGTATGACACTTATGTAATAGTTGCACCCTTGCTATCACCTTGAGGGCGATCCGATCCTCAAGTCAGCACCTGCACCTGCACCTACACTGTTTCATTGTCCTGCCTTTATTTACTAAATGTTGGATATTGTTTTGGTAAAACAACTGATCTATGCCACAATACATATATTCTTTCTGAATAGAGAAACATGATGGTGATATGATATGCAAGTATGAGTTGGATGTCAGCCATTTATTTTGTATCTAAAACATCCAATACCATCATATTATTTAACTCCATATTCTTACAGTTAGTTTCTTATTAGCATGTGATACAAAATTCTCGCAGCAACGCGCGGGGCATCATCTAGTATTCATAATATTGATGCCAAAAGATAAAAAGTTGGTAATTATAGTGCAACATACTTGTGGCACTACCGTTTAGGTCATATTGGTGTAAAGCGCATGAAGAAACTCCATGCAGATGGACTTTTGGAATAACTTGATTACGAATCATTTGATACTTGTGAACCATGCCTCATGGGCAAGATGACTAAACCTCCGTTCTCAGGAACAATGGAGCGAGCTAATGACTTATTGGAAATAATACATACCGATGTATGCAGTCCGATGAGTGTTGAAGCACGCGGAGGGTATCGTTATTTTCTCACCTTCACAGATGATTTGAGTAGGTATGGGTATATATACTTGATGAAACACAAGTCTAAAATGTTTGAAAAGTTCAAAGAATTTTAGAGTGAAGTGACCTTATGATCAACCAATAAAGACTCATGCACAGAAAATATGAGATTAAATGACAAAAGCCCCAAATTTTGGGGATGTCAGGTTTATTAAGTTGACCATAAAAAGATACATACATTGACGATGTTATGTATAGTGATGAGAGCCGATGACTCAAGTGTAGTAAGGCCGAAGATGAGCAATGTTCCACAACCTGTTGGTCTCCTACTCAGAGTGATGCGACTTGTTGCGCTCAGGTATATCGATGAGATAATATGATCCATTGTTGAGATTCTTGCTGACCACAAAAGGTCCTTCCCAAGGCGATGATAGATTATGTGTGCGTGTATGATCTTGAATCAGTCGGAGCACTAAGTCGCCCTCTTGGAACGTCCGGGTTCTAATTGAAGGAAATATGCCCTAGAGGCAATAATAAAGTTATTATTTATTTCCTCATATCATGATAAATATTTATTATTCATGCTAGAATTGTATTATCCAGGAACATGATACATGTGTGAATACATAGACAAACTTGAAGTCACTAGTATGCCTCTACTTGACTAGCTCATTAATCAAAGATGGTTATGTTTCCTAACCATAGACATGAGTTGTCATTTGATTAACGGGATAACATCATTAGGAGAATGATGTGATTGACATGACCCATTTCCGTTAGCTTAGCACTTGATTGTTTAGTATGTTGCTATTGCTTTCTTCATGACTTATACATGTTCCTACAACTATGAGATTATGCAACTCCCATTTACCGGAGGAACACTTTGTGTGCTACCAAACGTCACAACATAACTGGGTGATTATAAAGGAGCTCTACAGGTGTCTCCAAAGGTACATGTTGAGTTGGCGTATTTCGAGATTAGGTTTTGTCACTCTGACAGTCAGAGAGGTATCTCTGGGCCCTCTCGGTAATGCACATCACTATAAGCCTTGCAAGCAATGTAACTAATGAGTTAGTTACGGAATGATGCATTACGTAACGAGTAAAGAGACTTACCGGTAATGAGATTGAACTAGGTATTGGGATACCGACGACCGAATCTCGGGCAAGTAACATACCGATGACAAAGGGAACAACGTATGTTGTTATGCGGTTTGACCGATAAAGATCTTCGAAGAATATGTAGGAGCCAATATGAGCATCTAGGTTCCGCTATTGGTTATTGACCGCAATCGTGTTTCAGTCATGTCTACATAGTTCTCGAACCCGTAGGGTCCGCACACTTAAGGTTTCGTTGGCAGTTTTATTATGAGTTTATGAGTTTTGATGTACCGAAGGTTGTTCGGAGTCCCGGATGTGATCACGGACATGACGAGGAGTCTCGAAATGGTCGAGACATAAAGATCGATATATTAGAGACTATATTTGGACACTAGAAAGGTTCTGAGTGAGATTGGGACAAT
>NC_041385.1:124178332-124186303 GCF_002162155.2 Triticum dicoccoides
CCGGCCCCCTCCTCCACTCCTTTATATATAAGGGAGGGGGCACCCCATAGACACAACAATTGATCTCTTGATCTCTTAGCCGTGTGTGGTGCCCCCTCCACCATAGTCCTCCTCGATAATATTGTAGCGGTGCTTAGGCGAAGCCCTGCGACGGTAGAACATCAAGATCGTCACGACGCCGTCGTGCTGACGGAACTCTTCCCCGACATTCTGCTGGATCGAAGTACGGGGATCGTCATCGAGCTGAACGTGTGCTAGAACTCGGAGTTGCCGTAGTTTCGGTGCTTGATCGGTCGGGCCATGAAGATGTATGACTACATCAACTATGTTGTTCCAACGCTTCCGCTTTCGGTCTACGAGGGTACGTGGACGACACTCTCCCCTCTCGTTGCTATGCATCACCATGATCTTGCGTGTGCGTAGGAAAATTTTGAAATTACTACGTTCCCCAACAGTGGCATCCGAGCCTGGTTTTATTCGTAGATGTTATATGCACGAGTAGAACACAAGTGAGTTGTGGGCGATACAAGTCATACTGCTTACCAGCATGTCATACTTTGGTTCGGCGGTATTGTTGGATGAAGTGGCTCGGACCGACATTACGTGTATGCTTACGCGAGACTGGTTCTACCGACGTGCTTTGCACACAGGTGGCTGGCGGGTGTCAGTTTCTCCAACTTTAGTTGAACCGAGTGTGGCTACGCCCTGTCCTTGCGAAGGTCAAAACAGCACTAACTTGACGAACTATCGTTGTGGTTTTGATGCGTAGGTAAGAACGGTTCTGGCTCAGCTCGTAGAAGCCACGTAAAATTTGCAACAACAAAGTAGAGGACGTCTAACTTGTTTTTGCAGGGCATGTTGTGATGTGATATGGTCAAGACATGATGCTATATTTTATTGTATGAGATGATCATGTTTTGTAACCGGGTTATCGGCAACTGGCAGGAGCCATATGGTTGTCGCTTTATTGTATGAAATGCAAATGCCCTGTAATTGCTTTACTTTATCACTAAGCGGTAGCGATAGTCGTAGAAGCAATAGATGGCGTAACGACAATGATGCTACGATGGAGATCAAGGTGTCGTGCCGGTGATGATGGTGATCACGACGGTGCTTCGGAGATGGAAATCACAAGCACAAGATGATGATGGCCATATGATATCACTTATATTAATTGCATGCGATATTTATCATTTATGCATCTTATCTTGCTTTGATTGACGGTAGCATTTTAAGATGATCTCTCACTAATTATCAAGAAGTGTTCTCCCTGAGTGTGCACCATTGTGAAAGTTCTTCGTGCTGAGACACCACGTGATGATCGGGTGTGATAGGCTCTACGTTCAAATACAACGGGTGCAAAATAGTTGCACACGCGAAATACTCAGGTTAAACTTGACGAGCCTAGCATATACAGATATGGCCTCGGAACACGGAGACCGAAAGGTCGAACGTGAATCATATAGTAGATATGATCAACATAGTGATGTTCACCATTGAAACTACTCTATCTCACGTGATGATCGGACATGGTTTAGTTGATTTGGATCACGTGATCACTTAGATGACTAGAGAGATGTCTGTCTAAGTGGGAGTTCTTTAGTACTATGATTAATTGAACTTAAATTTATCATGAACTTAGTACCTGATAGTATTTTGCTTGTCTATGTTTATTGTAGATAGATGGCTCGTGTTGTTATTCCGTTGAATTTTAATGCGTTCCTTGAGACATCTTAGTTGAAAGATGATGGTAGCAATTACACGGACTAGGTCCGTAACTTGAGGATTATCCTCATTGCTGCACAGAAGAATTACGTCCTGGAAGCACCGCTAGGTGCCAGGCCTACTACAGATGCAACTGGCGATGTTAAGAACGTCTGGAAGAGCAAAGATGATGACTACTCGATAGTTTAGTGCGCCATGCTTTACGACTTAGAACCGGGACTTCAACGATGTTTTGAACGTCATGGAGCATATGAGATGTTCCAGGAGTTGAAGTTAATATTTCAAGCAAATGCCTAGATTGAGAGATATGAAGTCTCCAATAAGTTCTATAGCTGTAAGATGGAGGAGAATAGTCCTGTTAGTGAACGTATACTCAAAATGTTTGGGTATAATAATCACTTGATTCAACTGGGAGTTAATCTTCCTGATGATAGTGTCATTGACAGAATTCTTCAATCACTGCCACCAAGATACAAGAGCTTTGTGATGAACTATAATATGCAAGGGATGGACAAGACTATTCCCGAGCTCTTCGCAATGCTAAAGGCTGCGGAGGTAGAAATCAAGAAGGAGCATCAAGTGTTGATGGTCAATAAGACCACCAGTTTCAAGAAAAAGGGTAAAGGGAAGAAGAAGGGGAACTTCAAGAAGAACAGCAAACAAGTTGCTGCTCAAGAGAAGAAACCAAAATCTGGTCCTAAGCCTGAGACTGAGTGCTTCTACTGCAAGCAGACTGGACACTGGAAGCGGAACTGCCCCAAGTATTTGGAGGATAAGAAGGATGGCAAGGTGAACAAAGGTATATGTGATATACATGTTATTGATGTGTACCTTACTAATGCTCGCAGTAGCACCTGGGTATTTGATACTGGTTCTGTTGCTAATATTTGCAACTCAAAACAGGGACTACGGATTAGGCGAAGATTGGCTAAGGATGAGGTGACGATGCGCGTGGGAAATGGTTCCAAAGTCGATGTGATCGCGGTCGGCACTCTACCTCTAAATCTACCTTCGGGATTAGTTTTAGACCTGAATAATTGTTATTTGGTGCCAGCGTTAAGCATGAACATTATATCTGGATCTTGTTTGATGCGAGACGGTTATTCATTTAAATCTGAGAATAATGGTTGTTCTATTTATATGAGTAATATCTTTTATGGTCATGCACCCTTGAAGAGTGGTCTATTTTTATTAAATCTCGATAGTAGTGATACACATATTCATAATGTTGAAGCCAAAAGATGCAGAGTTGATAATGATAGTGCAACTTATTTGTGGCACTGCCGTTTGGGTCATATTGGTGTAAAGCACATGAAGAAACTCCATACTGATGGACTTCTGGAATCACTTGATTATGAATCACTTGGTACTTGCGAACCGTGCCTCATGGGCAAGATGACTAAAACACCGTTCTACGGAACTATGGAGCGAGCAACTGATTTGTTGGAAATCATACATACTGATGTATGTGGTCCTATGAATATTGAGGCTCACGGCAGGTATCGTTATTTTCTCACCTTCACAGACGATTTGAGCAGATATGGGTATATCTACTTGATGAAACACAAGTCTGAAACATTTGAAAAGTTCAAAGAATTTCAGACTGAAGTGGAAAATCATCGTAACAAGAAAATAAAGTTTCTACGATCTGATCGTGGAGGAGAATATTTGAGTTACGAGTTTGGTTTACATTTGAAGCAATGCGGAATAGTTTCGCAACTCACGCCACCCGGAACACCATAACAAAATGGTGTGTCCGGACGTTGTAATCATACTTTACTAGATATGGTGCGATCTATGATGTCTCTTACTCATTTACCGCTATCATTTTGGGGTTATGCTTTAGAGACGGCCGCATTCACGTTAAATAAGGCACCATCAAAATCCATTGAGACGACGCCTTATGAACTATGGTTTGGCAAGAAACCAAAGTTGTCGTTTCTTAAAGTTTGGGGATGCGATGCTTATGTGAAGAAACTTCAACCAGATAAGCTCGAACCCAAATCAGAGAAATGTGTCTTCATAGGATACCCAAAAGACACTATTGGGTACACCTTCTATCACAAATCTAAGGGCAAGATTTTTGTTGCTAAATTCGGATCCTTTCTAGAGAAGGAGTTTCTCTCGAAAGAAGTGAGTGGGAGGAAAGTAGAACTTGATGAGGTAACTGTACCTGCTCCCTTATTGGAAAGTAGTTCATCACAAGAACAGGTTCCTGCGACAACTACACCAATCAGTGAGGAAAATAATGATATTGATCATGAAACTTCAGACCAAGTTACTACCGAACCTCGCAGGTCAACCAGAGTAAGATCCGCACCAGAGTGGTATGGTAATCCTATTCTGGAAGTCATGTTACTTGACCATGACGAACCTACGAACTATGAGGAAGCGATGATGAGCCCAAATTACGCAAAATGGCTTGAGGCCATGAAATCTGAGATGGGATCCATGTATGAGAACAAAGTATGGACTTTGGTTGACTTGCTCGATGATCGGCAAGCCATCGAGAATAAATGGATCTTCAAGAAGAAGACTGACGCTGATGGTAATGTAATTGTCTACAAAGCTCGACTTGTTGTGAAAGGTTTTCGACAAGTTCAAGGGGTTGACTACGATGAGACTTTCTCACCCGTAGCGATGCTTAAGTCTGTCCGAATCATGTTAGCAACTGCCGCATTTTATGATTATGAAATATGGCAAATGGATGTCAAAACTGCATTCCTAAATGGATTTCTGGAAGAAGAGTTGTATATGAAGCAACCGGAAGGTTTTGTCGATCCAAAAGGTGCTAACAAAGTGTGCAAGCTCCAGCGATCCATTTATGGACTGGTGCAAGCCTCTCGGAGTTGGAATAAACGCTTTGATAGTGTGATCAAAGCATATGGTTTTATACAGACTTTTCGAGAAGCCGGTATTTACAAGAAAGTGAGTGGGAGCTTGTAACACCCACGATGCGGCTATATCTCCCACGTGTCGGAGCACGACTTAGAGGCATAACCGCATGGTGGTTTTGTCGCAAGAAGGGTCATCTTCACACAATCCCATGTAATGAACAAGAATGGGATAAAGAGAGTTGGCTTACAATCGCCACTTCACACAATACATAAATTAAGGTCATACATCATCCAAATACACTCATAGACCGGCTACGGTCAAGTTCAAATGAAAAGAAGACAACCCCAAATGCTAGATCCCCGATCGTCCCAACTGGGCACCTCTACTGATCATCTGGAAACGATACATAATAACGACCAAGGGCCTCATCAAATTCCCACTTCAGCTCAGTTGCGCCATCTGCGCTAGTATCCTTGGCACCTGCATCTGTTTTGGTAGAATCTGTGAGTCACGAGGACTCAGCAATCTCACACCCGGGAGATCAAGACTATTTAAGCTCATAGGTAGGTAAGGGGTAATATGGTGGAGCTGCAGCAAGCACTAAGCAAATATGGTGGCTAACATACGCAACTGAGAGCGAGAAGAGAAGCAACGCATCGGTCGAGAAACTAGAAGTGATCAAGAAGTGATCCTGAAACTACTTACGTCAAGCATAACACAAACCGTGTTCACTTCCCGGACTCCGTCGAGAAGAGACCATCACGGCTACACACACAGGTTGATGCATTTTAAAGAGGTCAAGTGTCAAGTTATCTACAACCGGACATTAACAATTCCCATCTGCCTCATAACCGCGGGCACGGCTTTCGAAAGATTGTATACCCTGCAGGGGTGTCCCAACTCAGCCCATTACAAGCTCTCACGGTCAATGAAGGAATAGACCTTCTCCCGGGAAGACCCGATCAGTCTCGGAATCCCGGTTCGCAAAACATTTTGACAATGGTAAAACAAGACCAGCAAAGCCACCCGCTGTGCCGACAAATCCCGATAGGAGCTGCACATATCTCGTTCTCAGGGCACACCGGATTGTCCAGACTTCCGGTAGGCCATCCCAGAGTTTCCCCTGGTGGCCACCGGCAGCCGAAAGTTTGGACCAACACTCACGACGAGCACTGGCCCGGGGGGTAATTAAAGATGACCCTTGGGCTCCCAAAAACCCAAGGGAAAAGGGGTATAGGTGGCAAATGGTAAAACCAAGTTTGGGCCTTGCTGCAGGAGTTTTATTCAAAGCGAACTGTTAAGGGGGTCCCATAAATCACCCAACCGTGTAAGGAACGCAAAATCAAGGAACATAACACCGGTATCACGGAAACTAGGGCGGCAAGAGTGAAACAAGTCATCGGGCATAAGGACAGGCCTTCCACCCTTTACCAAGTATATAAGGTGCATTAATTTAAACAGGAGATATTGTGATATCCCAAAATATCCGTGTTCCGACCAGGAACAAACTTCATCTTCACCTGCAACTAACAACGCTATAAGAGGGGCTGAGCAAAAGCGGTGACATAGCCAATCAATGGTTGCTAGGAGAGGTTGGCTAGAGGTTTGTCATGGCAATAGGTAGGCATGGTAAACAATGGCAGGAAGAGCTAACATAGCGATAGAGCGAGTACTAGCAAGCAAAGATAGAAATGATTTCGAAGGTATGGTCATCTTGCCTGCAAGGTTCTCAGAGTTGTCGAAGGCTGGATCCTCGTTAGCGTACTCAACAGGTTCCTCGTTCACGTACTCGTCTCCCGGCTCTACCCAAAGCAAGAACACAAGCAAGGAACCACAATAAATCACGGTGCAATGCACAAGCAACATGATGCAAAACATGTCATGATATGCGAGATATGGTATGCAATGCATATGCGTGCTTCGGAAGGAAAGATGATGAACAAGGCATCAACTTGGCAAACCAAGTATGCCGCTGGAAAGATGAGATGATTTCGGTTGAAATCGATATAAAGAACACCGGATTCGGATGTACGGTTTGCAAATGGCAAGCAAGACAAGTATGGCACAAAGCTGCGATTAACAGCACGATGCTACTTAGCACGCAACAAGAAACTATGCTACAGCACCCCAACATGAAAACAAAGCATATGGAGATCATCTACAGGAGATTCTTTACAAAAGAGGAACACTGAGCTACGGCTAATTCACATCATAACAGGTTCAAACAAGCATGGAGAAAGTGCATAAAAATATCAGGTTGGACATGGCATAAACAACATCACGAAGCAATGTTCAGAGCAGGTTATCAACATGCTACAGGAACTTATAATATCAAAGCAAGGCATGGCATGTATCTACTCAAAGCATAGATCAAAAGTCCCTTACTGACCATAAGCCAAAAAGGATCAGAAAATATGATGGCACCCACGTAAACATAGCAAGTTTCGTTAACAGATTTCAGCAAACAAGCATGTCATTAACATAATTACGAAGGCACCTTCGTGCGATCGATGCACTCACTACAGAGCACCTCATGATAAACTAAGCATACATCCATCAAGAAGACATGTCATAGAAGCTATACATGGCAAGAAACAACATCATAGCATATCCGGACCAACTACAACAACCTCGGCCAAATTGAATAACATGTAAACAATCTGCCAAGAAACATTTTGAAGCAAAAGTAGGGCACGAAAATGACATGCTAGACTACTCCATAATTGCAACCAGGACCATGGATGGATAGAGCAAAACAATGTTTTCAAAACACCCTTACTGAAGTATCTCAAATAATGCATGGATCTCTCTGTAGCAACATGTTTACATGGCATCAAAATTACAGCAGAACAGGAACAAAAATCAGCATTATCACGAAGCCTAGTTTGCATGCTCGTGCTAGTCACCACATTGATCACAAAATTACATGGGAAGCACCTATGTAAAGAAGACATAGCCTAGTTCAAAACACATTTGGGAACCAAGTCCATAGGATGCACACATCAATCATGGCAAAAATGACAAAAAAGCTCGTGCTGATAAGATTCTGAAACTAACATTATGAAGCCCTCTTCCAACAGCATTTCGGGCATAAATATGAGCTCAAATGTAAATTATGCAATGGAACAAAATGATGTACTCTTTGAGACGAACACTTTGACATATTACACGCCCAAAACGGAGCTACGGATGCGAAGATGTGATGCGATGAAGATGCAACAAAAATATCACAGATAAAGACTTAGACGATTTCGGGGGTCGGGGAAAGTCAACCTCGGGCTCAGATCCGATCTGGCCGGATCCGAGGCTCGCCGGAGCTGCTGTATGCCGGAGGTGAGGGAGGAGGCCGGGGTGCGGTCGAAGCGGAGGTGGACGCGCGGGGCCGGCGACGGCGGCGATGGGCGGCGG
>NC_041385.1:124186712-124189255 GCF_002162155.2 Triticum dicoccoides
GGGCTCGGCGGGCCGGCGGCGCACGCGGTGGCTGGGTGGCCACGTGGCGCGGCCTGATTGGCTCGGGCGCGCGGGGCGGACGTTTCCGGCGCCGGCGGACGATGTCCGGCGCGCGGAGAGGGAATTTCTAGGGTTTTGCCCGTGAATTTCGGGGGAGAGGCTATATTTATAGGTAGAGGGAGCTAGGAGTGTCCAAATGAGGTGCGGTTTTCACCCACACGATCGTGATGAAACGACCGAGAGCATGGAGGGGAGTTAGATGGGTTATTGGGCTATTTTGGAGGGGTGTTGGGCTGCAACACAAAAGAGGCCTTTGCGGGAGGACGGTTAACCGTTGGAGTATGAAACGAGCTCCAAATGACCCGAAACTTGACAGGTGGTCTACCGGTGCTATACCAGGGCCACATGGCAAGGCTCGGTCCATTCCAAGAACGTTCAACACCCGCACACGAAAAGGAGACAAGAGGGGTGCGCCGGTGCATGTGGGAGTGTCGGATTGCGAAACGGACAACAGGGAAAATGCTCGGATGCATGAGACGAACACGTATGCAAAATGAAATGCACATGATGACATGATATGTGATGCATGACATGAATAAAATGAAAAACAAAAGACAAAAACCCAACCACGGAGGGAATATCATATCACATCGCCGAAAATGGCAAGAGTTGGAGATACAAATATGGAAAGTTACATCCGGGGTGTTACAGAGCTCTGTAGCATTTCTGATATTATATCATTACTAGAATCTGGCACTTTGCCATCTGCCATGGCAGATGGCAAAGGCATGGTCGGCGGATGGCAAAGGCTTTGCCATCTGCCAGCAGATGGCAAACAGTTTGTCTGAAACCCTGTCGGCAAAGGCTTCTTTGCCGTCTGCTGGCTGATGGCAAAGAGCCTGTGCCTTTGCCATCAGCTGGCAGATGGCAAAGCCTCTTAACGGGGTTAGCCGCGTTAGAAGGCTAACGGCATACTTTGCCGTCTGCCAGTAGATGGCAAAGGCTGCAGGCTCTTTGCCGTCTACCAGCAGATGGCAAAGGCTGCATGCTTTGCCGTCTGTCAGCAGATGGCAAAGAGCCCAAATAGGCCAGCCCAAAATTTACATGTAGATGACACGTGGCCTCTTTGCCATCTGCCAGCTGATGCCAAAGCTCTTTGCCATCTGCCAGCAGATGGCAAAGTGACTATATTGCCCAATTTAATTTTTTTTTCTTATATCAATTCATTTTCATAGAAAATCAAACACAAATATATTTATATGACCAATATAGCATATTCAACACATATTATCAATAGTCATGAACACATATATATCCAACACATGTTACCAATAGTAGCAAGTTTCATCCGTACATATACATAGTTTCATCAATATTACACAATTTCATCCATAGGTAGCAAGTTTCACAAGGTCAAAACAAAAACCAAATACAAGCACTCCATCAACCCAAGCTTACATGATCTTAAGGAAATCTGTAAAATGGGAAAGAAGAAAGTTAGAAGAAGAAATGAAGAAGAATATTATTATGATGCAACTAAAATGTGAAGATTATTATGATGCAACTTATATCTGTAAAATAGGTCATTTTGGAGCTAAGTATGGTTATTATGTCATTTCTGAGCTAGCTAAGCATACTAAGTCATTTTGGTGTAAAACATCCTAAGGTCATTCTAGAGCTAAGTAAGGTTATTATGTCATTTTGGAGCTAGCTAAGCATGTGAAGTCATTTAGGAGCTAAAATATGTCATTTCTTAAGCATATTATGTCATTTTAGAGCTAGTTAAGCATATTAAGTCATTTTGGAGGAAAAGATGCTAAGTATAGGTCATTTTAGAGCTATCCTAGGTTAAATAGGTCAATTTAAGCTAGCTAAGCATATTAAGTCATTTTGGAGGAAAAATGCTAAGTATAGGTCATTTTAGAGCTATCCTAGGTTAAATAGGTCATTTTGGAGCTAATTAAGCTTATTATATAATTTTTGAGCTAGCTACGCATATTGAGTCATTTTGGAGGAAAAAATGCTAAGTATAGGTCATTTTAGAGCTATCCTAGGTTAAATAGGTTATTTTAGAGCTAAGTAAGGTTATTATGTCATTTTGGAGCTAGCTAAGCATGTGAAGTCATTTAGGAGCTAAAACATGTCATTTCTTAAGCATATTATGTCATTTTAGAGCTAGTTAAGCAGATTAAGTAATTTTGGAGGAAAAGATGCTAAGTATAGGTCATTTTAGAGCTATCCTAGGTTAAATAGGTCATTTTGAAGCTAGCTAAGCATATTAAGTCATTTTGGAGGAAAAAATGCTAAGTATAGGTCATTTTAGAGCTATCCTAGGTTAAATAGGTCATTTTGGAGCTAATTAAGCTTATTATGTAATTTTTGAGCTAGCTAAGCATATTGAGTCATTTTGGTGGAAAAAATGCTAACTATAGGTCATTTTAGAGCTAGCCTAGGTTAAATAGGTCATTTTGGAGCTAAGTAAGGTTATTATGTCATTTTGGAGCTAACTAAGCATATGAAGTCATTTAGGACCTAAAATATGT
>NC_041385.1:124189265-124190844 GCF_002162155.2 Triticum dicoccoides
AATGCTAAGTATAGGTCATTTTAGAGCTATCCTAGGTTAAATAGGTCATTTTAGAGCTAAGTAAGGTTATTATGTCATTTTGGAGCTAGCTAAGCATGTGAAGTCATTTAGGAGCTAAACTATGTCATTTCTTAAGCATATTATGTCATTTTAGAGCTAGTTAAGCATATTAAGTCATTTTGGAGGAAAAGATGCTAAGTATAGGTCATTGTAGAGCTATCCTAGGTTAAATAGGTCATTTTGAAGCTAGCTAAGCATATTAAGTAATTTTGGAGGAAAAAAATGCTAAGTATAGGTCATTTTAGAGCTATCCTAGGTTAAATAGGTCATTTTCGAGCTAATTAAGCTTATTATGTAATTTTTGAGCTAGCTAAGCATATTGAGTCATTTTGGTGGAAAAAATGCTAACTATAGGTCATTTTAGAGCTAGCCTAGGTTAAATAGGTCATTTTGGAGCTAAGTAAGGTTATTATGTCATTTTGGAGCTAACTAAGCATATGAAGTCATTTAGGACCTAAAATATGTTATCTCTTAAGCATATTATATCATTTTAGAGCTAGCTAAGCATATTAAGTCATTTTGGAGGAAAAGATGCTAAGTATAGGTCATTTTAGAGCTATCCTAGGTTAAATATGTTATTTTAGAGCTAAGTAAGGTTATTATGTCATTTTGGAGCTAGCTAAGCATGTGAAGTCATTTAGGAGCTAAACTATGTCATTTCTTAAGCATATTATGTCATTTTAGAGCTAGTTAAGCATATTAAGTCATTTTGGAGGAAAAGATGCTAAGTATAGGTCATTTTAGAGCTATCCTAGGTTAAATAGGTCATTTTGAAGCTAGCTAAGCATATTAAGTAATTTTGGAGGAAAAAATGCTAAGTATAGGTCATTTTCGAGCTATCATAGGTTAAATAGGTCATTTTCGAGCTAATTAAGCTTATTATGTAATTTTTGAGCTAGCTAAGCATATTGAGTCATTTTGGAGCAAAAAAATGCTAAGTATAGGTCATTTTAGAGCTATCCTAGGTTAAATAGGTCATTTTGGAGCTAAGTAAGGTTATTATGTCATTTTGGAGCTAGCTAAGCATATGAAGTCATTTAGGAGCTAAAATATGTCATTTCTTAAGCATATTATGTCATTTTAGAGCTAGTTAAGCATATGAAGTCATTTTGGAGGAAAAGATGCTAAGTATAGGTCATTTTAGAGCTATCCTAGGTTAAATAGGTCATTTTGAAGCTAGCTAAGCATATTATGTCATTTTGGAGGAAAAAATGCTAAGTATAGGTCATTTTAGAGCTATCCTAGGTTAAATAGGTCATTTTGGAGCTAATTAAGCTTATTATGTAATTTTTGAGCTAGCTAAGCATATTGAGTCATTTTGGAGGAATAAATGCTAAGTATAGGTCATTTTAGAGCTATCCTAGGTTAAATAGGTCATTTTAGAGCTAAGTAAGGTTATTATGTCATTTTGGAGCTAGCTAAGCATGTGAAGTCATTTAGGAGCTAAACTATGTCATTTCTTAAGCATATTATGTCATTTTAGAGCTAGTTAAGCATATTAAGTCATTTTGGAGGAAAA
>NC_041385.1:124195395-124195845 GCF_002162155.2 Triticum dicoccoides
ATATTAAGTCATTTTGAAGGAAAAGATGCTAAGTATAGGTCATTTTAGAGCTATCCTAGGTTAAATATGTCATTTTAGAGCTAAGTAAGGTTATTATGTCATTTTGGAGCTAGCTAAGCATATGAAGTCATTTAGGAGCTAAACTATGTCATTTCTTAAGCATATTATGTCATTTTAGAGCTAGTTAAGCATATTAAGTAATTATGGAGGAAAAGATGCTAACTATAGGTCATTTTAGAGCTATCCTAGGCTAAATAGGTCATTTTGAAGCTAGCTAAGCATATTAAGTCATTTTGGAGGAAAAATGCTAAGTATAGGTCATTTTAGAGCTATCCTAGGTTAAATAGGTCATTTTGGAGCTAATTAAGCTTATTATGTAATTTTTGAGCTAGCTAAGCATATTGAGTCATTTTGGAGCTAAAAAATGCTAAGTATAGGTCATTTTAGAGC
>NC_041385.1:124196054-124204299 GCF_002162155.2 Triticum dicoccoides
ATCCTAGGTTAAATAGGTCATTTTGGAGCTAAGTAAGGTTATTATGTCATTTTGGAGCTAGCTAAGCATATGAAGTCATTTAGGAGCTAAAATATGTCATTTCTTAAGCATATTATGTCATTTTAGAGCTAGTTAAGCATATTAAGTCATTTTGGAGGAAAAGATGCTAAGTATAGGTCATTTTAGAGCTATCCTAGGTTAAATAGGTCATTTTGAAGCTAGCTAAACATATTAAGTCATTTTGGAGGAAAAAATGCTAAGTATAGGTCATTTTAGAGCTATCCTAGGTTAAATAGGTCATTTTGGAGCTAATTAAGCTTATTATGTAATTTTTGAGCTAGCTAAGCATATTGAGTCATTTTGGAGGAAAAAAATGCTAAGTATAGGTCATTTTAGAGCTAGCCTACGTTAAATAGGTCATTTTGAAGCTAGCTAAGCATATGAAGTCATTTAGGACCTAAAATATGTCATTTCTTAAGCATATTATATCATTTTAGAGCTAGCTAAGCATATTAAGTCATTTTGGAGGAAAAGATGCTAAGTATAAGTCATTTTAGAGCTATCATAGGTTAAATATGTCATTTTAGAGCTAAGTAAGGTTATTATGTCATGTTGGAGCTAGCTAAGCATGTGAAGTCATTTAGGAGCTAAACTTTGTCATTTCTTAAGCATATTATGTCATTTTAGAGCTAGTTAAGCATATTAAGTCATTTTGGAGGAAAAGATGCTAAGTATAGGTCATTTTAGAGCTATCCTAGGTTAAATAGGTCATTTTGAAGCTAGCTAAGCATATTAAGTCATTTTGGAGGAAAAAATGCTAAGTATAGGTCATTTTAGACCTATCCTAGGTTAAATAGGTCATTTTGGAGCTAATTAAGCTTATTATGTAATTTTTTAGCTAGCTAAGCATATTGAGTCATTTTGGAGGAAACAATGCTAAGTATAGGTCATTTTAGAGCTATCCTAGGTTAAATAGGTCATTTTAGTGCTAAGTAAGGTTATTATGTCATTTTGGAGCTAGCTAAATATGTGAAGTCATTTAGGAGCTAAACTATGTCATTTCTTAAGCATATTATGTCATTTTAGAGCTAGTTAAGCATATTAAGTCATTTTGGAGGAAAAGATGCTAAGTATAGGTCATTTTAGAGCTATCCTAGGTTAAATAGGTCATTTTGAAGCTAGCTAAGCATATTAAGTCATTTTGGAGGAAAAAAATGCTAAGTATAGGTCATTTTAGACCTATCCTAGGTTAAATAGGTCATTTTGGAGCTAATTAAGCTTATTATGTAATTTTTGAGCTAGCTAAGCATATTGAGTCATTTTGGAGGAAACAATGCTAAGTATAGGTCATTTTAGAGCTATCCTAGGTTAAATAGGTCATTTTAGAGCTAAGTAAGGTTATTATGTCATTTTAGAGTTAGGTAAGCATATTAAGTCATTTTGGAGGAAACGATGCTAAGTATAGGTCATTTTAGAGCTATCCTAGGTTAAATAGGTCATTTTTATGCTAGCTAAGCATATTAAGTCATTTTGGAGGAAAAAAATTCTAAGTATAGGTCATTTTGGAGCTATCCTAGGTTATATAGGTCATTTTGGAGCTAATTAAGCTTATTATGTAATTTTTGAGCTACCTAAGCATATTGAGTCATTTTGGAGGAAAAATGCTAAGTATAGGTCATTTTAGAGCTATCCTAGGTTAAATAGGTCATTTTAGAGCTAAGTAAGGTTATTATGTCATTTTGGAGCTAGCTAAGCATATGAAGTCATTTAGGACCTAAAATATGTCATTTCTTAAGCATATTATGTCATTTTAGAGCTAGTTAACCATATTAAGTCATTTTGGAGGAAAAGATGCTAAGTATAGGTCATTTTAGAGCCATCCTAGGTTAAATAGGTCATTTTAAAGCTAGCTAGGCATATTAAGTCATTTTGGAGGAAACAAATGCTAAGTATAGGTCATTTTTGAGCTATCCTAGGTTAAATAGGTCATTTCAGAGCTAAGTAAGGTTATTATGTCATTTTGGAGCTAGCTAAGCATGTGAAGTCATTTAGGAGCTAAACTATGTCATTTCTTAAGCATATTATGTCATTTTAGAGCTAGTTAAGCAGATTAAGTAATTTTGGAGGAAAAGATGCTAAGTATAGGTCATTTTAGAGCTATCCTAGGTTAAATAGGTCATTTTGAAGCTAGCTAAGCATATTAAGTCTTTTTGGAGGAAAAATGCTAAGTATAGGTCATTTTAGAGCTATCCTAGGTTAAATAGGTCATTTTGGAGCTAATTAAGCTTATTATGTAATTTTTGAGCTAGCTAAGCATATTGAGTCATTTTGGTGGAAAAATGCTAACTATAGGTCATTTTAGAGCTAGCCTAGGTTAAATAGGTCATTTTGGAGCTAAGTAAGGTTATTATGTAATTTTGAGCTTGCTAAGCATATTGAGTCATTTTGCTGGAAAAAATGCTAACTATAGGTCATTTTAGAGCTAGCCTAGGTTAAATAGGTCATTTTGGAGCTAAGTAAGGTTATTATGTCATTTTGGAGCTAACTAAGCATATGAAGTCATTTAGGACCTAAAATATGTCATTTTTAAGCATATTATATCATTTTAGAGCTAGCTAAGCATATTAAGTCATTTTGAAGGAAAAGATGCTAAGTATAGGTCATTTTAGAGCTATCCTAGGTTAAATATGTCATTTTAGAGCTAAGTAAGGTTATTATGTCATTTTGGAGCTAGCTAAGCATATGAAGTCATTTAGGAGCTAAACTATGTCATTTCTTAAGCATATTATGTCATTTTAGAGCTAGTTAAGCATATTAAGTAATTATGGAGGAAAAGATGCTAAATATAGGTCATTTTAGAGCTATCCTAGGCTAAATAGGTCATTTTGAAGCTAGCTAAGCATATTAAGTCATTTTGGAGGAAAAATGCTAAGTATAGGTCATTTTAGAGCTATCCTAGGTTAAATAGGTCATTTTGGAGCTAATTAAGCTTATTACGTAATTTTTGAGCTAGCTAAGCATATTGAGTCATTTTGGAGCTAAAAAATGCTAAGTATAGGTCATTTTAGAGCTATCCTAGGTTAAATAGGTCATTTTGGAGCTAAGTAAGGTTATTATGTCATTTTGGAGCTAGCTAAGCATATGAAGTCATTTAGGAGCTAAAATATGTCATTTCTTAAGCATATTATGTCATTTTAGAGCTAGTTAAGCATATTAAGTCATTTTGGAGGAAAAGATGCTAAGTATAGGTCATTTTAGAGCTATGCTAGGTTAAATAGGTCATTTTGAAGCTAGCTAAACATATTAAGTCATTTTGGAGGAAAAAATGCTAAGTATAGGTCATTTTAGAGCTATCCTAGGTTAAATAGGTCATTTTGGAGCTAATTAAGCTTATTATGTAATTTTTGAGCTAGCTAAGCATATTGAGTCATTTTGGAGGAAAAAAATGCTAAGTATAGGTCATTTTAGAGCTAGCCTAGGTTAAATAGGTCATTTTGAAGCTAGCTAAGCATATGAAGTCATTTAGGACCTAAAATATGTCATTTCTTAAGCATATTATATCATTTTAGAGCTAGCTAAGCATATTAAGTCATTTTGGAGGAAAAGATGCTAAGTATAAGTCATTTTAGAGCTATCCTAGGTTAAATATGTCATTTTAGAGCTAAGTAAGGTTATTATGTCATGTTGGAGCTAGCTAAGCATGTGAAGTCATTTAGGAGCTAAACTTTGTCATTTCTTAAGCATATTATGTCATTTTAGAGCTAGTTAAGCATATTAAGTCATTTTGGAGGAAAAGATGCTAAGTATAGGTCATTTTAGAGCTATCCTAGGTTAAATAGGTCATTTTGAAGCTAGCTAAGCATATTAAGTCATTTTGGAGGAAGAAATGCTAAGTATAGGTCATTTTAGACCTATCCTAGGTTAAATAGGTCATTTTGGAGCTAATTAAGCTTATTATGTAATTTTTGAGCTAGCTAAGCATATTGAGTCATTTTGGAGGAAACAATGCTAAGTATAGGTCATTTTAGAGCTATCCTAGGTTAAATAGGTCATTTTAGAGCTAAGTAAGGTTATTATGTCATTTTGGAGCTAGCTAAGCATGTGAAGTCATTTAGGAGCTAAACTATGTCATTTCTTAAGCATATTATGTCATTTTAGAGCTAGTTAAGCAGATTAAGTAATTTTGGAGGAAAAGATGCTAAGTGTAGGTCATTTTAGAGCTATCCTAGGTTAAATGTGTCATTTTAGAGCTAAGTAAGGTTATTATGTCATTTTGGAGCTAGCTAAGCATGTGAAGTCATTTAGGAGCTAAACTATGTCATTTCTTAAGCATATTATGTCATTTTAGAGCTAGTTAAGCACATTAAGTAATTTTGGAGGAAAAGATGCTAAGTATAGGTCATTTTTGAGCTATCCTAGGTTAAATAGGTCATTTTGAAGCTAGCTAAGCATATTAAGTAATTTTGGAGGAAAAAATGCTAAGTATAGGTCATTTTTGAGCTATCCTAGGTTAAATAGGTCATTTTGGAGCTAATTAAGCTTATTATGTAATTTTTGAGCTAGCTAAGCATATTGAGTCAATTTGGAGGAAACAAATGCTAAGTATAGGTCATTTTAGAGCTAGCCTAGGTTAAATAGGTCATTTTGAAGCTAGCTAAGCATATGAAGTCATTTAGGACCTAAAATATGTCATTTCTTAAGCATATTATATGCAGAAAACACGGAATGTTAAAAGAAAAACGATCGAAAAGTAAGAATTCATATGTTACGGGCCGGTTGATGGGAGGACTTACTCGGGAAAGTAAGGCACGAGGAAGTTATCCTTATCTTGGTTTGCCAGAATGACGCCTTCGAGGTAAGAACTCGCGACTTGCCAGTCCCCAGCGCTGCCCAAGATCTTGGCATGCATGTAGAAGGGGTCGACTATCACGATGTCCGGGGTCTTGTCGCGAATGATCCGCATCTCCATACTCAGCGAAAATAGCCGAACGAAGGTGTAGTGCAGCGGATGAAGGTTAAACATAGCAAAGATGTCATCAAACCGCAGGACGATCGTACCCCCGATGTCGCCATCCACAAAGCCCTTGCCCTCTGGCACCTTGGCCACGAAAACCGGGTATGCCACATCCTTCTCTCTGAGACGCCGCTTCTCCAAAGAAAGAACACTGTCGTGCAGACTCCGCATAGCACCGGTTGCAGCATTGAGCATATTTGGTGGTAGCATCGCCCTACCCGCCACATGCACCCTCCTCGAGATATCCTTAGGTGAAGGTGGCCCGTCCTGAGCACGGATCGTACTCGGTGCCGGCTGGCTCGCACCCTTCTTACTCTTTCTTTTGCGTGCCTTCTTCTTCTCCTGTAATGGGACCGAGTTTTGCTCACAGACCGCCTTCTTGAGTGTGTTGGGGCTGATAATATTTCGCACCTCGCCTATCTGAGGCTCGGTGAAGTCGGCAGCTGGAGGCGTCTCCTGAGAGCTGAACACCAGACGGCGCCTGTTGCAACTTGGCTTCTCCGCGGTACGAGCTAGATCGCACACGTCTTTTGTTGGGTTTGGTTCTTGAGAAGGAGGCCCCATGAAGTCGCCATCGTACCCATGCTCGGCAAAGTACTGATCGACGTTGCCAAATGTATCATCGTCGTCGTCGTCGTCGTTCTGATCCTGTGCCATATGCATGTTTGGATCCAGTGGCATAGGGATGTCCGGCACCGTTACGGCGGTCTTGCCATGGGGCCGACTTGGCGCCGGCACGACTGGCGGTGTTGTCTTTGGGGTGGTGTCCCCCGCTCCCAAACGAATCTGGCTCTTCGGCCAAAGCAGGGGCCAGCTCAGGCAGGCGCTGAGGGTCATCACGTCATCATCGTCGGCCCCGACGGGTCGAATCGGAGGTAACAAGTCGTCGCAGCCTGGCAGCACCCGAACCAGTTGAACCCTAAACAAGTTGGGTGGCATCTGGGTACCGTGGAACAAGGGGTTGCCCAGTTGAACGATTTTTCCCTTGGCGACATCGACCAACTCGTTGTTCACGAAGTGGAGGAGAGTGCACGGAACGTCGGCGGCGCCCTGCGAAAACATGTAGGGCGTCAGGGATGCCCAGTCAAAGGCAAGGAGATGAAGTCCTCGGCCGAGAGAGGCTTAATTAGTTACCGTGATGATGGCGTCGAGCTCGGCTAATGTCGAGGCACCGCCAACGGTGGGCGTGCAGTTGACGGAGCGGCCGCTTGCTGAAGAGGTGCCGGCCGGCGTACACCCGGGTGCATTAAGCTCCCGTGCCGGCGTCAGAGACACCAATGCCGCTTCCGCCGGAGGCACCAATGGCCCCGCCATCGCATTATGCGAGTTGCTGGCCGTGAAGCTAGGAATCGGGGGCGGCCCCTGTTGGCCGCCCGCAATCCACGCACTCAACCCCGAGATCAAGGTAGGCACAAGGGCGGTGATCGTCGCTCTGAGTCGTTGTTCCCCTTGCTCTTGGACAATCTCCGGAATCCGCGCCACCTATGCCTTGAGTTCTTGAACCTCTCGCGCCTGGCTTTCCGACCTGGTCTTTTTCTCCTTCCGCACACCAGCGGTATAGTATGACCCCCATTTTGTCGACAAGCCTTTGCCGGCCACACGACCAGCTGACGTCGGCTTACTGAGCTTATCCTTGTTCTTCATTATATTCAACCCCCTATTTAGAGTGGTGTCCCAAGGGTTGCTCTGAGTCGACCCCGCGCTACTGCTTTCAGTCGCCTGCGGAAGGAATGTGAACCATTTAGAAATTCGGCTTCATTAATTAGAATGCAACCATATGGAGCTAATTACGCGGGGGTGTATTCCTTACCAGAACAAGCTCAAGCTGCCTGGTCTTCGGATCCGGGGTAAGCTCCTTTGTTTTCGGGTCCTTCTTGTACCGGGCCCTGACAAAGTTCCTGGTCTGCTTGTCACCGTATTTATCGAAGAGGGGCGGTAGGCCTTGCTCGGCACGGTCCGCCTCCTCCTTGTCCCATATAGGCTCCGCCACTCTGTAACCGCCGGGACCGAGTGTGTGTTCCCCTATGTTCAGCTCCCGCATTTGTTTCCCCCACTCACTTGATTGGGAGCTTGCGGTGCTCGAGCAATTGATCTTGAAGTCGTTGTAGTCATCTTCGGTGATCGAAGGATTTTTCTCCTTGATCTTCTCATAACTCTCACCTTTCTCGATCATTCTCTTCACATTGCTTTTCCAAGTAGACAGGGCCTTGCTCATCTTCGTGAGGGCAGCATTGTTCACTTTATTCCCTTTGAGGCTTGTGTTTTCGAATTCAGCGGGGAACTTGTATCGTTCGTGCAGCTTCGTGAAGAGGAGGTGGCGCAAATTCCCCCGGTCAGGATGCCTCAGGTTCTCGGTGTTGATCCAGACGGTGCTCCGGACAATGCACCCGAGCTGAAGCGAGTACCCCTTGACTATTCGTTCGGGCGCTGTTGGATTCCCGTTGGAGTCCACTTCAGTAACTTCCTCCTTGAGGGTGCGGAGCACGATCGGGCGCCGGTCCTTCCGTTGCCTCTTCGGCTGGCTGCTATCTGTGCGTGCGCCGCCATCATCAGTGGTGGCATCCTCGACGGCACCATCAGTGGTGGCATCAGTGTGGTCATCCTCGGCGGCACCATCCGTGGTCTCAGGATCGGTGGGGAAGGCGGCGGCCTCATACAAGTGAGGTTGTTCCTCCATCTCCTGGGACAGCTCCCAGAATGCCTTGCCGCCCGAACCCCCGGCCTCATCGCTGTGGGCCATGTTTCTCTCTAAATAGAAACAAAGTTTGGTCAAAAAGTTGGTTATTGTCGACACCGAGGCATCCTAAAATCTAAGCTTTTATCATTGAGGGTTTTTCGACGCCAAGGCACCCTAAAAGCCTAACTTTTCATCATTTCGGTTTTTATCGACACCGAGGCACCCTAAAAGCCATGCATTAGTCACAAGTACGCCGGGGCACTTGATCCTACTTAATTAACTACTAAGATACCCCGGCCCATGCATTAGTCACAAGTACCCCATATGTCCTATTTTTAGCAAAGTCATGCTAAAATTCACGGAAAATTTCAGCATGACCTTTGCTGAAAATAGGACATATGGAGTACCCGAATTTGCCGGAACGGAAGTTAATCGACATTCCGGCAAACTCAAGGGCCTCTCGGGGTACCTGCAAAATCATCACGACACGATGGTCGGAGACAAAACCCAGCAAACTAGCAAAATCATCACAAATTGTTTTCTGTTAAAGATGA
>NC_041385.1:124205299-124208394 GCF_002162155.2 Triticum dicoccoides
TATGTAATTTTTGAGCTAGCTAAGCATATTGAGTCATTTTGGTGGAAAAAATGCTAACTATAGGTCATTTTAGAACTAGCCTAGGTTAAATAGGTCATTTTGGAGCTAAGTAAGGTTATTATGCCATTTTGGAGCTAACTAAGCAAATGAAGTCATTTTGGACCTAAAATATGTCACTTCTTAAGCATATTATATCATTTTAGAGCTAGCTAAGCATATTAAGTCATTTTGGAGGAAAAGATGCTAAGTATAGGTCATTTTAGAGCTATCCTAGGTCATTTTAGAGCTAAGTAAGGTTATTATGTCATTTTGGAGCTAGCTAAGCATGTGAAGTCATTTAGGAGCTAAACTATGTCATTTCTTAAGCATATTATGTCATTTTAGAGCTAGTTAAGCATATTAAGTAATTTTGGAGGAAAAGATGCTAAGTATAGGTCATTTTAGAGCTATCCTAGGTTAAATAGGTCATTTTGAAGCTAGCTAAGCATATTGAGTCATTTTGGAGGAAAAAATGCGAAGTATAGGTCATTTTAGAGCTATCCTAGGTTATTATGTCATTTTGGAGCTAGCTAAGCATATGAAGTCATTTAGGACCTAAAATATGTCATTTCTTAAGCATATTATGTCATTTTAGAGTTAGGTAAGCATATTAAGTCATCTTGCAGGAAAAGATGCTAAGTATAGGCCATTTTAGAGCTATCCTAGGTTAAATAGGTCATTTTGAAGCTAGCTAATCATATTAAGTCATTTTGGAGGGGGGAAATTCTAACTATAGGTCATTTTGGAGCTATCCTAGGTTATCTGGGTTATTTTGGAGCTTATTAAGCTTATTATGTAAATTTTGAGCTAGCTAAGCATATTGAGTCATTTTGGAGGAAAAAATTCTAAGTATAGGTCATTTTATAGCTATCCTAGGTTAAATAGGTCATTTTAGAGCTAAGTAAGGTTATTATGTCATTTTGGAGCTAGCTAAGCATCTGAAGTCATTTACGAGCTAAACTGTGTCATTTCTTAAGCATATTGTGTCATTTTAGAGCTAGGTAAGCAGATTAAGTCATTTTGGAGGAAAAGATGCTAAGTATAGGTCATTTTAGAGCTATCCCAGGTTAAATAGGTCATTTTGAAGCTAGCTAAGAATATTAAGTCATTTTGGAGGAAAAAATGCTAAGTATAGGTCATTTTAGAGCTATCCTAGGTTAAATAGGTCATTTTGGAGCTAATTAAGCTTATTATGTAATTTTTGAGCTAGCTAAGCATATTGAGTCATTTTGGAGGAAAAAAATGCTAACTATAGGTCATTTTAGAGCTAGCCTAGGTTAAATAGGTCATTTTGGAGATAAGTAAGGTTATTTTGTAATTTTTGAGCTAGCTAAGCATATTGAGTCATTTTGGTGGAAAAAATGCTAACTATAGGTCATTTTAGAGCTAGCCTAGGTTAAATAGGTCATTTTGGAGCTAAGTAAGGTTATTATGTCATTTTGGAGCTAACTAAGCATATGAAGTCATTTTGGACCTAAAATATGTCATTTCTTAAGCATATTATATCATTTTAGAGCTAGCTAAGCATATTAAGTCATTTTGGGGGAAAAGATGCTAAGTATAGGTTATTTTAGAGCTATCCTAGGTTAAATATGTCATTTTAGAGCTAAGTAAGGTTATTATGTCATTTTGGAGCTACCTAAGCATGTGAAGTCATTTAGGAGCTAAACTATGTCATTTCTTAAGCATATTATGTCATTTTAGAGCTAGTTAAGCATATTAAGTAATTTTGGAGGAAAAGATGCTAAGTATAGGTCATTTTAGAGCTATCCTAGGTTAAATAGGTCATTTTGAAGCTAGCTAAGCATATTAAGTAATTTTGGAGGAAAAAATGCTAAGTATAGGTCATTTTAGAGCTATCCTAGGTTAAATAGGTCATTTTGGAGCTAATTAAGCTTATTATGTAATTTTTGAGCTAGCTAAGCATATTGAGTCATTTTGGAGCAAAAAACTGCTAAGTATAGGTCATTTTAGAGCTATCCTAGGTTAAATAGGTCATTTTGGAGCTAATTAAGCTTATTATGTCATTTTTGAGCTAGCTAAGCATATTGAGTCATTTTACCGGAAAAAATGCTAAGTATAGGTCATTTTAGAGCTAGCCTAGGTTAAATAGGTCATTTTGGAGCTAAGTAAGGTTATTATGTCATTTTGGAGCTAGCTAAGCATATGAAGTCATTTAGGACCTAAAATATGTCATTTCTTAAGCATGTTATGTCATTTTAGAGTTAGGTAAGCATATTAAGTCATTTTGGAGGAAAAGATGCTAAGTATAGGTCATTTTAGAGCTATCCTAGGTTAAATAGGTCATTTTTAAGCTAGCTAAGCATATTAAGTCATTTTGGAGGAAAACAATTCGAAGTATAGGTCATTTTAGAGCTATCCTAGGTTAAATAGGTGATTTTGGAGCTAAGTAAGGTTATTATGTCATTTTGCAGCTAGCTAAGCATATGAAGTCATTTAGGACCTAAAATATGTCATTTCGTAAGCATGTTATGTCATTTTAGAGTTAGGTAAGCATATTAAGTCATTTTGGAGGAAAAGATGCTAAGTATAGGTCATTTTAGAGCTATCCTAGGTTAAATAGGTCATTTTGAAGCTAGCTAAGCATATTAAGTCATTTTGGAGGAAAAAAATGCTAAGTATAGGTCATTTTAGAGCTATCCTAGGTTAAATAGGTCATTTTGGAGCTAATTAAGCTTAATATGTAATTTTTGAGCTAGCTAAGCATATTGGGTCATTTTGGAGGAAAAAATGCTAAGTATAGGTCATTTTAGAGCTATCCTTGGTTAAATAGGTCATTTTAGAGCTAAGTAAGGTTATTATGTCATTTTGGAGCTAGCTAAGCATATGAAGTCATTTAGGAGCTAAACTATGTCATTTCTTAAGTATATTATGTCATTTTAGAGCTAGTTAAGCAGATTACGTAATTTTGGAGGAAAAGATGCTAAGTATAGGTCATTTTAGAGCTATCCTAGGTTAAATAGGTCATTTTGAAGCTAGCTAAGCATATTAAGTCATTTTGGAGGAAAAATGCTAAGTATAGGTCATTTTAGAGC
>NC_041385.1:124213538-124220471 GCF_002162155.2 Triticum dicoccoides
AGGTTAAATAGGTCATTTTGAAGCTAGCTAAGAATATTAAGTCATTTTGGAGGAAAAAATGCTAAGTATAGGTCATTTTAGAGCTATCCTAGGTTAAATAGGTCATTTTGGAGCTAATTAAGCTTATTATGTAATTTTTGAGCTAGCTAAGCATATTGAGTCATTTTGGAGGAAAAAAATGCTAACTATAGGTCATTTTAGAGCTAGCCTAGGTTAAATAGGTCATTTTGGAGATAAGTAAGGTTATTTTGTAATTTTTGAGCTAGCTAAGCATATTGAGTCATTTTGGTGGAAAAAATGCTAACTATAGGTCATTTTAGAGCTAGCCTAGGTTAAATAGGTCATTTTGGAGCTAAGTAAGGTTATTATGTCATTTTGGAGCTAACTAAGCATATGAAGTCATTTTGGACCTAAAATATGTCATTTCTTAAGCATATTATATCATTTTAGAGCTAGCTAAGCATATTAAGTCATTTTGGAGGAAAAGATGCTAAGTATAGGTCATTTTAGAGCTATCCTAGGTTAAATATGTCATTTTAGAGCTAAGTAAGGTTATTATGTCATTTTGGAGCTACCTAAGCATGTGAAGTCATTTAGGAGCTAAACTATGTCATTTCTTAAGCATATTATGCCATTTTAGAGCTAGTTAAGCATATTAAGTAATTTTGGAGGAAAAGATGCCAAGTATAGGTCATTTTAGAGCTATCCTAGGTTAAATAGGTCATTTTGAAGCTAGCTAAGCATATTAAGTAATTTTGGAGGAAAAAATGCTAAGTATAGGTCATTTTAGAGCTATCCTAGGTTAAATAGGTCATTTTGGAGCTAATTAAGCTTATTAGTAATTTTTGAGCTAGCTAAGCATATTGAGTCATTTTGGAGCAAAAAACTGCTAAGTATAGGTCATTTTAGAGCTATCCTAGGTTAAATAGGTCATTTTGGAGCTAATTAAGCTTATTATGTCATTTTTGAGCTAGCTAAGCATATTGAGTCATTTTACCGGAAAAAATGCTAAGTATAGGTCATTTTAGAGCTAGCCTAGGTTAAATAGGTCATTTTGGAGCTAAGTAAGGTTATTATGTCATTTTGGAGCTAGCTAAGCATATGAAGTCATTTAGGACCTAAAATATGTCATTTCTTAAGCATGTTATGTCATTTTAGAGTTAGGTAAGCATATTAAGTCATTTTGGAGGAAAAGATGCTAAGTATAGGTCATTTTAGAGCTATCCTAGGTTAAATAGGTCATTTTTAAGCTAGCTAAGCATATTAAGTCATTTTGGAGGAAAACAATTCGAAGTATAGGTCATTTTAGAGCTATCCTAGGTTAAATAGGTGATTTTGGAGCTAAGTAAGGTTATTATGTCATTTTGCAGCTAGCTAAGCATATGAAGTCATTTAGGACCTAAAATATGTCATTTCTTAAGCATATTATGTCATTTTAGAGTTAGGTAAGCATATTAAGTCATCTTGTAGGAAAACATGCTAAGTATAGGCCATTTTAGAGCTATCCTAGGTTAAATAGGTCATTTTGAAGCTAGCTAAGCATATTAAGTCATTTTGGAGGAAACAAATTCTAACTATAGGTCATTTTGGAGCTATCCTAGGTTATATAGGTTATTTTGGAGCAAATTAAGCTTATTATGTAATTTTTGAGCTAGCTAAGCATATTGAGTCGTTTTGGAGGGAAAAATGCTAAGTATAGGTCATTTTATAGCTATCCTAGGTTAAATAGCTTATTTTAGAGCTAAGTAAGGTTATTATGTCATTTTGGAGCTAGCTAAGCATATGAAGTCATTTAGGAGCTAAAATATGCCATTTCTTAAGCATATTATGTCATTTTAGAGCTAGTTAAGCATATTAAGTCATTTTGGAGGAAAAGATGCTAAGTATAGGTCATTTTAGAGCTATCCTGGGTGAAATAGGTCATTTTGAAGCTAGCTAAGCATATTATGTCATTTGGGAGGAAAAAATGCTAAGTATAGGTCATTTTAGAGCTATCCTAGGTTAAATAGGTCATTTTGGAGCTAATTAAGCTTATTATGTAATTTTTGAGCTAGCTAAGCATATTGAGTCATTTTGGAGCAAAAAAATGCTAAGTATAGGTCATTTTAGAGCTATCCTAGGTTAAATAGGTCATTTTAGAGCTAAGTAAGGTTATTATGTCATTTTGGAGCTAGCTAAGCATGTGAAGTCATTTAGGAGCTAAACTATGTCATTACTTAAGCATATTATGTCATTTTAGAGCTAGTTAAGCAGATTAAGTAAATTTGGAGAAAATATGCTAAGTATAGGTCATTTTAGAGCTATCCTAGGTTAAATAGGTCATTTTGAAGCTAGATAAGCATATTAAGTCATTTTGGAGGAAAAATGCTAAGTATAGGTCATTTTAGAGCTATCCTAGGTTAAATAGGTCATTTTGGAGCTAATTAAGCTTATTATGTAATTTTTGAGCTAGCTAAGCATATTGAGTCATTTTGGTGGAAAAATGCTAACTATAGGTCATATTAGAGCTAGCCTAGGTTAAATAGGTCATTTTGGAGCTAAGTAAGGTTATTATGTCATTTTGGAGCTAGCTAAGCATATGAAGTCATTTAGGACCTAAAATATGTCATTTCTTAAGCATATTATATCATTTTAGAGCTAGCTAAGCATATTAAGTCATTTTGGAGGAAAAGATGCTAAGTATAGGTCATGTTAGAGCTATCCTAGGTCATTTTAGAGCTAAGTAAGGTTATTATGTCATTTTGGAGCTAACTAAGCATGTGAAGTCATTTAGGAGCTAAACTATGTCATTTCTTAAGCATATTATGTCATTTTTGAGCTAGTTAAGCAGATTAAGTAATTTTGGAGGAAAAGATGCTAAGTATAGGTCATTTTAGAGCTATCCTAGGTTAAATAGGTCATTTTGAAGCTAGCTAAGCATATTAAGTCATTTTGGAGGAAAAATGCTAAGTATAGGTCATTTTAGAGCTATCCTAGGTTAAATAGGTCATTTTGGAGCTAATTAAGCTTATTATGTAATTTTTGAGCTAGCTAAGCATATTGAGTCATTTTGGTGGAAAAATTCTAACTATAGGTCATTTTAGAGCTAGCCTAGGTTAAATAGGTCATTTTGGAGCTAGGTAAGGTTATTATGTAATTTTTGAGCTAGCTAAGCATATTGAGTCATTTTGGTGGAAAAATGCTAACTATAGGTCATTTTAGAACTAGCCTAGGTTAAATAGGTCATTTTGGAGCTAAGTAAGGTTATTATGTCATTTTGGAGCTAACTAAGCAAATGAAGTCATTTTGGACCTAAAATATGTCATTTCTTAAGCATATTATATCCTTTTAGAGCTAGCTAAGTCATTTTGGAGGAAAAGATGCTAAGTATAGGTCATTTTAGAGCTATCGTAGGTCATTTTAGAGCTAAGTAAGGTTATTATGTCATTTTGGAGCTAGCTAAGCATGTGAAGTCATTTAGGAGTTAAACTATGTCATTTCTTAAGCATATTATGTCATTTTAGAGCTAGTTAAGCATATTAAGTAATTTTGGAGGAAAAGATGCTAAGTATAGGTCATTTTAGAGCTATCCTAGGTTAAATAGGTCATTTTGAAGCTAGCTAAGCATATTAAGTCATTTTGGAGGAAAAATGCTAAGTATAGGTCATTTTAGAGCTATCCTAGGTTAAATAGGTCATTTTGCAGCTAATTAAGCTTATTATGTAATTTTTGAGCTAGCTAAGCATATTGAGTCATTTTGGTGGAAAAAATGCTCTCTATAGGTCATTTTAGAGCTAGCCTAGGTTAAATAGGTCATTTTGGAGCTAAGTAAGGTTATTATGTAATTTTTGAGCTAGCTAAGCATATTGAGTCATTTTGGTGGAAAAAATGCTAACTATAGGTCATTTTAGAACTAGCCTAGGTTAAATAGGTCATTTTGGAGCTAAGTAAGGTTATTATGCCATTTTGGAGCTAACTAAGCAAATGAAGTCATTTTGGACCTAAAATATGTCACTTCTTAAGCATATTATATCATTTTAGAGCTAGCTAAGCATATTAAGTCATTTTGGAGGAAAAGATGCTAAGTATAGGTCATTTTAGAGCTATCCTAGGTCATTTTAGAGCTAAGTAAGGTTATTATGTCATTTTGGAGCTAGCTAAGCATGTGAAGTCATTTAGGAGCTAAACTATGTCATTTCTTAAGCATATTATGTCATTTTAGAGCTAGTTAAGCATATTAAGTAATTTTGGAGGAAAAGATGCTAAGTATAGGTCATTTTAGAGCTATCCTAGGTTAAATAGGTCATTTTGAAGCTAGCTAAGCATATTAAGTAATTTTGGAGAAAAAATGCTAAGTATAGGTCATTTTAGAGCTATCCTAGGTTAAATAGGTCATTTTCGAGCTAATTAAGCTTATTATGTAATTTTTGAGCTAGCTAAGCATATTGAGAGCAAAAAAATGCTAAGTATAGGTCATTTTAGAGCTATCCTAGGTTAAATAGGTCAGTTTGGAGCTAAGTATGGTTATTATGTCATTTTGGAGCTAGCTAAGCATATGAAGTCATTTAGGAGCTAAAATATGTCATTTCTTAAGCATATTATGTCATTTTAGAGCTAGTTAAGCATATTAAGTCATTTTGGAGGAAAAGATGCTAAGTATAGGTCATTTTAGAGCTATCCTAGGTTAAATAGGTCATTTTGAAGCTAGCTAAGCATATTAAGTCATTTTGGAGGAAAAAATGCTAAGTATAGGTCATTTTAGAGCTATCCTAGGTTAAATAGGTCATTTTGGAGCTAATTAAGCTTATTATGTAATTTTTGAGCTAGCTAAGCATATTGAGTCATTTTGGAGGAAAAAATGCTAAGTATAGGTCATTTTAGAGCTATCCTAGGTTAAATAGGTCATTTTAGAGCTAAGTAAGGTTATTATGTCATTTTGGAGCTAGCTAAGCATGTGAAGTCATTTAGGAGCTAAACTATGTCATTTCTTAAGCATATTATGTCATTTTAGAGCTAGTTAAGCAGATTAAGTAAATTTGGAGAAAAGATGCTAAGTATAGGTCATTTTAGAGCTATCCTAGGTTAAATAGGTCATTTTGAAGCTAGCTAAGCATATTAAGTCATTTTGGAGGAAAAATGCTAAGTGTAGGTCATTTTATATCTATTCTAGGTTAAATAGGTCATTTTGGAGCTAATTAAGCTTATTATGTAATTTTTGAGCTAGCTAAGCATATTGAGTCATTTTGGTGGAAAAAATGCTAACTATAGGTCATATTAGAGCTAGCCTAGGTTAAATAGGTCATTTTGGAGCTAAGTAAGGTTATTATGTCATTTTGGAGCTAGCTAAGCATATGAAGTCATTTAGGACCTCAAATATGTCATTTCTTAAGCATATTATATCATTTTAGAGCTAGCTAAGCATATTAAGTCATTTTGGAGGAAAAGATGCTAAGTATAGGTCATTTTAGAGCTATCCTAGGTTAAATATGTCATTTTAGAGTTAAGCAAGGTTATTATGTCATTTTGGAGCTAGCTAAGCATGTGAAGTCATTTAGGAGCTAAACTATGTCATTTCTTAAGCATATTATGTCATTTTGGAGCTAGTTAAACATATTGAGTAATTTTGGAGGAAAAGATGCCAAGTATAGGTCATTATAGAGCTATCCTAGGTTAAATAGGTCATTTTGAAGCTAGCTAAGCATATTAAGTTATTTTGGAGGAAAAAATGCTAAGTATAGTTATTTTTTAGAGCTATCCTAGGTTAAATAGGTCATTTTGGAGCTAATTAAGTTTATTGTGTAATTTTTAAGCTAGCTAAGCATATTGAGTCATTTTGGAGCAAAAAAATGCTAAGTATAGGTCATTTTAGAGCTATCCTAGGTTAAATAGGTCATTTTAAAGCTAATTAAGCTTATTATGTCATTTTTGAGCTAGCTAAGCATATTGAGTCATTTTACAGGAAAAAATGCTAAGTATAGGTCATTTTAGAGCTAGTCTAGGTTAAATAGGTCATTTTGGAGCTTAGTAAGGTTATTATGTCATTTTGGAGCTAGCTAAGCAAATGAAGTCATTTAGGACCTAAAATATGTCATTTCTTAAGCATGTTATGTCATTTTAGAGTTAGGTAAGCATATTAAGTCATTTTGGAGGAAAAGATGCTAAGTATAGGTCATTTTAGAGCTATCCTAGGTTAAATAGGTCATTTTGAAGCTAGCTAAGCATATTAAGTCATTTTGGATGAAAAAAATGCTAAGTATAGGTCATTTTAGAGCTATCCTAGGTTAAATAGGTCATTTTGGAGCTAATTAAGCTTAATATGTAATTTTTGAGCTAGCTAAGCATATTGGGTCATTTTGGAGGAAAAAATGCTAAGTATAGGTCATTTCAGAGCTATCCTTGGTTAAATAGGTCATTTTAGAGCTAAGTAAGGTTATTATGTCATTTTGGAGCTAGCTAAGCATATGAAGTCATTTAGGAGCTAAACTATGTCATTTCTTAAGTATATTATGTCATTTTAGAGCTAGTTAAGCAGATTAAGTAATTTTGGAGGAAAAGATGCTAAGTATAGGTCATTTTAGAGCTATCCTAGGTTAAATAGGTCATTTTGAAGCTAGCTAAGCATATTAAGTCATTTTGGAGGAAAAATGCTAAGTATAGGTCATTTTAGAGCTATCCTAGGTTAAATAGGTCATTTTGGAGCTAATTAAGCTTATTATGTAATTTTTGAGCTAGCTAAGCATATTGAGTCATTTTGGTGGAAAAATGCTAACTATAGGTCATATTAGAGCTAGCCTAGGTTAAATAGGTCATTTTGGAGCTAAGTAAGGTTATTATGTCATTTTGGAGCTAGCTAAGCATATGAAGTCATTTAGGACCTAAAATATGTCATTTCTTAAGCATATTATATCATTTTAGAGCTAGCTAAGCATATTAAGTCATTTTGGAGGAAAAGAT
>NC_041385.1:124221536-124228553 GCF_002162155.2 Triticum dicoccoides
TAAACTATGTCATTTCTTAAGCATATTATGTCATTTTAGAGCTAGTTAAGCATATTAAGTAATTTTGGAGGAAAAGATGCTAAGTATAGGTCATTTTAGAGCTATCCTAGGTTAAATAGGTCATTTTGAAGCTAGCTAAGCATATTAAGTCATTTTGGAGGAAAAATGCTAAGTATAGGTCATTTTAGAGCTATCCTAGGTTAAATAGGTCATTTTGCAGCTAATTAAGCTTATTATGTAATTTTTGAGCTAGCTAAGCATATTGAGTCATTTTGGTGGAAAAAATGCTAACTATAGGTCATTTTAGAACTAGCCTAGGTTAAATAGGTCATTTTGGAGCTAAGTAAGGTTATTATGCCATTTTGGAGCTAACTAAGCAAATGAAGTCATTTTGGACCTAAAATATGTCACTTCTTAAGCATATTATATCATTTTAGAACTAGCTAAGCATATTAAGTCATTTTGGAGGAAAAGATGCTAAGTATAGGTCATTTTAGAGCTATCCTAGGTCATTTTAGAGCTAAGTAAGGTTATTATGTCATTTTGGAGCTAGCTAAGCATGTGAAGTCATTTAGGAGCTAAACTATGTCATTTCTTAAGCATATTATGTCATTTTAGAGCTAGTTAAGCATATTAAGTAATTTTGGAGGAAAAGATGCTAAGTATAGGTCATTTTAGAGCTATCCTAGGTTAAATAGGTCATTTTGAAGCTAGCTAAGCATATTGAGTCATTTTGGAGGAAAAAATGCTAAGTATAGGTCATTTTAGAGCTATCCTAGGTTATTATGTCATTTTGGAGCTAGCTAAGCATATGAAGTCATTTAGGACCTAAAATATGTCATTTCTTAAGCATATTATGTCATTTTAGAGTTAGGTAAGCATATTAAGTCATCTTGCAGGAAAAGACGCTAAGTATAGGCCATTTTAGAGCTATCCTAGGTTAAATAGGTCATTTTGAAGCTAGCTAATCATATTAAGTAATTTTGGAGGGGGGAAATTCTAACTATAGGTCATTTTGGAGCTATCCTAGGTTATCTGGGTTATTTTGGAGCTTATTAAGCTTATTATGTAAATTTTGAGCTAGCTAAGCATATTGAGTCATTTTGGAGGAAAAAATTCTAAGTATAGGTCATTTTATAGCTATCCTAGGTTAAATAGGTCATTTTAGAGCTAAGTAAGGTTATTATGTCATTTTGGAGCTAGCTAAGCATCTGAAGTCATTTACGAGCTAAACTGTGTCATTTCTTAAGCATATTGTGTCATTTTAGAGCTAGGTAAGCAGATTAAATCATTTTGGAGGAAAAGATGCTAAGTATAGGTCATTTTAGAGCTATCCTAGGTTAAATAGGTCATTTTGAAGCTAGCTAAGAATATTAAGTCATTTTGGAGGAAAAAATGCTAAGTATAGGTCATTTTAGAGCTATCCTAGGTTAAATAGGTCATTTTGGAGCTAATTAAGCTTATTATGTAATTTTTGAGCTAGCTAAGCATATTGAGTCATTTTGGAGGAAAAAAATGCTAACTATAGGTCATTTTAGAGCTAGCCTAGGTTAAATAGGTCATTTTGGAGATAAGTAAGGTTATTTTGTAATTTTTGAGCTAGCTAAGCATATTGAGTCATTTTGGTGGAAAAAATGCTAACTATAGGTCATTTTAGAGCTAGCCTAGGTTAAATAGGTCATTTTGGAGCTAAGTAAGGTTATTATGTCATTTTGGAGCTAACTAAGCATATGAAGTCATTTTGGACCTAAAATATGTCATTTCTTAAACATATTATATCATTTTAGAGCTAGCTAAGCATATTAAGTCATTTTGGGGGAAAAGATGCTAAGTATAGGTTATTTTAGAGCTATCCTAGGTTAAATATGTCATTTTAGAGCTAAGTAAGGTTATTATGTCATTTTGGAGCTACCTAAGCATGTGAAGTCATTTAGGAGCTAAACTATGTCATTTCTTAAGCATATTATGTCATTTTAGAGCTAGTTAAGCATATTAAGTAATTTTGGAGGAAAAGATGCTAAGTATAGGTCATTTTAGAGCTATCCTAGGTTAAATAGGTCATTTTGAAGCTAGCTAAGCATATTAAGTAATTTTGGAGGAAAAAATGCTAAGTATAGGTCATTTTAGAGCTATCCTAGGTTAAATAGGTCATTTTGGAGCTAATTAAGCTTATTATGTAATTTTTGAGCTAGCTAAGCATATTGAGTCATTTTGGAGCAAAAAACTGCTAAGTATAGGTCATTTTAGAGCTATCCTAGGTTAAATAGGTCATTTTGGAGCTAATTAAGCTTATTATGTCATTTTTGAGCTAGCTAAGCATATTGAGTCATTTTACCGGAAAAAATGCTAAGTATAGGTCATTTTAGAGCTAGCCTAGGTTAAATAGGTCATTTTGGAGCTAAGTAAGGTTATTATGTCATTTTGGAGCTAGCTAAGCATATGAAGTCATTTAGGACCTAAAATATATCATTTCTTAAGCATGTTATGTCATTTTAGAGTTAGGTAAGCATATTAAGTCATTTTGGAGGAAAAGATGCTAAGTATAGGTCATTTTAGAGCTATCCTAGGTTAAATAGGTCATTTTTAAGCTAGCTAAGCATATTAAGTCATTTTGGAGGAAAACAATTCGAAGTATAGGTCATTTTAGAGCTATCCTAGGTTAAATAGGTGATTTTGGAGCTAAGTAAGGTTATTATGTCATTTTGCAGCTAGCTAAGCATATGAAGTCATTTAGGACCTAAAATATGTCATTTCGTAAGCATGTTATGTCATTTTAGAGTTAGGTAAGCATATTAAGTCATTTTGGAGGAAAAGATGCTAAGTATAGGTCATTTTAGAGCTATCCTAGGTTAAATAGGTCATTTTGAAGCTAGCTAAGCATATTAAGTCATTTTGGAGGAAAAAAAAGCTAAGTATAGGTCATTTTAGAGCTATCCTAGGTTAAATAGGTCATTTTGGAGCTAATTAAGCTTAATATGTAATTTTTGAGCTAGCTAAGCATATTGGGTCATTTTGGAGGAAAAAATGCTAAGTATAGGTCATTTTAGAGCTATCCTTGGTTAAATAGGTCATTTTAGAGCTAAGTAAGGTTATTATGTCATTTTGGAGCTAGCTAAGCATATGAAGTCATTTAGGAGCTAAACTATGTCATTTCTTAAGTATATTATGTCATTTTAGAGCTAGTTAAGCAGATTACGTAATTTTGGAGGAAAAGATGCTAAGTATAGGTCATTTTAGAGCTATCCTAGGTTAAATAGGTCATTTTGAAGCTAGCTAAGCATATTAAGTCATTTTGGAGGAAAAATGCTAAGTATAGGTCATTTTAGAGCTATCCTAGGTTAAATAGGTCATTTTGGAGCTAATTAAGCTTATTATGTAATTTTTGAGCTAGCTAAGCATATTGAGTCATTTTGGTGGAAAAATGCTAACTATAGGTCATATTAGAGCTAGCCTAGGTTAAATAGGTCATTTTGGAGCTAAGTACGGTTATTATGTCATTTTGGAGCTAGCTAAGCATATGAAGTCATTTAGGACCTAAAATATGTCATTTCTTAAGCATATTATATCATTTTAGAGCTAGCTAAGCATATTAAGTCATTTTGGAGGAAAAGATGCTAAGTATAGGTCATGTTAGAGCTATCCTAGGTCATTTTAGAGCTAAGTAAGGTTATTATGTCATTTTGGAGCTAACTAAGCATGTGAAGTCATTTAGGAGCTAAACTATGTCATTTCTTAAGCATATTATGTCATTTTTGAGCTAGTTAAGCACATTAAGTAATTTTGGAGGAAAAGATGCTAAGTATAGGTCATTTTAGAGCTATCCTAGGTTAAATAGGTCATTTTGAAGCTAGCTAAGCATATTAAGTCATTTTGGAGGAAAAATGCTAAGTATAGGTCATTTTAGAGCTATCCTAGGTTAAATAGGTCATTTTGGAGCTAATTAAGCTTATTATGTAATTTTTGAGCTAGCTAAGCATATTGAGTCATTTTGGTGGAAAAATTCTAACTATAGGTCATTTTAGAGCTAGCCTAGGTTAAATAGGTCATTTTGGAGCTAAGTAAGGTTATTATGTAATTTTTGAGCTAGCTAAGCATATTGAGTCATTTTGGTGGAAAAATGCTAACTATAGGTCATTTTAGAACTAGCCTAGGTTAAATAGGTCATTTTGGAGCTAAGTAAGGTTATTATGTCATTTTGGAGCTAACTAAGCAAATGAAGTCATTTTGGACCTAAAATATGTCATTTCTTAAGCATATTATATCCTTTTAGAGCTAGCTAAGTCATTTTGGAGGAAAAGATGCTAAGTATAGGTCATTTTAGAGCTATCGTAGGTCATTTTAGAGCTAAGTAAGGTTATTATGTCATTTTGGAGCTAGCTAAGCATGTGAAGTCATTTAGGAGCTAAACTATGTCATTTCTTAAGCATATTATGTCATTTTAGAGCTAGTTAAGCATATTAAGTAATTTTGGAGGAAAAGATGCTAAGTATAGGTCATTTTAGAGCTATCCTAGGTTAAATAGGTCATTTTGAAGCTAGCTAAGCATATTAAGTCATTTTGGAGGAAAAATGCTAAGTATAGGTCATTTTAGAGCTATCCTAGGTTAAATAGGTCATTTTGCAGCTAATTAAGCTTATTATGTAATTTTTGAGCTAGCTAAGCATATTGAGTCATTTTGGTGGAAAAAATGCTCTCTATAGGTCATTTTAGAGCTAGCCTAGGTTAAATAGGTCATTTTGGAGCTAAGTAAGGTTAGTATGTAATTTTTGAGCTAGCTAAGCATATTGAGTCATTTTGGTGGAAAAAATGCTAACTATAGGTCATTTTAGAACTAGCCTAGGTTAAATAGGTCATTTTGGAGCTAAGTAAGGTTATTATGCCATTTTGGAGCTAACTAAGCAAATGAAGTCATTTTGGACCTAAAATATGTCACTTCTTAAGCATATTATATCATTTTAGAGCTAGCTAAGCATATTAAGTCATTTTGGAGGAAAAGATGCTAAGTATAGGTCATTTTAGAGCTATCCTAGGTCATTTTAGAGCTAAGTAAGGTTATTATGTCATTTTGGAGCTAGCTAAGCATATGAAGTCATTTAGGAGCTAAACTATGTCATTTCTTAAGCATATTATGTCATTTTAGAGCTAGTTAAGCATATTAAGTAATTTTGGAGGAAGAGATGCTAAGTATAGGTCATTTTAGAGCTATCCTAGGTTAAATAGGTCATTTTGAAGCTAGCTAAGCATATGAAGTCATTTTGGAGGAAAAAATGCGAAGTATAGGTCATTTTAGAGCTATCCTAGGTTAAATAGGTCATTTTGGAGCTAAGTAAGGTTATTATGTCATTTTGGAGCTAGCTAAGCATATGAAGTCATTTAGGACCTAAAATATGTCATTTCTTAAGCATATTATGTCATTTTAGAGTTAGGTAAGCATATTAAGTCATCTTGCAGGAAAAGATGCTAAGTATAGGCCATTTTAGAGCTATCCTAGGTTAAATAGGTCATTTTGAAGCTAGCTAATCATATTAAGTCATTTTGGAGGGGGGAAATTCTAACTATAGGTCATTTTGGAGCTATCCTAGGTTATATGGGTTATTTTGGAGCTTATTAAGCTTGTTATGTAAATTTTGAGCTAGCTAAGCATATTGAGTCATTTTGGAGGAAAAAATGCTAAGTATAGGTCATTTTATAGATATCCTAGGTTAAATAGGTCATTTTAGAGCTAAGTAAGGTTATTATGTCATTTTGGAGCTAGCTAAGCATCTGAAGTCATTTACGAGCTAAACTGTGTCATTTCTTAAGCATATTGTGTCATTTTAGAGCTAGGTAAACAGATTAAGTCATTTTGGAGGAAAAGATGCTAAGTATAGGTCATTTTAGAGCTATCCTAGGTTAAATAGGTCATTTTGAAGCTAGCTAAGAATATTAAGTCATTTTGGAGGAAAAAATGCTAAGTATAGGTCATTTTAGAGCTATCCTAGGTTAAATAGGTCATTTTGGAGCTAATTAAGCTTATTATGTAATTTTTGAGCTAGCTAAGCATATTGAGTCATTTTGGAGGAAAAAAATGCTAACTATAGGTCATTTTAGAGCTAGCCTAGGTTAAATAGGTCATTTTGGAGATAAGTAAGGGTATTTTGTAATTTTTGAGCTAGCTAAGCATATTGAGTCATTTTGGTGGAAAAAATGCTAACTATAGGTCATTTTAGAGCTAGCCTAGGTTAAATAGGTCATTTTGGAGCTAAGTAAGGTTATTATGTCATTTTGGAGCTAACTAAGCATATGAAGTCATTTTGGACCTAAAATATGTCATTTCTTAAGCATATTATATCATTTTAGAGCTAGTTAAGCATATTAAGTCATTTTGGAGGAAAAGATGCTAAGTATAGGTCATTTTAGAGCTATCCTAGGTTAAATATGTCATTTTAGAGCTAAGTAAGGTTATTATGTCATTTTGGAGCTACCTAAGCATGGGAAGTCATTTAGGAGCTAAACTATGTCATTTCTTAAGCATATTATGTCATTTTAGAGCTAGTTAAGCATATTAAGTAATTTTGGAGGAAAAGATGCTAAGTATAGGTCATTTTAGAGCTATCCTAGGTTAAATAGGTCATTTTGAAGCTAGCTAAGCATATTAAGTAATTTTGGAGGAAAAAATGCTAAGTATAGGTCATTTTAGAGCTATCCTAGGTTAAATAGGTCATTTTGGAGCTAATTAAGCTTATTATGTAATTTTTGAGCTAGCTAAGCATATTGAGTCATTTTGGAGCAAAAAACTGCTAAGTATAGGTCATTTTAGAGCTATCCTAGGTTAAATAGGTCATTTTGGAGCTAATTAAGCTTATTATGTCATTTTTGAGCTAGCTAAGCATATTGAGTCATTTTACCGGAAAAAATGCTAAGTATAGGTCATTTTAGAGCTAGCCTAGGTTAAATAGGTCATTTTGGAGCTAAGTAAGGTTATTATGTCATTTTGGAGCTAGCTAAGCATATGAAGTCATTTAGGACCTAAAATAT
>NC_041385.1:124229725-124234442 GCF_002162155.2 Triticum dicoccoides
CATTTTAGAGCTATCCTAGGTTAAATAGGTCATTTTGAAGCTAGCTAAGCATATTAAGTCATTTTGGAGGAAACAAATTCTAACTATAGGTCATTTTGGAGCTATCCTAGGTTATATAGGTTATTTTGGAGCAAATTAAGCTTATTATGTAATTTTTGAGCTAGCTAAGCATATTGAGTCGTTTTGGAGGGAAAAATGCTAAGTATAGGTCATTTTATAGCTATCCTAGGTTAAATAGGTTATTTTAGAGCTAAGTAAGGTTATTATGTCATTTTGGAGCTAGCTAAGCATATGAAGTCATTTAGGAGCTAAAATATGCCATTTCTTAAGCATATTATGTCATTTTAGAGCTAGTTAAGCATATTAAGTCATTTTGGAGGAAAAGATGCTAAGTATAGGTCATTTTAGAGCTATCCTGGGTTAAATAGGTCATTTTGAAGCTAGCTAAGCATATTAAGTCATTTGGGAGGAAAAAATGCTAAGTATAGGTCATTTTAGAGCTATCCTAGGTTAAATAGGTCATTTTGGAGCTAATTAAGCTTATTATGTAATTTTTGAGCTAGCTAAGCATATTGAGTCATTTTGGAGCAAAACAATGCTAAGTATAGGTCATTTTAGAGCTATCCTAGGTTAAATAGGTCATTTTAGAGCTAAGTAAGGTTATTATGTCATTTTGGAGCTAGCTAAGCATGTGAAGTCATTTAGGAGCTAAACTATGTCATTACTTAAGCATATTATGTCATTTTAGAGCTAGTTAAGCAGATTAAGTAAATTTGGAGAAAATATGCTAAGTATAGGTCATTTTAGAGCTATCCTAGGTTAAATAGGTCATTTTGAAGCTAGATAAGCATATTAAGTCATTTTGGAGGAAAAATGCTAAGTATAGGTCATTTTAGAGCTATCCTAGGTTAAATAGGTCATTTTGGAGCTAATTAAGCTTATTATGTAATTTTTGAGCTAGCTAAGCATATTGAGTCATTTTGGTGGAAAAATGCTAACTATAGATCATATTAGAGCTAGCCTAGGTTAAATAGGTCATTTTGGAGCTAAGTAAGGTTATTATGTCATTTTGGAGCTAGCTAAGCATATGAAGTCATTTAGGACCTAAAATATGTCATTTCTTAAGCATATTATATCATTTTAGAGCTAGCTAAGCATATTAAGTCATTTTGGAGGAAAAGATGCTAAGTATAGGTCATTTTAGAGCTATCCTAGGTTAAATATGTCATTTTAGAGCTAAGTAAGGTTATTATGTCATTTTGGAGCTAGCTAAGCATGTGAAGTCATTTAGAAGCTAAACTATGTCATTTCTTAAGCATATTATGTCATTTTGGAGATAGTTAAACATATTAAGTAATTTTGGAGGAAAAGATGCTAAGTATAGGTCATTTTAGAGCTATCCTAGGTTAAATAGGTCATTTTGAAGCTAGCTAAGCATATTGAGTCATTTTGGAGGAAAAAATGCTAAGTATAGGTCATTTTAGAGCTATCCTAGGTTAAATAGGTCATTTTGGAGCTAATTAAGCTTATTATGTAATTTTTAAGCTAGCTAAGCATATTGAGTCATTTTGGAGCAAAAAAATGCTAAGTATAGGTCATTTTAGAGCTATCCTAGGTTAAATAGGTCATTTTAAAGCTAATTAAGCTTATTATGTCATTTTTGAGCTAGCTAAGCATATTGAGTCATTTGACAGGAAAAAATGCTAAGTATAGGTCATTTTAGAGCTAGCCTAGGTTAAATAGGTCATTTTGGAGCTAAGTAAGGTTATTATGTCATTTTGGAGCTAGCTAAGCATATGAAGTCATTTAGGACCTAAAATATGTCATTTCTTAAGCATGTTATGTCATTTTAGAGTTAGGTAAGCATATTAAGTCATCTTGCAGGAAAAGATGCTAAGTATAGGTCATTTTAGAGCTATCCTAGGTTAAATAGGTCATTTTGAAGCTAGCTAAGCATATTAAGTCATTTTGGAGGAAAAATGCTAAGTATAGGTCATTTTAGAGCTATCCTAGGTTAAATAGGTCATTTTGCAGCTAATTAAGCTTATTATGTAATTCTTGAGCTAGCTAAGCATATTGAGTCATTTTGGTGGAAAAAATGCTCTCTATAGGTCATTTTAGAGCTAGCCTAGGTTAAATAGGTCATTTTGGAGCTAAGTAAGGTTAGTATGTAATTTTTGAGCTAGCTAAGCATATTGAGTCATTTTGGTGGAAAAAATGCTAACTATAGGTCATTTTAGAACTAGCCTAGGTTAAATAGGTCATTTTGGAGCTAAGTAAGGTTATTATGCCATTTTGGAGCTAACTAAGCAAATGAAGTCATTTTGGACCTAAAATATGTCACTTCTTAAGCATATTATATCATTTTAGAGCTAGCTAAGCATATTAAGTCATTTTGGAGGAAAAGATGCTAAGTATAGGTCATTTTAGAGCTATCCTAGGTCGTTTTAGAGCTAAGTAAGGTTATTATGTCATTTTGGAGCTAGCTAAGCATGTGAAGTCATTTAGGAGCTAAACTATGTCATTTCTTAAGCATATTATGTCATTTTAGAGCTAGTTAAGCATATTAAGTAATTTTGGAGGAAAAGATGCTAAGTATAGGTCATTTTAGAGCTATCCTAGGTTAAATAGGTCATTTTGAAGCTAGCTAAGCATATGAAGTCATTTTGGAGGAAAAAATGCGAAGTATAGGTCATTTTAGAGCTATCCTAGGTTAAATACGTCATTTTGGAGCTAAGTAAGGTTATTATGTCATTTTGGAGCTAGCTAAGCATATGAAGTCATTTAGGACCTAAAATATGTCATTTCTTAAGCATATTATGTCATTTTAGAGTTAGGTAAGCATATTAAGTCATCTTGCAGGAAAAGATGCTAAGTATAGGCCATTTTAGAGCTATCCTAGGTTAAATAGGTCATTTTGAAGCTAGCTAATCATATTAAGTCATTTTGGAGGGGGGAAATTCTAACTATAGGTCATTTTGGAGCTATCCTAGGTTATATGGGTTATTTTGGAGCTTATTAAGCTTATTATGTAAATTTTGAGCTAGCTAAGCATATTGAGTCATTTTGGAGGAAAAAATGCTAAGTATAGGTCATTTTAGAGCTATCCTAGGTTAAATAGGTCATTTTAGAGCTAAGTAAGGTTATTATGTCATTTTGGAGCTAGCTAAGCATCTGAAGTCATTTACGAGCTAAACTGTGTCATTTCTTAAGCATATTGTGTCATTTTAGAGCTAGGTAAGCAGATTAAGTCATTTTGGAGGAAAAGATGCTAAGTATAGGTCATTTTAGAGCTATACTAGGTTAAATAGGTCATTTTGAAGCTAGCTAAGAATATTAAGTCATTTTGGAGGAAAAAATGCTAAGTATAGGTCATTTTAGAGCTATCCTAGGTTAAATAGGTCATTTTGGAGCTAATTAAGCTTATTATGTAATTTTTGAGCTAGCTAAGCATATTGAGTCATTTTGGAGGAAAAAAATGCTAACTATAGGTCATTTTAGAGCTAGCCTAGGTTAAATAGGTCATTTTGGAGATAAGTAAGGTTATTTTGTAATTTTTGAGCTAGCTAAGCATATTGAGTCATTTTGGTGGAAAAAATGCTAACTATAGGTCATTTTAGAGCTAGCCTAGGTTAAATAGGTCATTTTGGAGCTAAGTAAGGTTATTATGTCATTTTGGAGCTAACTAAGCATATGAAGTCATTTTGGACCTAAAATATGTCATTTCTTAAGCATATTATATCATTTTAGAGCTAGCTAAGCATATTAAGTCATTTTGGAGGAAAAGGTGCTAAGTATAGGTCATTTTAGAGCTATCCTAGGTTAAATATGTCATTTTAGAGCTAAGTAAGGTTATTATGTCATTTTGGAGCTACCTAAGCATGTGAAGTCATTTAGGAGCTAAACTATGTCATTTCTTAAGCATATTATGTCATTTTAGAGCTAGTTAAGCATATTAAGTAATTTTGGAGGAAAAGATGCTAAGTATAGGTCATCTTAGAGCTATCCTAGGTTAAATAGGTCATTTTGAAGCTAGCTAAGCATATTAAGTAATTTTGGAGGAAAAAATGCTAAGTATAGGTCATTTTAGAGCTATCCTAGGTTAAATAGGTCATTTTGGAGCTAATTAAGCTTATTATGTAATTTTTGAGCTAGCTAAGCATATTGAGTCATTTTGGAGCAAAAAACTGCTAAGTATAGGTCATTTTAGAGCTATCCTAGGTTAAATAGGTCATTTTGGAGCTAATTAAGCTTATTATGTCATTTTTGAGCTAGCTAATCATATTGAGTCATTTTACCGGAAAAAATGCTAAGTATAGGTCATTTTAGAGCTAGCCTAGGTTAAATAGGTCATTTTGGAGCTAAGTAAGGTTATTATGTCATTTTGGAGCTAGCTAAGCATATGAAGTCATTTAGGACCTAAAATATGTCATTTCTTAAGCATGTTATGTCATTTTAGAGTTAGGTAAGCATATTAAGTCATTTTGGAGGAAAAGATGCTAAGTATAGGTCATTTTAGAGCTATCCTAGGTTAAATAGGTCATTTTTAAGCTAGCTAAGCATATTAAGTCATTTTGGAGGAAAACAATTCGAAGTATAGGTCATTTTAGAGCTATCCTAGGTTAAATAGGTGATTTTGGAGCTAAGTAAGGTTATTATGTCATTTTGCAGCTAGCTAAGCATATGAAGTCATTTAGGACCTAAAATATGTCATTTC
>NC_041385.1:124234452-124303915 GCF_002162155.2 Triticum dicoccoides
GAAAACAATTCGAAGTATAGGTCATTTTAGAGCTATCCTAGGTTAAATAGGTGATTTTGGAGCTAAGTAAGCTTATTATGTCATTTTGCAGCTAGCTAAGCATATGAAGTCATTTAGGACCTAAAATATGTCATTTCTTAAGCATATTATGTCATTTTAGAGTTAGGTAAGCATATTAAGTCATCTTGTAGGAAAACATGCTAAGTATAGGTCATTTTAGAGCTATCCTAGGTTAAATAGGTCATTTTGAAGCTAGCTAAGCATATTAAGTCATTTTGGAGGAAACAAATTCTAACTATAGGTCATTTTGGAGCTATCCTAGGTTATATAGGTTATTTTGGAGCAAATTAAGCTTATTATGTAATTTTTGAGCTAGCTAAGCATATTGAGTCGTTTTGGAGGGAAAAATGCTAAGTATAGGTCATTTTATAGCTATCCTAGGTTAAATAGGTTATTTTAGAGCTAAGTAAGGTTATTATGTCATTTTGGAGCTATCTAAGCATATGAAGTCATTTAGGAGCTAAAATATGCCATTTCTTAAGCATATTATGTCATTTTAGAGCTAGTTAAGCATATTAAGTCATTTTGGAGGAAAAGATGCTAAGTATAGGTCATTTTAGAGCTATCCTAGGTTAAATAGGTCATTTTGAAACTAGCTAAGCATATTAAGTCATTTGGGAGGAAAAAAATGCTAAGTATAGGTCATTTTAGAGCTATCCTAGGTTAAATAGGTCATTTTGGAGCTAATTAAGCTTATTATGTAATTTTTGAGCTAGCTAAGCATATTGAGTCATTTTGGAGCAAAACAATGCTAAGTATAGGTCATTTTAGAGCTATCCTAGGTTAAATAGGTCATTTTAGAGCTAAGTAAGGTTATTATGTCATTTTGGAGCTAGCTAAGCATGTGAAGTCATTTAGGAGCTAAACTATGTCATTACTTAAGCATATTATGTCATTTTAGAGCTAGTTAAGCAGATTAAGTAAATTTGGAGAAAATATGCTAAGTATAGGTCATTTTAGAGCTATCCTAGGTTAAATAGGTCATTTTGAAGCTAGATAAGCATATTAAGTCATTTTGGAGGAAAAATGCTAAGTATAGGTCATTTTAGAGCTATCCTAGGTTAAATAGGTCATTTTGGAGCTAATTAAGCTTATTATGTAATTTTTGAGCTAGCTAAGCATATTGAGTCATTTTGGTGGAAAAATGCTAACTATAGGTCCTATTAGAGCTAGCCTAGGTTAAATAGGTCATTTTGGAGCTAAGTAAGGTTATTATGTCATTTTGGAGCTAGCTAAGCATATGAAGTCATTTAGGACCTAAAATATGTCATTTCTTAAGCATATTATATCATTTTAGAGCTAGCTAAGCATATTAAGTCATTTTGGAGGAAAAGATGCTAAGTATAGGTCATTTTAGAGCTATCCTAGGTTAAATATGTCATTTTAGAGCTAAGTAAGGTTATTATGTCATTTTGGAGCTAGCTAAGCATGTGAAGTCATTTAGGAGCTAAACTATGTCATTTCTTAAGCATATTATGTCATTTTGGAGATAGTTAAACATATTAAGTAATTTTGGAGGAAAAGATGCTAAGTATAGGTCATTTTAGAGCTATCCTAGGTTAAATAGGTCATTTTGAAGCTAGCTAAGCATATTGAGTCATTTTGGAGGAAAAAATGCTAAGTATAGGTCATTTTAGAGCTATCCTAGGTTAAATAGGTCATTTTGGAGCTAATTAAGCTTATTATGTAATTTTTAAGCTAGCTAAGCATATTGAGTCATTTTGGAGCAAAAAAATGCTAAGTATAGGTCATTTTAGAGCTATCCTAGGTTAAATAGGTCATTTTAAAGCTAATTAAGCTTATTATGTCATTTTTGAGCTAGCTAAGCATATTGAGTCATTTTACAGGAAAAAATGCTAAGTATAGGTCATTTTAGAGCTAGCCTAGGTTAAATAGGTCATTTTGGAGCTAAGTAAGGTTATTATGTCATTTTGGAGCTAGCTAAGCATATGAAGTCATTTAGGACCTAAAATATGTCATTTGTTAAGCATGTTATGTCATTTTAGAGTTAGGTAAGCATATTAAGTCATTTTGGAGGAAAAGATGCTAAGTATAGGTCATTTTAGAGCTATCCTAGGTTAAATAGGTCATTTTTAAGCTAGCTCAGCATATTAAGTCATTTTGGAGGAAACAAATTCTAACTATAGGTCATTTTGGAGCTATCCTAGGTTATATAGGTTATTTTGGAGCTAATTAAGCTTATTATGTCATTTTTGAGCTAGCTAAGCATATTGAGTCATTTTGGAGGAAAAATGCTAAGTATAGGTCATTTCAGAGCTATTCTAGGTTAAATAGGTTATTTTAGAGCTAAGTAAGGTTATTATGTCATTTTGGAGCTAGCTAAGCATATGAAGTCATTTAGGAGCTAAGATATGTCATTTCTTAAGCATATTATGTCATTTTAGAGCTAGTTAAGCATATTAAGTCATTTTGGAGGAAAAGATGCTAAGTATAGGTCATTTTAGAGCTATCCTAGGTTAAATAGGTCATTTTGAAGCTAGCTAAGCATATTAAGTCATTTTGGAGGAAAAAATGCTAAGTATAGGTCATTTTAGAGCTATCCTAGGTTAAATAGGTCATTCTGGAGCTAATTAAGCTTAATATGTAATTTTTGAGCTAGCTAAGCATATTGAGTCATTTTGGAGGAAAAAATGCTAAGTATAGGTCATTTTAGAGCTATTCTAGGTTAAATAGGTTATTTTAGAGCTAAGTAAGGTTATTATGTCATTTTGGAGCTAGCTAAGCATATGAAGTCATTTAGGAGCTAAGATATGTCATTTCTTAAGCATATTATGTCATTTTAGAGCTAGTTAAGCATATTAAGTCATTTTGGAGGAAAAGATGCTAAGTATAGGTCATTTTAGAGCTATCCTAGGTTAAATAGGTCATTTTGAAGCTAGCTAAGCATATTAAGTCATTTTGGAGGGAAAAAAATGCTAAGTATAGGTCATTTTAGAGCTATCCTAGGTTAAATAGGTCATTTTGGAGCTAATTAAGCTTAATATGTAATTTTTGAGCTAGCTAAGCATATTGAGTCATTTTGGAGGAAAAAATGCTAAGTATAGGTCATTTTAGAGCTATCCTTGGTTAAATTGGTCATTTTAGAGCTAAGTAAGGTTATTATGTCATTTTGGAGCTAGCTAAGCATATGAAGTCATTTAGGAGCTAAACTATGTCATTTCTTAAGCATATTATGTCATTTTTGAGCTAGTTAAGCAGATTAAGTTATTTTGGAGGAAAAGATGCTAAGTATAGGTCATTTTAGAGCTATCCTAGGCTAAATAGGTCATTTTGAAGCTAGCTAAGCATATTAAGTCATTTTGGAGGAAAAATGCTAAGTATAGGTCATTTTTGAGCTATCCTAGGTTAAATAGGTCATTTTGGAGCTAATTAAGCTTATTATGTAATTTTTGAGCTAGCTAAGCATATTGAGTCATTTTGGAGTAAAAAATGCTAGGTATAGGTCATTTTAGAGCTAGCCTAGGTTAAATAGGTCATTTTGAAGCTAGCTAAGCATATGAAGTCATTTAGGACCTAAAATATGTCATTTCTTAATCATATTATATCATTTTAGAGCTAGCTAAGCATATTAAGTCATTTTGGAGGAAAAGATGCTAATTATAAGTCATTTTAGAGCTATCCTAGGTTAAATATGTCATGTTAGAGCTAAGTAAGGTTATTATGTCATGTTGGAGCTAGCTAAGCATGTGAAGTCATTTAGGAGCTAAACTATGTCATTTCTTAAGCATATTATGTCATTTTAGAGCTAGTTAAGCATATTAAGTTATTTTGGAGGAAAATATGCTAAGTATAGGTCATTTTAGAGCTATCCTAGGTTAAATAGGTCATTTTGAATCTAGCTAAGCATATTAAGTCATTTTGGAGGAAAAAATGCTAAGTGTAGGTCATTTTAGAGCTATACTAGGTTAAATAAGTCATTTTGGAGCTAATTAAGCTTATTATGTAATTTTTGAGCTAGCTAAGCATATTGAGTCATTTTGGAGGAAAAAATGCTAATTATAGGTCATTTTAGAGCTAGCCTAGGTTAAATAGGTCATTTTGGAGCTAAGTAAGGTTATTATGTCATTTTGGAGCTAGCTAAGCATATGAAGTCATTTAGGACCTAAAATATGTCATTTCTTAAGCATATTATATCATTTTAGAGCTAGCTAAGCATATTAAGTCATTTTGGAGGAAAAGATGGTAAGTATAGGTCATTTTAGAGCTATCCTAGGTTAAAAATGTCATTTTTAAGCTAGCTAAGCATATTAAGTCATTTTGGAGGAAAAATACTAAGTATAGGTCATTTTAGAGCTATCCTAGGTTAAATATGTCATTTTGGACCTAATTAAGCTTATTATGTCATTTTTGAGCTAGCTAAGCATATTGAGTCATTTTGGAGGAAAAAATGCTAAGTATAGGTCATTTTAGAGCTATCCTAGGTTAAATAGGTCATTTTAGAGCTAAGTAAGGTTATTATGTCATTTTGGAGCTAGCTAAGCATGTGAAGTCATTTAGGAGCTAAACTATGTCATTTCTAAGCATATTATGTCATTTTAGAGCTAGTTAAGCATATTAAGTAATTTTGCAGGAAAAGATGCTAAGTATAGGTCATTTTAGAGCTATCCTATGTTAAATAGGTCATTTTGAAGCTAGCTAAGCATATTAAGTCATTTTGGAGGAAACAAATGCTAAGTATAGGTCATTTTAGAGCTATCCTAGGTTAAATAGGTCATTTTGGAGCTAATTAAGCTTATTATATAATTTTTGAGCTAGCTAAGCATATTGAGTCATTTTGGAGGAAACAATGCTAAGTATAGGTCATTTTAGAGCTATCCTAGGTTAAATAGGTCATTTTAGAGCTAAGTAAGGTTATTATGTCATTTTGGAGCTAGCTAAGCATGTGAAGTCATTTAGGAGCTAAACTATGTCATTTCTTAAGCATATTATGTCATTTTAGAGCTAGTTAAGCAGATTAAGTAATTTTGGAGGAAAAAATGCTAAATATAGGTCATTTTAGAGCCATCCTAGGTTAAATAGGTCATTTTGGAGCTAATTAAGCTTATTATGTAATTTTTGAGCTAGCTAAGCATATTGAGTCATTTTGGTGGAAAAAATGCTAACTATAGGTCATTTTAGAGCTAGCCTAGGTTAAATAGGTCATTTTGGAGCTAAGTAAGGTTATTATGTCAATTTGGAGCTAACTAAGCATATGAAGTCATTTAGGACCTAAAATATGTCATTTCTTAAGCATATTATATCATTTTAGAGCTAGCTAAGCATATGAAGTCATTTAGGACCTAAAATATGTCATTTCTTAAGCATATTATATCATTTTAGAGCTAGCTAAGCATATTAAGTCATTTTGGAGGAAAAGATGCTAAGTATAGGTCATTTTAGAGCTATCCTAGGTTAAATATGTCATTTTAGAGCTAAGTAAGGTTATTATGTCATTTTGGAGCTAGCTAAGCATGTGAAGTCATTTAGGAGCTAAACTATGTCATTTCTTAAGCATATTATGTCATTTTAGAGCTAGTTAAGCAGATTAAGTAAATTTGGAGAAAAGATGCTAATATAGGTCATTTTAGAGCTATCCTAGGTTAAATAGGTCATTTTGAAGCTAGCTAAGCATATTAAGTCATTTTGGAGGAAAAATGCTATGTATAGGTCATTTTAGAGCTATCCTAGGTTAAATAGGTCATTTTGGAGCTAATTAAGCTTATTATGTAATTTTTGAGCTAGCTAAGCATATTGAGTCATTTTGGTGGAAAAATGCTAACTATAGGTCATATTAGAGCTAGCCTAGGTTAAATAGGTCATTTTGGAGCTAAGGAAGGTTATTATGTCATTTTGGAGCTAGCTAAGCATATGAAGTCATTTAGGACCTAAAATATGTCATTTCTTAAGCATATTATATCATTTTAGAGCTAGCTAAGCATATTAAGTCATTTTGGAGGAAAAGATGCTAAGTATAGGTCATTTTAGAGCTATCCTAGGTCATTTCAGAGCTAAGTAAGGTTATTATGTCATTTTGGAGCTAGCTAAGCATGTGAAGTCATTTAGGAGCTAAACTATGTCATTTCTTAAGCATATTATGTCATTTTAGAGCTAGTTAAGCAGATTAAGTAATTTTGGAGGAAAAGATGCTAAGTATAGGTCATTTTAGAGCTATCCTAGGTTAAATAGGTCATTTTGAAGCTAGCTAAGCATATTAAGTCATTTTGGAGGAAAAATGCTAAGTATAGGTCATTTTAGAGCTATCCTAGGTTAAATAGGTCATTTTGGAGCTAATTAAGCTTATTATGTAATTTTTGAGCTAGCTAAGCATATTGAGTCATTTTGGTGGAAAAATGCTAACTATAGGTCATATTAGAGCTAGCCTAGGTTAAATAGGTCATTTTGGAGCTAAGTAAGGTTATTATGTCATTTTGGAGCTAGCTAAGCATATGAAGTCATTTAGGACCTAAAATATGTCATTTCTTAAGCATATTATATCATTTTAGAGCTAGCTAAGCATATTAAGTCATTTTGGAGGAAAAGATGCTAAGTATAGGTCATGTTAGAGCTATCCTAGGTCATTTTAGAGCTAAGTAAGGTTATTATGTCATTTTGGAGCTAACTAAGCATGTGAAGTCATTTAGGAGCTAAACTATGTCATTTCTTAAGCATATTATGTCATTTTTGAGCTAGTTAAGCAGATTAAGTAATTTTGGAGGAAAAGATGCTAAGTATAGGTCATTTTAGAGCTATCCTAGGTTAAATAGGTCATTTTGAAGCTAGCTAAGCATATTAAGTCATTTTGGAGGAAAAATGCTAAGTATAGGTCATTTTAGAGCTATCCTAGGTTAAATAGGTCATTTTGGAGCTAATTAAGCTTATTATGTAATTTTTGAGCTAGCTAAGCATATTGAGTCATTTTGGTGGAAAAAATGCTAACTATAGGTCATTTTAGAGCTAGCCTAGGTTAAATAGGTCATTTTGGAGCTAAGTAAGGTTATTATGTAATTTTTGAGCTAGCTAAGCATATTGAGTCATTTTGGTGGAAAAAATGCTAACTATAGGTCATTTTAGAACTAGCCTAGGTTAAATAGGTCATTTTGGAGCTAAGTAAGGTTATTATGTCATTTTGGAGCTAGCTAAGCATATGAAGTCATTTAGGACCTAAAATATGTCATTTCTTAAGCATGTTATGTCATTTTAGAGTTAGGTAAGCATATTAAGTCATTTTGGAGGAAAAGATGCTAAGTATAGGTCATTTTAGAGCTATCCTAGGTTAAATAGGTCATTTTTAAGCTAGCTAAGCATATTAAGTCATTTTGGAGGAAAACAATTCTAAGTATAGGTCATTTTAGAGCTATCCTAGGTTAAATAGGTCATTTTGGAGCTAAGTAAGGTTATTATGTCATTTTGCAGCTAGCTAAGCATATGAAGTCATTTAGGACCTAAAATATGTCATTTCTTAAGCATATTATGTCATTTTAGAGTTAGGTAAGCATATTAAGTCATCTTGTAGGAAAACATGCTAAGTATAGGTCATTTTAGAGCTATCCTAGGTTAAATAGGTCATTTTGAAGCTAGCTAAGCATATTAAGTCATTTTGGAGGAAACAAATTCTAACTATAGGTCATTTTGGAGCTATCCTAGGTTATATAGGTTATTTTGGAGCAAATTAAGCTTATTATGTAATTTTTGAGCTAGCTAAGCATATTGAGTCGTTTTGGAGGGAAAAATGCTAAGTATAGGTCATTTTATAGCTATCCTAGGTTAAATAGGTCATTTTAGAGCTAAGTAAGGTTATTATGTCATTTTGGAGCTAGCTAAGCATATGAAGTCATTTAGGAGCTAAAATATGCCATTTCTTAAGCATATTATGTCATTTTAGAGCTAGTTAAGCATATTAAGTTATTTTGGAGGAAAAGATGCTAAGTATAGGTCATTTTAGAGCTATCCTAGGTTAAATAGGTCATTTTGAAGCTAGCTAAGCATATTAAGTCATTTTGGAGGAAAAAAATGCTAAGTATAGGTCATTTTAGAGCTATCCTCGGTTAAATAGGTCATTTTGGAGCTAATTAAGCTTATTATGTAATTTTTGAGCTAGCTAAGCATATTGAGTCATTTTGGAGGAAAAATGCTAAGTATAGGTCATTTTAGAGCTATCCTAGGTTAAATAGGTCATTTTAGAGCTAAGTAAGGTTATTATGTCATTTTGGAGCTAGCTAAGCATGTGAAGTCATTTAGGAGCTAAACTATGTCATTTCTTAAGCATATTATGTCATTTTAGAGCTAGTTAAGCAGATTAAGTAAATTTGGAGAAAAGATGCTAAGTATAGGTCATTTTAGAGCTATCCTAGGTTAAATAGGTCATTTTGAAGCTAGCTAAGCATATTAAGTCATTTTGGAGGAAAAATGCTAAGTATAGGTCATTTTAGAGCTATCCTAGGTTAAATAGGTCATTTTGGAGCTAATTAAGCTTATTATGTAATTTTTGAGCTAGCTAAGCATATTGAGTCATTTTGGTGGAAAAATGCTAACTATAGGTCATATTAGAGCTAGCCTAGGTTAAATAGGTCATTTTGGAGCTAAGTAAGGTTATTATGTCATTTTGGAGCTAGCTAAGCATATGAAGTCATTTAGGACCTAAAATATGTCATTTCTTAATCATATTATATCATTTTAGAGCTAGCTAAGCATATTAAGTCATTTTGGAGGAAAAGATGCTAAGTATAGGTCATTTTAGAGCTATCCTAGGTTAAATATGTCATTTTAGAGCTAAGTAAGGTTATTATGTCATTTTGGAGCTAGCTAAGCATGTGAAGTCATTTAGGAGCTAAACTATGTCATTTCTTAAGCATATTATGTCATTTTGGAGCTAGTTAAACATATCAAGTAATTTTGGAGGAAAAGATGCTAAGTATAGGTCATTTTAGAGCTATCCTAGGTTAAATAGGTCATTTTGAAGCTAGCTAAGCATATTGAGTCATTTTGGAGGAAAAAATGCTAAGTATAGGTCATTTTAGAGCTATCCTAGGTTAAATAGGTCATTTTGGAGCTAATTAAGCTTATTATGTAATTTTTAAGCTAGCTAAGCATATTGAGTCATTTTGGAGCAAAAAAATGCTAAGTATAGGTCATTTTAGAGCTATCCTAGGTTAAATAGGTCATTTTAAAGCTAATTAAGCTTATTATGTCATTTTTGAGCTACCTAAGCATATTGAGTCATTTTACAGGAAAAAATGCTAAGTATAGGTCATTTTAGAGCTAGCCTAGGTTAAATAGGTCATTTTGGAGCTAAGTAAGGTTATTATGTCATTTTGGAGCTAGCTAAGCATATGAAGTCATTTAGGACCTAAAATATGTCATTTCTTAAGCATGTTATGTCATTTTAGAGTTAGGTAAGCATATTAAGTCATTTTGGAGGAAAAGATGCTAAGTATAGGTCATTTTAGAGCTATCCTAGGTTAAATAGGTCATTTTTAAGCTAGCTAAGCATATTAAGTCATTTTGGAGGAACAAATTCTAACTATAGGTCATTTTGGAGCTATCCTAGGTTATATAGGTTATTTTGGAGCTAATTAAGCTTATTATGTCATTTTTGAGCTAGCTAAGCATATTGAGTCATTTTGGAGGAAAAATGCTAAGTATAGGTCATTTCAGAGCTATTCTAGGTTAAATAGGTTATTTTAGAGCTAAGTAAGGTTATTATGTCATTTTGGAGCTAGCTAAGCATATGAAGTCATTTAGGAGCTAAGATATGTCATTTCTTAAGCATATTATGTCATTTTAGAGCTAGTTAAGCATATTAAGTCATTTTGGAGGAAAAGATGCTAAGTATAGGTCATTTTAGAGCTATCCTAGGTTAAATAGGTCATTTTGAAGCTAGCTAAGCACATTAAGTCATTTTGGAGGAAAAAATGCTAAGTATAGGTCATTTTAGAGCTATCCTAGGTTAAATAGGTCATTCTGGAGCTAATTAAGCTTAATATGTAATTTTTGAGCTAGCTAAGCATATTGAGTCATTTTGGAGGAAAAAATGCTAAGTATAGGTCATTTTAGAGCTATTCTAGGTTAAATAGGTTATTTTAGAGCTAAGTAAGGTTATTATGTCATTTTGGAGCTAGCTAAGCATATGAAGTCATTTAGGAGCTAAGATATGTCATTTCTTAAGCATATTATGTCATTTTAGAGCTAGTTAAGCATATTAAGTCATTTTGGAGGAAAAGATGCTAAGTATAGGTCATTTTAGAGCTATCCTAGGTTAAATAGGTCATTTTGAAGCTTGCTAAGCATATTAAGTCATTTTGGAGGAAAAAAATGCTAAGTATAGGTCATTTTAGAGCTATCCTAGGTTAAATAGGTCATTTTGGAGCTAATTAAGCTTAATATGTAATTTTTGAGCTAGCTAAGCATATTGAGTCATTTTGGAGGAAAAAATGCTAAGTATAGGTCATTTTAGAGCTATCCTTGGTTAAATAGGTCATTTTAGAGCTAAGTAAGGTTATTATGTCATTTTGCAGCTAGTTAAGCATATGAAGTCATTTAGGAGCTAAACTATGTCATTTCTTAAGCATATTATGTCATTTTAGAGCTAGTTAAGCAGATTAAGTAATTTTGGAGGAAAAGATGCTAAGTATAGGTCATTTTAGAGCTATCCTAGGCTAAATAGGTCATTTTGAAGCTAGCTAAGCATATTAAGTCATTTTGGAGGAAAAATGCTAAGTATAGGTCATTTTTGAGCTATCCTAGGTTAAATAGGTCATTTTGGAGCTAATTAAGCTTATTATGTAATTTTTGAGCTAGCTAAGCATATTGAGTCATTTTGGAGGAAAAAATGCTAGGTATAGGTCATTTTAGAGCTAGCCTAGGTTAAATAGGTCATTTTGAAGCTAGCTAAGCATATGAAGTCATTTAGGACCTAAAATATGTCATTTCTTAAGCATATTATATCATTTTAGAGCTAGCTAAGCATATTAAGTCATTTTGGAGGAAAAGATGCTAATTATAAGTCATTTTAGAGCTATCCTAGGTTAAATATGTCATTTTAGAGCTAAGTAAGGTTATTATGTCATGTTGGAGCTAGCTAAGCATCTGAAGTCATTTAGGAGCTAAACTATGTCATTTCTTAAGCATATTATGTCATTTTAGAGCTAGTTAAGCATATTAAGTAATTTTGGAGGAAAATATGCTAAGTATAGGTCATTTTAGAGCTATCCTAGGTTAAATAGGTCATTTTGAATCTAGCTAAGCATATTAAGTCATTTTGGAGGAAAAAATGCTAAGTGTAGGTCATTTTAGAGCTATACTAGGTTAAATATGTCATTTTGGAGCTAATTAAGCTTATTATGTAATTTTTGAGCTAGCTAAGCATATTGAGTCATTTTGGAGGAAAAATGCTAATTATAGGTCATTTTAGAGCTAGCCTAGGTTAAATAGGCCATTTTGGAGCTAAGTAAGGTTATTATGTCATTTTGGAGCTAGCTAAGCATATGAAGTCATTTAGGACCTAAAATATGTCATTTCTTAAGCATATTATATCATTTTAGAGCTAGCTAAGCATATTAAGTCATTTTGGAGGAAAAGATGCTAAGTATAGGTCATTTTAGAGCAATCCTAGGTTAAATATGTAATTTTTAAGCTAGGTAAGCATATTAAGTCATTTTGGAGGAAAAATACTAAGTATAGGTCATTTTAGAGCTATCCTAGGTTAAATATGTCATTTTGGACCTAATTAAGCTTATTATGTCATTTTTGAGCTAGCTAAGCATATTGAGTCATTTTGGAGGAAAAAATGCTAAGTATAGGTCATTTTAGAGCTATCCTAGGTTAAATAGGTCATTTTAGAGCTAAGTAAGGTTATTATGTCATTTTGGAGCTAGCTAAGCATGTGAAGTCATTTAGGAGCTAAACTATGTCATTTCTTAAGAATATTATGTCATTTTAGAGCTAGTTAAGCATATTAAGTAATTTTGCACGAAAAGATGCTAAGTATAGGTCATTTTAGAGCTATCCTATGTTAAATAGGTCATTTTGAAGGTAGCTAAGCATATTAAGTCATTTTGGAGGAAACAAATGCTAAGTATAGGTCATTTTAGAGCTATCCTAGGTTAAATAGGTCATTTTGGAGCTAATTAAGCTTATTATATATTTTTTGAGCTAGCTAAGCATATTGAGTCATTTTGGAGGAAACAATGCTAAGTATAGGTCATTTTAGAGCTATCCTAGGTTAAATAAGTCATTTTAGAGCTAAGTAAGGTTATTATGTCATTTTGAAGCTACCTAAGCATGTGAAGTCATTTAGGAGCTAAACTATGTCATTTCTTAAGCATATTATGTCATTTTAGAGCTAGTTAAGCAGATTAAGTAATTTTGGAGGAAAAGATGCTAAGTATTGGTCATTTTAGAGCTATCCTAGGTTAAATAGGTCATTTTGAAGCTAGCTAAGCATATTAAGTCATTTTGGAGGAAAAATGCTAAGTATAGGTCATTTTAGAGCTATCCTAGGTTAAATAGGTCATTTTGGAGCTAATTAAGCTTATTATGTAATTTTTGAGCTAGCTAAGCATATTGAGTCATTTTGGAGGAAAAAATGCTAAGTATAGGTCATTTTAGAGCTATCCTAGGTTAAATAGGTCATTTTAGAGCTAAGTAAGGTTATTATGTCATTTTGGAGCTAGCTAAGCATGTGAAGTCATTTAGGAGCTAAACTATGTCATTTCTTAAGCATATTATGTCATTTTAGAGCTAGTTAAGCAGATTAAGTAAATTTGGAGAAAAGATGCTAATATAGGTCATTTTAGAGCTATCCTAGGTTAAATAGGTCATTTTGAAGCTAGCTAAGCATATTAAGTCATTTTGGAGGAAAAATGCTATGTATAGGACATTTTAGAGCTATCCTAGGTTAAATAGGTCATTTTGGAGCTAATTAAGCTTATTATGTAATTTTTGAGCTAGCTAAGCATATTGAGTCATTTTGGTGGAAAAATGCTAACTATAGGTCATATTAGAGCTAGCCTAGGTTAAATAGGTCATTTTGGAGCTAAGGAAGGTTATTATGTCATTTTGGAGCTAGCTAAGCATATGAAGTCATTTAGGACCTAAAATATGTCATTTCTTAAGCATATTATATCATTTTAGAGCTAGCTAAGCATATTAAGTCATTTTGGAGGAAAAGATGCTAAGTATAGGTCATTTTAGAGCTATCCTAGGTCATTTTAGAGCTAAGTAAGGTTATTATGTCATTTTGGAGCTAGCTAAGCATGTGAAGTCATTTAGGAGCTAAACTATGTCATTTCTTAAGCATATTATGTCATTTTAGATCTAGTTAAGCAGATTAAGTAATTTTGGAGGAAAAGATGCTAAGTATAGGTCATTTTAGAGCTATCCTAGGTTAAATAGGTCATTTTGAAGCTAGCTAAGCATATTAAGTCATTTTGGAGGAAAAATGCTAAGTATAGGTCATTTTAGAGCTATCCTAGGTTAAATAGGTCATTTTGGAGCTAATTAAGCTTATTATGTAATTTTTGAGCTAGCTAAGCATATTGAGTCATTTTGGTGGAAAAAATGCTAACTATAGGTCATTTTAGAACTAGCCTAGGTTAAATAGGTCATTTTGGAGCTAAGTAAGGTTATTATGTCATTTTGGAACTAACTAAGCAAATGAAGTCATTTTGGACCTAAAATATGTCACTTCTTAAGCATATTATATCATTTTAGAGCTAGCTAAGCATATTAAGTCATTTTGGAGGAAAAGATGCTAAGTATAGGTCATTTTAGAGCTATCCTAGGTCATTTTAGAGCTAAGTAAGGTTATTATGTCATTTGGAGCTAGCTAAGCATGTGAAGTCATTTAGGAGCTAAACTATGTCATTTCTTAAGCATATTATCTCATTTTAGAGCTAGTTAAGCATATTAAGTAATTTTGGAGGAAAAGATGCTAAGTATAGGTCATTTTGGAGCTATCCTAGGTTAAATAGGTCATTTTGAAGCTAGCTAAGCATATGAAGTCATTTTGGAGGAAAAAATGCAAAGTATAGGTCATTTTAGAGCTATCCTAGGTTAAATAGGTCATTTTGGAGCTAAGTAAGGTTATTATGTCATTTTGGAGCTAGCTAAGCATATGAAGTCATTTAGGACCTAAAATATGTCATTTCTTAAGCATATTATGTCATTTTAGAGTTAGGTAAGCATATTAAGTCATCTTGCAGGAAAAGATGCTAAGTATAGGTCCTTTTAGAGCTATCCTAGGTTAAATAGGTCATTTTGAAGCTAGCTAATCATATTAAGTCATTTTGGAGGGGGGAAATTCTAACTATAGGTCATTTTGGAGCTATCCTAGGTTATATAGGTTATTTTGGAGCTTATTAAGCTTATTATGTAAATTTTGAGCTAGCTAAGCATATTGAGTCGTTTTGGAGGAAACAATGCTAAGTATAGGTCATTTTATAGCTATCCTAGGTTAAATAGGTCATTTTAGAGCTAAGTAAGGTTATTATGTCATTTTGGAGCTAGCTAAGCATCTGAAGTAATTTACGAGCTAAACTGTGTCATTTCTTAAGCATATTATGTCATTTTAGAGCTAGGTAAGTAGATTAAGTCATTTTGGAGGAAAAGATGAAAAGTATAGGTCATTTTAGAGCTATCCTAGGTTAAATAGGTCATTTTGGAGCTAAGTAAGGTTATTATGTCATTTTGGAGCTAGCTAAGCATATGAAGTCATTTAGGACCTAAAATATGTCATTTCTTAAGCATATTATGTCATTTTAGAGTTAGGTAAGCATATTAAGTCATCTTGCAGGAAAAGACGCTAAGTATAGGTCATTTTAGAGCTATCTTAGGTTAAATAGGTCATTTTGGAGCTAATTAAGCTTATTATATATTTTTTGAGCTAGCTAAGCATATTGAGTCATTTTGGAGGAAACAATGCTAAGTATAGGTCATTTTAGAGCTATCCTAGGTTAAATAGGTCATTTTAGAGCTAAGTAAGGTTATTATGTCATTTTGAAGCTACCTAAGCATGTGAAGTCATTTAGGAGCTAAACTATGTCATTTCTTAAGCATATTATGTCATTTTAGAGCTAGTTAAGCAGATTAAGTAATTTTGGAGGAAAAGATGCTAAGTATTGGTCATTTTAGAGCTATCCTAGGTTAAATAGGTCATTTTGAAGCTAGCTAAGCATATTAAGTCATTTTGGAGGAAAAATGCTAAGTATAGGTCATTTTAGAGCTATCCTAGGTTAAATAGGTCATTTTGGAGCTAATTAAGCTTATTATGTAATTTTTGAGCTAGCTAAGCATATTGAGTCATTTTGGAGGAAAAAATGCTAAGTATAGGTCATTTTAGAACTATCCTAGGTTAAATAAGTCATTTTAGAGCTAAGTAAGGTTATTATGTCATTTTGGAGCTAGCTAAGCATGTGAAGTCATTTAGGAGCTAAACTATGTCATTTCTTAAGCATATTATGTCATTTTAGAGCTAGTTAAGCAGATTAAGTAAATTTGGAGAAAAGATTCTAATATAGGTCATTTTAGAGCTATCCTAGGTTAAATAGGTCATTTTGAAGCTAGCTAAGCATATTAAGTCATTTTGGAGGAAAAATGCTATGTATAGGACATTTTAGAGCTATCCTAGGTTAAATAGGTCATTTTGGAGCTAATTAAGCTTATTATGTAATTTTTGAGCTAGCTAAGCATATTGAGTCATTTTGGTGGAAAAATGCTAACTATAGGTCATATTAGAGCTAGCCTAGGTTAAATAGGTCATTTTGGAGCTAAGGAAGGTTATTATGTCATTTTGGAGCTAGCTACGCATATGAAGTCATTTAGGACCTAAAATATGTCATTTCTTAAGCATATTATATCATTTTAGAGCTAGCTAAGCATATTAAGTCATTTTGGAGGAAAAGATGCTAAGTATAGGTCATTTTAGAGCTATCCTAGGTCATTTTAGAGCTAAATAAGGTTATTATGTCATTTTGGAGCTAGCTAAGCATGTGAAGTCATTTAGGAGCTAAACTATGTCATTTCTTAAGCATATTATGTCATTTTAGATCTAGTTAAGCAGATTAAGTAATTTTGGAGGAAAAGATGCTAAGTATAGGTCATTTTAGAGCTATCCTAGGTTAAATAGGTCATTTTGAAGCTAGCTAAGCATATTAAGTCATTTTGGAGGAAAAATGCTAAGTATAGGTCATTTTAGAGCTATCCTAGGTTAAATAGGTCATTTTGGAGCTAATTAAGCTTATTATGTAATTTTTGAGCTAGCTAAGCATATTGAGTCATTTTGGTGGAAAAAATGCTAACTATAGGTCATTTTAGAGCTAGCCTAGGTTAAATAGGTCATTTTGGAGCTAAGTAAGGTTATTATGTAATTTTTGAGCTAGCTAAGCATATTGAGTCATTTTGGTGGAAAAAATGCTAACTATAGGTCATTTTAGAACTAGCCTAGGTTAAATAGGTCATTTTGGAGCGAAGTAAGGTTATTATGTCATTTTGGAGCTAGCTAAGCATATGAAGTCATTTTGGACCTAAAATATGTCACTTCTTAAGCATATTATATCATTTTAGAGCTAGCTAAGCATATTAAGTCATTTTGGAGGAAAAGATGCTAAGTATAGGTCATTTTAGAGCTATCCTAGGTCATTTTAGAGCTAAGTAAGGTTATTATGTCATTTTGGAGCTAGCTAAGCATGTGAAGTCATTTAGGAGCTAAACTATGTCATTTCTTAAGCATATTGTCTCATTTTAGAGCTAGTTAAGCATATTAAGTAATTTTGGAGGAAAAGATGCTAAGTATAGGTCATTTTAGAGCTATCCTAGGTTAAATAGGTCATTTTGAAGCTAGCTAAGCATATGAAGTCATTTTGGAGGAAAAAATGCAAAGTATAGGTCATTTTAGAGCTATCCTAGGTTAAATAGGTCATTTTGGAGCTAAGTAAGGTTATTATGTCATTTTGGAGCTAGCTAAGCATATGAAGTCATTTAGGACATAAAATATGTCATTTCTTAAGCATATTATGTCATTTTAGAGTTAGGTAAGCATATTAAGTCATCTTGCAGGAAAAGATGCTAAGTATAGGTCATTTTAGAGCTATCCTAGGTTAAATAGGTGATTTTGAAGCTAGCTAATCGTATTAAGTCATTTTGGAGGGGGGAAATTCTAACTATAGGTCATTTTGGAGCTATCCTAGGTTATATAGGTTATTTTGGAGCTTATTAAGCTTATTATGTAAATTTTGAGCTAGCTAAGCATATTGAGTCATTTTGGAGGGAAAAATGCTAAGTATAGGTCATTTTATAGCTATCCTAGGTTAAATAGGTCATTTTAGAGCTAAGTAAGGTTATTATGTCATTTTGGAGCTAGCTAAGCATCTGAAGTAATTTACGAGCTAAACTGTGTCATTTCTTAAGCATATTATGTCATTTTAGAGCTAGGTAAGCAGATTAAGTCATTTTGGAGGAAAAGATGAAAAGTATAGGTCATTTTAGAGCTATCCTAGGTTAAATAGGTCATTTTGGAGCTAAGTAAGGTTATTATGTCATTTTGGAGCTAGCTAAGCATATGAAGTCATTTAGGACCTAAAATATGTCAGTTCTTAAGCATATTATGTCATTTTAGAGTTAGGTAAGCATATTAAGTCATCTTGCAGGAAAAGATGCTAAGTATAGGTCATTTTAGAGCTATCCTAGGTTAAATAGGTCATTTTGAAGCTAGCTAATCATATTAAGTCATTTTGGAGGGGGGAAATTCTAACTATATGTCATTTTGGAGCTATCCTAGGTTATATAGGTTATTTTGGAGCTTATTAAGCTTATTATGTAAATTTTGAGCTAGCTAAGCATATTGAGTCATTTTGGAGGGAAAAATGCTAAGTATAGGTCATTTTATAGCTATCCTAGGTTAAATAGGTCATTTTAGAGCTAAGTAAGGTTATTATGTCATTTTGGAGCTAGCTAAGCATCTGAAGTCATTTACGAGCTAAACTGTGTCATTTCTTAAGCATATTATGTCATTTTAGAGCTAGGTAAGCAGATTAAGTCATTTTGGAGGAAAAGATGCTAAGTATAGGTCATTTTAGAGCTATCCTAGGTTAAATAGGTCATTTTGAAGCTAGCTAAGAATATTAAGTCATTTTGGAGGAAAAAATGCTAAGTATAGGTCATTTTAGAGCTATCCTAGGTTAAATAGGTCATTTTGGAGCTAGCTTATTATGTAATTTTGGAGCTAACTAAGCATATTGAGTCATTTTGGAGGAAAAAAATGCTAACTATAGGTCATTTTAGAGCTAGCCTAGGTTAAATAGGTCATTTTGGAGCTAAGTAAGGTTATTTTGTAATTTTTGAGCTAGCTAAGCATATTGAGTCATTTTGGTGGAAAAAATGCTAACTATAGGTCATTTTAGAGCTAGCCTAGGTTAAATAGGTCATTTTGGAGGTAAGTAAGGTTATTATGTCATTTTGGAGCTAACTAAGCATATGAAGTCATTTTGGACCTAAAATATGTCATTTCTTAAGCATATTATATCATTTTAGAGCTAGCTAAGCATATTAAGTCATTTTGGAGGAAAAGATGCTAAGTATAGGTCATTTTAGAGCTATCCTAGGTTAAATATGTCATTTTAGAGCTAAGTAAGGTTATTATGTCATTTTGGAGCTACCTAAGCATGTGAAGTCATTTAGGAGCTAAACTATGTCATTTCTTAAGCATATTATGTCATTTTAGAGCTAGTTAAGCATATTAAGTAATTTTGGAGGAAAAGATGCTAAGTATAGGTCATTTTAGAGCTATCCTAGGTTAAATAGGTCATTTTGAAGCTAGCTAACCATATTAAGTAATTTTGGAGGAAAAAATGCTAAGTATAGGTCATTTTAAAGCTATCCTAGGTTAAATAGGTCATTTTGGAGCTAATTAAGCTTATTATGTAATTTTTGAGCTAGCTAAGCATATTGAGTCATTTTGGAGCAAAAAATGCTAAGTATAGGTCATTTTAGAGCTATCCTAGGTTAAATAGGTCATTTTGGAGCTAATTAAGCTTATTATGTCATTTTTGAGCTAGCTAAGCATATTGAGTCATTTTACCGGAAAAAATGCTAAGTATAGGTCATTTTAGAGCTAGCCTAGGTTAAATAGGTCATTTTGGAGCTAAGTAAGGTTATTATGTCATTTTGGAGCTAGCTAAGCATATGAAGTCATTTAGGACCTAAAATATGTCATTTCTTAAGCATGTTATGTCATTTTAGAGTTAGGTAAGCATATTAAGTCATTTTGGAGGAAAAGATGCTAAGTATAGGTCATTTTAGAGCTATCCTAGGTTAAATAGGTCATTTTTAAGCTAGCTAAGCATATTAAGTCATTTTGGAGGAAAACAATTCTAAGTATAGGTCATTTTAGAGCTATCCTAGGTTAAATAGGTCATTTTGGACCTAAGTAAGGTTATTATGTCATTTTGCAGCTAGCTAAGCATATGAAGTCATTTAGGACCTAAAATATGTCATTTCTTAAGCATATTATGTCATTTTAGAGTTAGGTAAGCATATTAAGTCATCTTGTAGGAAAAGATGCTAAGTATAGGTCATTTTAGAGCTATCCTAGGTTAAATAGGTCATTTTGAAGCTAGCTAAGCATATTAAGTCATTTTGGAGGAAAAAAATTCTAACTATAGGTCATTTTGGAGCTATCGTAGGTTATATAGGTTATTTTGGAGCAAATTAAGCTTATTATGTAATTTTTGAGCTAGCTAAGCATATTGAGTCGTTTTGGAGGGAAAAATGCTAAGTATAGGTCATTTTATAGCTATCCTAGGTTAAATAGGTCATTTTAGAGCTAAGTAAGGTTATTATGTCATTTTGGAGCTAGCTAAGCATATGAAGTCATTTAGGAGCTAAAATATGCCATTTCTTAAGCATATTATGTCATTTTAGAGCTAGTTAAGCATATTAAGTCATTTTGGAGGAAAAGATGCTAAGTATAGGTCATTTTAGAGCTATCCTAGGTTAAATAGGTCATTTTGAAGCTAGCTAAGCATATTAAGTCATTTTGGAGGAAAAAATGCTAAGTATAGGTCATTTTAGAGCTATCCTAGGTTAAATAGGTCATTTTGGAGCTAATTAAGCTTATTATGTAATTTTTGAGCTAGCTAAGCATATTGAGTCATTTTGGAGGAAAAAATGCTAAGTATAGGTCATTTTAGAGCTATCCTAGGTTAAATAGGTCATTTTAGAGCTAAGTAAGGTTATTATGTCATTTTGGAGCTAGCTAAGCATGTGAAGTCATTTAGGAGCTAAACTATGTCATTTCTTAAGCATATTATGTCATTTTAGAGCTAGTTAAGCAGATTAAGTAAATTTGGAGAAAAGATGCTAAGTATAGGTCATTTTAGAGCTATCCTAGGTTAAATAGGTCATTTTGAAGCTAGCTAAGCATATTAAGTCATTTTGGAGGAAAAATGCTAAGTATAGGTCATTTTAGAGCTATCCTAGGTTAAATAGGTCATTTTGGAGCTAATTAAGCTTATTATGTAATTTTTGAGCTAGCTAAGCATATTGAGTCATTTTGGTGGAAAAATGCTAACTATAGGTCATATTAGAGCTAGCCTAGGTTAAATAGGTCATTTTGGAGCTAAGTAAGGTTATTATGTCATTTTGGAGCTAGCTAAGCATATGAAGTCATTTAGGACCTAAAATATGTCATTTCTTAAGCATATTATATCATTTTAGAGCTAGCTAAGCATATTAAGTCATTTTGGAGGAAAAGATGCTAAGTATAGGTCATTTTAGAGCTATCCTAGGTTAAATATGTCATTTTAGAGCTAAGTAAGGTTATTATGTCATTTTGGAGCTAGCTAAGCATGTGAAGTCATTTAGGAGCTAAACTATGTCATTTCTTAAGCATATTATGTCATTTTGGAGCTAGTTAAACATATTAAGTAATTTTGGAGGAAAAGATGTTAAGTATAGGTCATTTTAGAGCTATCCTAGGTTAAATAGGTCATTTTGAAGCTAGCTAAGCATATTAATTCATTTTGGAGGAAAAAATGCTAAGTATAGGTCATTTTAGAGCTATCCTAGGTTAAATAGGTCATTTTGGAGCTAATTAAGCTTAGTATGTAATTTTTAAGCTAGCTAAGCATATTGAGTCATTTTGGAGCAAAAAAATGCTAAGTATAGGTCATTTTAGAGCTATCCTAGGTTAAATAGGTCATTTTAAAGCTAATTAAGCTTATTATGTCATTTTTGAGCTAGATAAGCATATTGAGTCATTTTACAGGAAAAAATGCTAAGTATAGGTCATTTTAGAGCTAGCCTAGGTTAAATAGGACATTTTGGAGCTAAGTAAGGTTATTATGTCATTTTGGAGCTAGCTAAGCATATGAAGTCATTTAGGACCTAAATATGTCATTTCTTAAGCATGTTATGTCATTTTAGAGTTAGGTAAGCATATTAAGTCATTTTGGAGGAAAAGATGCTAAGTATAGGTCATTTTAGAGCTATCCTAGGTTAAATAGGTCATTTTTAAGCTAGCTAAGCATATTAAGTCATTTTGGAGGAAACAATTCTAACTATAGGTCATTTTGGAGCTATCCTAGGTTATATAGGTTATTTTGGAGCTAATTAAGCTTATTATGTCATTTTTGAGCTAGCTAAGCATATTGAGTCATTTTGGAGGAAAAATGCTAAGTATAGGTCATTTCAGAGCTATTCTAGGTTAAATAGGTTATTTTAGAGCTAAGTAAGGTTATTATGTCATTTTGGAGCTAGCTAAGCATATGAAGTCATTTAGGAGCTAAGATATGTCATTTCTTAAGCATATTATGTCATTTTAGAGCTAGTTAAGCATATTAAGTCATTTTGGAGGAAAAGATGCTAAGTATAGGTCATTTTAGAGCTATCCTAGGTTAAATAGGTCATTTTGAAGCTAGCTAAGCATATTAAGTCATTTTGGAGGAAAAAAATGCTAAGTATAGGTCAGTTTAGAGCTATCCTAGGTTAAATAGGTCATTTTGGAGCTAATTAAGCTTATTATGTAATTTTTGAGCTAGCTAAGCATATTGAGTCATTTTGGAGGAAAAAATGCTAAGTATAGGTCATTTTAGAGCTATCCTAGGTTAAATAGGTAATTTTAGAGCTAAGTAAGGTTATTATGTCATTTTGGAGCTAGCTAAGCATGTGAAGTCATTTAGGAGCTAAACTATGTCATTTCTTAAGCATATTATGTCATTTTAGAGCTAGTTAAGCAGATTAAGTAAATTTGGAGAAAAGATGCTAAGTATAGGTCATTTTAGAGCTATCCTAGGTTAAATAGGTCATTTTGAAGCTAGCTAAGCATATTAAGTCATTTTGGAGGAAAAATGCTAAGTATAGGTCATTTTAGACCTATCCTAGGTTAAATAGGTCATTTTGGAGCTAATTAAGCTTATTATGTAATTTTTGAGCTAGCTAAGCATATTGAGTCATTTTGGTGGAAAAATGCTAACTATAGGTCATATTAGAGCTAGCCTTGGTTAAATAGGTCATTTTGAAGCTAAGTAAGGTTATTATGTAATTTTGGAGCTAGCTAAGCATATGAAGTCATTTAGGACCTAAAATATGTCATTTCTTAAGCATATTATATCATTTTAGAGCTAGCTAAGCATATTAAGTCATTTTGGAGGAAAAGATGCTAAGTATAGGTCATTTTAGAGCTATCCTAGGTTAAATATGTCATTTTAGAGCTAAGTAAGGTTATTATGTCATTTTGGAGCTAGCTAAGCATGTGAAGTCATTTAGGAGCTAAACTATGTCATTTCTTAAGCATATTATGTCATTTTGGAGCTAGTTAAACATATTAAGTAATTTTGGAGGAAAAGATGTTAAGTATAGGTCATTTTAGAGCTATCCTTGGTTAAATAGGTCATTTTGAAGCTAGCTAAGCATATTAATTCATTTTGGAGGAAAAATGCTAAGTATAGGTCATTTTAGAGCTATCCTAGGTTAAATAGGTCATTTTGGAGCTAATTAAGCTTATTATGTAATTTTTAAGCTAGCTAAGCATATTGAGTCATTTTGGAGCAAAAAAATGCTAAGTATAGGTCATTTTAGAGCTATCCTAGGTTAAATAGGTCATTTTAAAGCTAATTAAGCTTATTATGTCATTTTTGAGCTAGCTAAGCATATTGAGTCATTTTACAGGAAAAAATGCTAAGTATAGGTCATTTTAGAGCTAGCCTAGGTTAAATAGGACATTTTGGAGCTAAGTAAGGTTATTATGTCATTTTGGAGCTAGCTAAGCATAGGAAGTCATTTAGGACCTAAAATATGTCATTTCTTAAGCATGTTATGTCATTTTAGAGTTAGGTAAGCATATTAAGTCATTTTGGAGGAAAAGATGCTAAGTATAGGTCATTTTAGAGCTATCCTAGGTTAAATAGGTCATTTTTAAGCTAGCTAAGCATATTAAGTCATTTTGGAGGAAACAATTCTAACTATAGGTCATTTTGGAGCTATCCTAGGTTATATAGGTTATTTTGGAGCTAATTAAGCTTATTATGTCATTTTTGAGCTAGCTAAGCATATTGAGTCATTTTGGAGGAAAAATGCTAAGTATAGGTCATTTCAGAGCTATTCTAGGTTAAATAGGTTATTTTAGAGCTAAGTAAGGTTATTATGTCATTTTGGAGCTAGCTAAACATATGAAGTCATTTAGGAGCTAAGATATGTCATTTCTTAAGCATATTATGTCATTTTAGAGCTAGTTAAGCATATTAAGTCATTTTGGAGGAAAAGATGCTAAGTATAGGTCATTTTAGAGCTATCCTAGGTTAAATAGGTCATTTTGAAGCTAGCTAAGCATATTAAGTCATTTTGGAGGAAAAAAATGCTAAGTATAGGTCATTTTAGAGCTATCCTAGGTTAAATAGGTCATTCTGGAGCTAATTAAGCTTAATATGTAATTTTTGAGCTAGCTAAGCATATTGAGTCATTTTGGAGGAAAAAATGCTAAGTATAGGTCATTTTAGAGCTATTGTAGGTTAAATAGGTTATTTTAGAGCTAAGTAAGGTTATTATGTCATTTTGGAGCTAGCTAAGCATATGAAGTCATTTAGGAGCTAAGATATGTCATTTCTTAAGCATATTATGTCATTTTAGAGCTAGTTAAGCATATTAAGTCATTTTGGAGGAAACAAATTCTAACTATAGGTCATTTTGGAGCTATCCTAGGTTATATAGGTTATTTTGGAGCTAATTAAGCTTATTATGTAATTTTTGAGCTAGCTAAGCATATTGAGTCATTTTGGAGGAAAAATGCTAAGTATAGGTCATTTTAGAGCTATTCTAGGTTAAATAGGTTATTTTAGAGCTAAGTAAGGTTATTATGTCATTTTGGAGCTAGCTAAGCATATGAAGTCATTTAGGAGCTAAGATATGTCATTTCTTAAGCATATTATGTCATTTTAGAGCTAGTTAAGCATATTAAGTCATTTTGGAGGAAAAGATGCTAAGTATAGGTCATTTTAGAGCTATCCTAGGTTAAATAGGTCATTTTGAAGCTAGCTAAGCGTATTAAGTCATTTTGGAGGAAAAAAATGCTAAGTATAGGTCATTTTAGAGCTATCCTAGGTTAAATAGGTCATTCTGGAGCTAATTAAGCTTAATATGTAATTTTTGAGCTAGCTAAGCATATTGAGTAATTTTGGAGGAAAAAATGCTAAGTATAGGTCATTTTAGAGCTATTCTAGGTTAAATAGGTTATTTTAGAGCTAAGTAAGGTTATTATGTCATTTTGGAGCTAGCTAAGCATATGAAGTCATTTAGGAGCTAAGATATGTCATTTCTTAAGCATATTATGTCATTTTAGAGCCAGTTAAGCATATTAAGTCATTTTGGAGGAAAAGATGCTAAGTATAGGTCATTTTAGAGCTATCCTAGGTTAAATAGGTCATTTTGAAGCTAGCTAAGCATATTAAGTCATTTTGGAGGAAAAACATGCTAAGTATAGGTCATTTTAGAGCTATCCTAGGTTAAATAGGTCATTTTGGAGCTAATTAAGCTTAATATGTAATTTTTGAGCTAGCTAAGCATATTGAGTCATTTTGGAGGAAAAAATGCTAAGTATAGGTCATTTTAGAGCTATCCTTGGTTAAATAGGTCATTTTAGAGCTAAGTAAGGTTATTATGTCATTTTGGAGCTAGCTAAGCATATGAAGTCATTTAGGAGCTAAACTATGTCATTTCTTAAGCATATTATGTCATTTTAGAGCTAGTTAAGCAGATTAAGTAATTTTGGAGGAAAAGATGCTAAGTATAGGTCATTTTAGAGCTATCCTAGGCTAAATAGGTCATTTTGAAGCTAGCTAAGCATATTAAGTCATTTTGGAGGAAAAATGCTAAGTATAGGTCATTTTTGAGCTATCCTAGGTTAAATAGGTCATTTTGGAGCTAATTAAGCTTATTATGTAATTTTTGAGCTAGCTAAGCATATTGAGTCATTTTGGAGGAAAAAATGCTAGGTATAGGTCATTTTAGAGCTAGCCTAGGTTAAATAGGTCATTTTGAAGCTAGCTAAGCATATGAAGTCATTTAGGACCTAAAATATGTCATTTCTTAATCATATTATATCATTTTAGAGCTAGCTAAGCATATTAAGTCATTTTGGAGGAAAAGATGCTAATTATAAGTCATTTCAGAGCTATCCTAGGTTAAATATGTCATTTTAGAGCTAAGTAAGGTTATTATGTCATGTTGGAGCTAGCTAAGCATGTGAAGTCATTTAGGAGCTAAACTATGTCATTTCTTAAGCATATTATGTCATTTTAGAGCTAGTTAAGCATATTAAGTAATTTTGGAGGAAAATATGCTAAGTATAGGTCATTTTAGAGCTATCCTAGGTTAAATAGGTCATTTTGAAGCTAGCTAAGCATATTAAGTCATTTTGGAGGAAAAAATGCTAAGTGTACGTCATTTTACAGCTATACTAGGTTCAATAAGTCATTTTGGAGCTAATTAAGCTTATTATGTAATTTTTGAGCTAGCTAAGCATATTGAGTCATTTTGGAGGAAAAAATGCTAATTATAGGTCATTTTAGAGCTAGCCTAGGTTAAATAGGTCATTTTGGAGCTAAGTAAGGTTATTATGTCATTTTGGAGCTAGCTAAGCATATGAAGTCATTTAGGACCTAAAATATGTCATTTCTTAAGCATATTATATCATTTTAGAGCTAGCTAAGCATATTAAGTCATTTTGGAGGAAAAGATGCTAAGTATAGGTCATTTTAGAGCTATCCTAGGTTAAATATGTCTTTTTTAAGCTAGCTAAGCATATTAAGTCATTTTGGAGGAAAAATACTAAGTATAGGTCATTTTAGAGCTATCCTAGGTTAAATATGTCATTATGGACCTAATTAAGCTTATTATGTCATTTTTGAGCTAGCTAAGCATATTGAGTCATTTTGGAGGAAAAAATGCTAAGTATAGGTCATTTTAGAGCTATCCTAGGTTAAATAGGTCATTTTAGAGCTAAGTAAGGTTATTATGTCACTTTGGAGCTAGCTAAGCATATGAAGTCATTTAGGAGCTAAACTATGTCATTTCTTAAGCATATTATGTCATTTTAGAGCTAGTTAAGCATATTAAGTATTTTTGCAGGAAAAGATGCTAAGTATTGGTCATTTTAGAGCTATCCTAGGTTAAATAGGTCATTTTGAAGCTAGCTAAGCATATTAAGTCATTTTGGAGGAAAAATGCTAAGTATAGGTCATTTTAGAGCTATCCTAGGTTAAATAGGTCATTTTGGAGCTAATTAACCTTATTATGTAATTTTTGAGCTAGCTAAGCATATTGAGTCATTTTGGTGGAAAAAATGCTAACTATAGGTAATTTTAGAGCTAGCCTAGGTTAAATAGGTCATTTTGGAGCTAAGTAAGGTTATTATGTAATTTTTGAGCTAGGTAAGCATATTGAGTCATTTTGGTGGAAAAATGCTAACTATAGGTCATTTTAGAACTAGCCTAGGTTAAATAGGTCATTTTGGAGCTAAGTAAGGTTATTATGTCATTTTGGAGCTAACTAAGCAAACGAAGTCATTTTGGACCAAAAATATGTCATTTCTTAAGCATATTATATCATTTTAGAGCTAGCTAAGCATATTAAGTCATTGTGGAGGAAAAGATGCTAAGTATAGGTCATGTTAGAGCTATCCTAGGTCATTTTAGAGCTAAGTAAGGTTATTATGTCATTTTGGAGCTAGCTAAGCATGTGAAGTCATTTAGGAGCTAAACTATGTCATTTCTTAAGCATATTATGTCATTTTAGAGCTAGTTAAGCATATTAAGTAATTTTGGAGGAAAAGATGCTAAGTATAGGTCATTTTAGAGCTATCCTAGGTTAAATAGGTCATTTTGAAGCTAGCTAAGCATATTAAGTCATTTTGGAGGAAAAAATGCTAAGTATAGGTCATTTTAGAGCTATCCTAGGTTAAATAGGTCATTTTGGAGCTAAGTAAGGTTATTATGTCATTTTGGAGCTAGCTAAGCATATGAAGTCATTTAGGACCTAAAATATGTCATTTCTTAAGCATATTATGTCATTTTAGAGTTAGGTAAGCATATTAAGTAATTTTGGAGGAAAATATGCTAAGTATAGGTCATTTTAGAGCTATCCTAGGTTAAATAGGTCATTTTGAAGCTAGCTAATCATATTAAGTCATTTTGGAGGGGGGAAATTCTAACTATAGGTCATTTTGGAGCTATCCTAGGTTATATAGGTTATTTTGGAGCTTATTAAGCTTTTTATGTAAATTTTGAGCTAGCTAAGCATATTGAGTCATTTTGGAGGAAAAAATGCTAAGTATAGGTCATTTTATAGCTATCCTAGGTTAAATAGGTCATTTTAGAGCTAAGTAAGGTTATTATGTCATTTTGGAGCTAGCTAAGCATATGAAGTCATTTACGAGCTAAAATATGCCATTTCTTAAGCATATTATGTCATTTTAGAGCTAGTTAAGCATATTAAGTCATTTTGGAGGAAAAGATGCTAAGTATAGGTCATTTTAGAGCTATCCTAGGTTAAATAGGTCATTTTGAAGCTAGCTAAGTATATTAAGTCATTTTGGAGGAAAAAAATGCTAAGTATAGGTCATTTTAGAGCTATCCTAGGTTAAATAGGTCATTTTGGAGCTAATTAAGCTTATTATGTAATTTTTGAGCTAGCTAAGCATATTGAGTCATTTTGGAGGAAAAAATGCTAAGTATAGGTCATTTTAGAGCTATCCTAGGTTAAATAGGTCATTTTAGAGCTAAGTAAGGTTATTATGTCATTTTGGAGCTAGCTAAGCATGTGAAGTCATTTAGGAGCTAAACTATGTCATTTCTTAAGCATATTATGTCATTTTAGAGGTAGTTAAGCAGATTAAGTAAATTTGGAGAAAAGATGCTAAGTATAGGTCATTTTAGAGCTATCCTAGGTTAAATAGGTCATTTTGAAGCTAGCTAAGCATATTAAGTCATTTTGGAGGAAAAATGCTAAGTATATGTCATTTTAGAGCTATCCTAGGTTAAATAGGTCATTTTGGAGCTAATTAACTTATTATGTAATTTTTGAGCTAGCTAAGCATATTGAGTCATTTTGGTGGAAAAAATGCTAACTATAGGTCATATTAGAGCTAGCCTAGGTTAAATAGGTCATTTTGGAGCTAAGTAAGGTTATTATGTCATTTTGGAGCTAGCTAAGCATATGAAGTCATTTAGGACCTAAAATATGTCATTTCTTAAGCATATTATATCATTTTAGAGCTAGCTAAGCATATTAAGTCATTTTGGAGGAAAAGATGCTAAGTATAGGTCATTTTAGAGCTATCCTAGGTTAAATATGTCATTTTAGAGTTAAGTAAGGTTATTATGTCATTTTGGAGCTAGCTAAGCATGTGAAGTCATTTAGGAGCTAAACTATGTCATTTCTTAAGCATATTATGTCATTTTGGCGCTAGTTAAACATATTAAGTAATTTTGGAGGAAAAGATGCTAAGTATAGGTCATTTTAGAGCTATCCTAGGTTAAATAGGTCATTTTGAAGCTAGCTAAGCATATTAAGTCATTTTGGAGGAAAAAATGCTAAGTATAGGTCATTTTAGAGCTATCCTAGGTTAAATAGGTCATTTTGGAGCTAATTAAGCTTATTATGTAATTTTTAAGCTAGCTAAGCATATTGAGTCATTTTGGAGCAAAAAAATGCTAAGTATAGGTCATTTTAGAGCTATCCTAGGTTAAATAGGTCATTTTAAAGCTAATTAAGCTTATTATGTCATTTTTGAGCTAGCTAAGCATATTGAGTCATTTTACAGGAAAAAATGCTAAGTATAGGTCATTTTAGAGCTAGCCTAGGTTAAATAGGTCATTTTGGAGCTAAGTAAGGTTATTATGTCATTTTGGAGCTAGCTAAGCATATGAAGTCATTTAGGACCTAAAATATGTCATTTCTTAAGCATGTTATGTCATTTTAGAGTTAGGTAAGCATATTAAGTCATTTTGGAGGAAAAGATGCTAAGTATAGGTCATTTTAGAGCTATCCTAGGTTAAATAGGTCATTTTTAAGCTAGCTAAGCACATTAAGTCATTTTGGAGGAAACAAATTCTAACTATAGGTCATTTTGGAGCTATCCTAGGTTATATAGGTTATTTCGGAGCTAATTAAGCTTATTATGTCATTTTTGAGCTAGCTAAGCATATTGAGTCATTTTGGAGGAAAAATGCTAAGTATAGGTCATTTGAGAGCTATTCTAGGTTAAATAGGTTATTTTAGAGCTAAGTAAGGTTATTATGTCATTTTGGAGCTAGCTAAGCATATGAAGTCATTTAGGAGCTAAGATATGTCATTTCTTAAGCATATTATGTCATTTTAGAGCTAGTTAAGCATATTAAGTCATTTTGGAGGAAAAGATGCTAAGTATAGGTCATTTTAGAGCTATCCTAGGTTAAATAGGTCATTTTGAAGCTAGCTAAGCATATTAAGTCATTTTGGAGGAAAAAAATGCTAAGTATAGGTCATTTTAGAGCTATCCTAAATATGTCATTTTGGAGCTAATTAAGCTTAATATGTAATTTTTGAGCTAGCTAAGCATATTGAGTCATTTTGGAGGAAAAAATGCTAAGTATAGGTCATTTTAGAGCTATCCTTGGTTAAATAGGTCATTTTAGAGCTAAGTAAGGTTATTATGTCATTTTGGAGCTAGCTAAGCATATGAAGTCATTTAGGAGCTAAACTATGTCATTTCTTAAGCATATTATGTCATTTTAGAGCTAGTTAAGTAGATTAAGTAATTTTGGAGGAAAAGATGCTAAGTATAGGTCATTTTAGAGCTATCCTAGGTTAAATAGGTCATTTTGAAGCTAGCTAAGCATATTAAGTCATTTTGGAGGAAAAATGCTAAGTATAGGTCATTTTTGAGCTATCCTAGGTTAAATAGGTCATTTTGGAGCTAATTAAGCTTATTATGTAATTTTTGAGCTAGCTAAGCATATTGAGTCATTTTGGAGGAAAAAAATGCTAAGTATAGGTCGTTTTAGAGCTGGTCTAGGTTAAATAGGTCATTTTGGAGCTAGCTAAGCATATGAAGTCATTTAGGACCTAAAATGTGTCATTTCTTAAGCATATTATATCATTTTTGAGCTAGCTAAGCGTATTAAGTCATTTTGGAGGAAAAGATGCTAAGTATAAGTCATTTTAGAGCTATCCTAGGTTAAATATGTCATTTTAGAGCTAAGTAAGGTTATTATGTCATGTTGGAGCTAGCTAAGCATGTGAAGTCATTTAGGAGCTAAACTATGTCATTTCTTAAGCATATTATGTCATTTTAGAGCTAGTTAAGCATATTAAGTAATTTTCGAGGAAAAGATGCTAAGTATAGGTCATTTTAGAGCTATCATAGGTTAAATAGGTCATTTTGAAGCTAGCTAAGCATATTAAGTCATTTTGGAGGAAAAAATGCTAAGTATAGGTCATTTTAGAGCTATACTAGGTTAAATAGGTCATTTTGGAGCTAATTAAGCTTATTATGTAATTTTTGAGCTAGCTAAGCATATTGAGTCATTTTGGAGGAAAAAATGCTAAGTATAGGTCATTTTAGAGCTAGCCTAGGTTAAATAGGTCATTTTGGATCTAAGTAAGGTTATTATGTCATTTTGGAGCTAGCTAAGCATATGAAGTCATTTAGGACCTAAAATATGTCATTTCTTAAGCATATTATATCATTTTAGAGCTAGCTAAGCATATTAAGTCATTTTGGAGGAAAAGATGCTAAGTATAGGTCATTTTAGAGCTATCCAAGGTTAAATATGTCATTTTTAAGCTAGCTAAGCATATTAAGTCATTTTGGAGGAAAAATGCTAAGTATAGGTCATTTTAGAGCTATCCTAGGTTAAATATGTCATTTTGGACCTAATTAAGCTTATTATGTTATTTTTGAGCTAGCTAAGCATATTGAGTCATTTTGGAGGGAAAAATGCTAAGTATATGATTATGTCGCTAGTATCCATATGGCAGAGAACCCGGGCCGACATGACTAGTCATAGAACCAAGGTGGCACAAACGTACAGGGACAGACATGTATGACCGAGCAATGCACGTGTCGGTCATCAGCGAGTGCAACCAAGTCGTAGCAAGCTACAAGGACTTCGCTGATACATCGCGTGACATTTCCCCCTAGGGACAAACACAGGAGCAAAGAAGGACACATGCCGGTCAATCCATGTGTTCCGGAGCAGTAGCGAACTACCATGTCTCAGTGGAAGCACTAGGAGGCATTTCCCTGTATGGAAGGCTACCAAAGGCACACGACTAGGTGTCGAATCCCACACATACAATGCATTTCAAACATACACACATTATGCACGATATGTGTAGATACAACATGGTATCACAACAAAACTCTATTAAGCAAAACACTTGGGAAACTTACCGTCATCACAGAGGTGTAGGTGTAGGTGTAGGTGTAGGACCGGTCGCGCCAGTGGCAGACAGAGAAGGATCGGTCGATGCTTGTCGGGAGTTACGCTACACCAAAGATTATTTCCAATGTATCGTTAGCATGATGCAACTCAAATGTGAAGACTAGTAACTAATGACCGTTCAAATGAAACTCACCGTGCCCGCCAGAGCAATGACTGGCATCGGTGGAGGGGTCTGGTCGTTCTTCTCGCACATGGACTGCACATTTGGTTTTGACGAGTCAGTCATATTAGTTACTAATGAAAGGAACATTGCGTGCATGATTTAGCTAATATGCAGAAGAAACATACCACAAAGAGATCGTACATGGCCCGGTTAGCCGAGTCGTCCCGATTCCTCTCCTCCTCCAATAGTCTAGCCGTCCTCTCCTCATTCTCCCTCTCCCTCTCCGCCGCCTGCTAGTCCCTCTCCGCCAACTGCCGGTCCATCAGGAAGCGCAGAGAATTATCATCCAACCCATGTAGTATGGGCGCAGATTGCGAAAGGTAGATTAATGAGAGCTGCCCACCAACTTGAAAGTGCAACTATCCCTAGGTGGTTTTGGTAATTCATAACAACATATAGCTCATTGAGCTAATGCTATTCCAAGACTATTGTTTCAGGAAAGCTCAATGAATGGCATGGCATGGATGATGAGAGTGGATCCCTCAAAATACTAAGGACAAAGGATTGGCTCAAGCTCAAAAGCTCAAGACTCTTCATTTTACATTTTAGTGATCCAAGATCACATTGAGTCTATAGGAAAAGCCAATACTATCAAGAAGGGGTGAGGTGTTGCTTAATGAGCCTCTTGCTTCATGTGCTTAGTGATATGCTCCAAAACCCTCAACTACTTTCCCACATCCACAAATGACCTAAGCCAAAATCGGTCACACCGATTCTTTCTATCCGGCGCCACCGATTCCAAAAGTCATAGCCACTGCCACAAACCCTAAGCAAATCGGTCTTACCGATAGGGATCTCGGTCTCACCGAGATGGGATTGTAATCTCTCTGTTTCCCTTCATAACGTTTCGGTCAAACCGAAGTGAGCAATCGGTCCCACCGAGATTGCAATGTAAACTCTCTGTTTCCTTTTTGTAACATTTCGGTCTCATCGAAAAGAGCAAATCGGTCCCACCGAGTTTACCTGACCAACTCTCTGGAAAGCTTATTACCAAATCGGTCTCACCGAGTTTGTGTAATCAGTCTCACTGAGATTACGTTATGCCCTAACCCTAACCGAATCAGTCTCACCGAGATGCATGTCAGTCCCACCGAAAATCACTAACGGTCACTAGGTTTACTAAATCGGTCCGACCGAGTTTAACCATTCGGTCCCACCGAGTTTGGTAAATTGTGTGTAACGGTTAGATTTTGTGTGGAGGCTATATTTACCCCTCCACCTCCTCTTCATTCGTGGAGAGAGCCATCAGACTAAACCTACACTTCCAACTTACCATTTCTGAGAGAGAATTGAAGGAAATATGCCCTAGAGGCAATAATAAAGTTATTATTTATTTCCTCATATCATGATAAATGTTTATTATTCATGCTAGAATTGTATTAACCGGAAACATGATACATGTGTGAATACATAGACAAACATATAGTCACTAGTATGCCTCTACTTGACTAGCTCATTAATCAAAGATGGTTATGTTTCCTAACCATAGACATGTGTTGTCATTTGATTAGTGGGATCACATCATTAGAAGAATGATGTGATTGACATGACCCATTCTGTTAGCCTAGCACTTGATCGTTTAGTATGTTGCTATTGCTTTCTTCATGACTTATAGAAAGTTCCTGCAACTATGAGATTGTGCAACTCTCGTTTACCGGAAGAACACTTTGTGTGCTACCAAACATCACAACATAACTGGGTGATTATAAAGGTGCTCTACAGGTGTTTCCGAAGGTACATGTTGGGTTGGCATAATTCAAGATTAGGTTTTGTCACTCCGATTGTTGGAGAGGTATCTCTCGGCCCTCTTGGTAATACTCATCACCTAAGCCTTGCAAGCATTGTAACTAATGAGTTAGTTATAAGATGATGTGTTACAGAACGAGTAAAGAGACTTGCCGGTAACGAGATTGAACTAGGTATTGGATACCGACGATCAAATCTCGGGCAAGTAAACCTACCGATGACAAAGGGAACAACGTATGTTGTTATGCAGTTTGACCGATAAAGATCTTCGTAGAATATGTGGGAGCCAATATGGGCATCCAGGTCCCGCTATTGGTTATTGACCGGAAACAAGTTCTAGGTCATGTCTACATAGTTCTCGAACCCGTAGGGTACGCACGCTTAACGTTTCATTGATGATATAGTATTATATGAGTTATGTATGTTGGTAACCGAATGTTGTTCGGAGTCCCGGATGAGATCATGGACATGACGAGGAACTCCGAAATGGTCCGGAAGAGTTCTTGAATTCACCGGAAGGGGTTCCGGATGTTTCCCGAAATGTTTGGGAACGAGAACACGTTATTTGGGCCAAAGGGGAAAGCCCACAAGGTTTTTGGAAAGCGCAAAAGGAAGTTTTGCGGAGTCCAGGGGCCAGACGCCAGGGTCCCTGGCGTCTGGGTCTAGACGTCGGGAACCCTAGCGTCTGGCCCTGGAGTCCGAGAAGGACTCTTGCCTTTCGGGTGAAACCGACTTTGTGAAGGCTTTTACACCAAGTTTCGACCCCAAGGCTCAACATATAAATAGAAGGGTAGGTGCTAGCACCAAAGATACATCAAGAAACACCAAGCCGTGTGCCGGCAACCCCGTCCCCTCTAGTTTATCCTCCGTCATAGTTTCTGTGGTGCTTAGGCGAAGCCCTGCGGAGATTGTTCTTCACCAACACCGTCACCACGCTGTCGTGCTGCCGGAACTCATCTACTACTTCGCCCGTCTTGCTGGATCGAGAAGGCGAGGACGTCATCGAGCTGAACGTGTGCAGAACTCGGAGGTGCCGTGCGTTCGGTACTTGGATCGGTCGGATCGTGAAGACGTATGACTACATCAACCGCGTTGATAAACGCTTCCGCTTAGCGATCTTCAAGGGTATGAAGATACACTCCTCCTCTCGTTGCTATGCCATCATCATGATCTTGCGTGTACGTAGGAAAATTTTGAAATTACTACGTTCCCCAACAGTGGTATCAGAGCCAGGTTTTATGCGTTGATGTTATATGCACGAGTAGAACACAAGTGAGTTGTGGGTGATACAAGTCATACTGCTTACCAGCATGTCATACTTTGGTTCGGCGGTATTGTGATATGAAGCGGCCGGGACCGACATTACGCGTACGCTTACGCGAGACTGGTTTCACCGTTACGAGCACTCGTGCTTAAAGGTGGCTGGCGGGTGTCTGTCTCTCTCACTTTAGCTGAATCGAGTGTGGCTACGCCCGGTCCTTGCGAAGGTTAAAACAGCACCAACTTGACAAACTATCGTTGTGGTTTTTATGCGTAGGTAAGAACGGTTCTTGCTAAAAGCCCGTAGCAGCCACGTAAAATTTACAACAACAAAGTAGAGGACGTCTAACTTGTTTTTGCAGGGCATGTTGTGATGTGATATGGTCAAGACGTGATGCTATATTTTATTGTATGAGATGATCATGTTTTGTAACTGAAGTTATCGGCAACTGGCAGGAGCCATATGGTTGTCGCTTTATTGTATGAAATGCAAACACCCTGTAATTGCTTTACTTTATCACTAAGCGGTGGCGATAGTCGTAGAAGCAATAGTTGGTGAGACGACAACGATGCTACGATGGAGATCAAGGTGTCGCGCCGGTGACGATGGTGATCATGACGGTGCTTCGAAGATGGAGATCACAAGCACAAGATGATGATGGCCATATCATATCACTTATATTGATTGCATGTGATGTTTATCCTTTATGCATCTTATCTTGCTTTGATTGACGGTAGCATTTTAAGATGATCTCTCACTAAAATTATCAAGAAGTGTTCTCCCTGAGTATGCACCGTTGCCAAAGTTCGTCGTGCCCAGACACCACGTGATGATCGGGTGTGATAAGCTCTACGTCTATCTACAACGGGTGCAAGCCAGTTTTGCACACGCAGAATACTCAGGTTAAACTTGACGAGCCTAGCATATGTAGATATGGCCTCGGAACACGGAGACCGAAAGGTCGAGCGTGAATCATATAGTAGATATGATCAACATAGTGATGTTCACCATTGAAAACTACTCCATCTCACGTGATGATCGGTTATGGTTTAGTTGATTTGGATCACGTGATCACTTAGATGACTAGAGAGATGTCTGTCTAAGTGGGAGTTCTTAAGTAATATGATTAATTGAACTTAAATTTATCATGAACTTAGTACCTGATAGTATTATTGCTTGTCTATGTTTGTTTGTAGATAGATGGCTCGTGCTGTTGTTCCGTTGAATTTTAATGCGTTCCTTGAGAAAGCAAAGTTGAAAGATGATGGTAGCAATTACACGGACTGGGTCCGTAACCTGAGGATTATCCTCATTGCTGCACAGAAAAGTTACGTCCTGGAAGCACCGCTAGGTGCCAGGCCTGCTGCTAATGCAACTGACGACGTTAAGAACGTCTGGCAGAGCAAAGCTGATGACTACTCGATAGTTCAGTGTGCCATGCTTTACGGCTTAGAACCGGGTCTTCAACGACGTTTTGAACATCATGGAGCATATGAGATGTTCCAGGAGTTGAAGTTAATATTTCAAGCAAATGCCCGGATTGAGAGATATGAAGTCTCTAATAAGTTCTACAGCTGCAAGATGGAGGAGAATAGTTCTGTCAATGAACACATACTCAAAATGTCTGGGTATAATAATCACTTGATTCAACTGGGAGTTAATCTTCCTGATGATAGCGTCATTGACAGAATTCTCCAATCACTGCCACCAAGCTACAAGAGCTTTGTGATGAACTATAATATGCAAGGGATGAACAAGACTATTCCCGTGCTCTTCGCAATGCTAAAAGCTGCGGAGGTAGAAATCAACAAGGAGCATCAAGTGTTGATGGTCAACAAGACCACTAGTTTCAAGAAAAAGGGCAAAGGGAAGAAGAAGGGGAACTTCAAGAAGAACAGCAAGCAAGTTGCTGCTCAAGAGAAGAAACCCAAGTCTGGACCTAAGCCTGAAACTGAGTGCTTCTACTGCAAGCAGACTGGTCACTGGAAGCGGAACTGCCCCAAGTATTTGGCGGATAAGAAGGATGGCAAAGTGAACAAAGGTATATGTGATATACATGTTATTGATGTGTACCTAACTAGAGCTCGTAGTAGCACCTGCGTATTTGATACTGGTTCTGTTGCTACTATTTGCAACGCAAAACAGGGACTACGGAATAAGCGAGCACTGGCCAAGGACGAGGTGACGATGCGCGTGGGAAACGGTTCCAAAGTCGATGTGATCGCGGTCGGCACGTGTGACGCCCTCGATTCAATCGTACACTAATCATACACGCAAATGTGTACGATCAAGATCAAGGACTCACGGGGAGATATCACAACACAACTCTAGACACCAATTAAAATAATACAAGCTTTATATTACAAGCCAGGGGCCTCGAGGGCTCGAATACATAAGCTCGAAAACACAAGAGTCAGCGGAAGCAACAAAAACTGAGCACAGACCTAAGTTAGACAAGTTTGCCTTAAGAAGGCTAGCACAAAAGCATCTACGATCAAAAAGGCAAGGCCTCCTGCCTGGGAGCCTCCTAACTACTCCTGGTCGTCGGCGTCCGTCACGTGGTAGGAGGCACCCTCGGGGTAGCAGCAGTCGTCAAAGGTGGCATCTGGCTCCTGGACTCCACCATCTGGTTGCAACAACCAGAAAGAAGAAAGAAGGGGGAAAAGGGGGAGCAAAGCAACCGTGAGTACTCATCCAAAGTACTCGCAAGCAAGGATCTACATTACATATGCAACATTATCAAAGGAAGGCTGTATATGTGGACTGGGCTGCAGAAATGCCAGAATAGGGAGAAGGCCTAGACCTACCGAAGACTAGCATCTTCTCGAACCCACCATCTTGCAGCATCAGGAGGGAGTAGAGTAGCATAAAGTAAAGTGGTAGTAGTGTTATCAACCTCGGCCAGAGATCCTTTCTCGACTCCCTGAGAGAAAGCAATCCCAGAGCCATACTATCCAGTTATCTCCACAATCAAATCCTCATCACCATCCAGTTCTCATCACAAGTATCCAGTTCTAGTTGTATTGATCGGGATACAACTCCAAGTGTCCGTTACCGTAGGACAGGCTATCGATAGATGTTTTCTTCCCTGCAGGGGTGCACCAACTTACCCACCACGCTCGCTTAACTCCGGCCGGACACACTTTCCAGGGTCATGCCCGCCCTCGGCCAAACAATACGCCGCAACCCGACCTAGGCTTAATAGAGAGGCCAGCACGCCGGACTAAACCTATGCCCCCAGGGGTCATGGGCCATCTCCCCGGGAACTCCTGCACGTTGCGTGGGCGGCCGGTGAGCAGACCTAGCTACCTCCCTAAAAAGGCAGGAGCTTACCAGTCCAACCCGGCGCGCGCCGCTCCGTCGCTGACGTCTATTAAGCTTCGGCTGATGTACACGACGCAGAACGCCCATACTATGCCCACGTGATGGTTAGTGCTATCAGGCCAGAGGCCCCTCGGATCAAATATCCAAATCGTAGTGGATTAGGAACGCGCGGTAACAAGCAGAGACTCACGAAAGATGTGACCCCGTTGCCCCGTCTCGAGGACTTGCGGCAAGGGCTAAGAATGCCCGGCCACGCCTCGTAATTATCTCACGGGCACCTTCCAGGTTAACCCGTCTCCACATCACTTTCCAAGTAACAGTTGTAAAGACCAAGTATCCGTGTGTCCAAACATCAAGAGGAAAACCCAAGGAATCACCCTCGGTGGGTTCCACTCAATGTAATCATCAAGGTGAACGTAGAGGAATCACCCTCGGTTCACACTTGAGGGGTTGCACGACAGAGTCGTATCGGAAGTGGTTAAAGAGGAAATTGAAGGAAATATGCCCTAGAGGCAATAATAAAGTTATTATTTATTTCCTTATAATCATGATAAATGTTTATTATTCATGCTAGAATTGTATTTTCCGGAAACATAATACATGTGTGAATACATAGACAAACAGAGTGTCACTAGTATGCCTCTACTTGACTAGCTCGTTAATCAAAGATGGTTATGTTTCCTAACCATGAACAATGAGTTGTTATTTGATTAACGAGGTCACATCATTAGTAGAATGATCTGATTGACATGACCCATTCCATTAGCTTAGCACCTGATCGTTTAGTATGTTGCTATTGCTTTCTTCATGACTTATACATGGTCCTACGACTATGAGATTATGCAACTCCCGTTTACCGGAGGAACACTTTGGGTACTATCAAACGTCACAACGTAAATGGGTGATTATAAAGGAGTACTACAGGTGTCTCCAATGGTCGATGTTGGGTTGGCGTATTTCGAGATTAGGATTTGTCACTCCGATTGTCGGAGAGGTATCTCTGGGCCCTCTCGGTAATACACATCACATAATCCTTGCAAGCATTACAACTAATATGTTAGTTGTGAGATGATGTATTACGGAACGAGTAAAGAGACTTGCCGTTAACGAGATTGAACTAGGTATTGGATACCGACGATCGAATCTCGGGCAAGTAACATACCGATGACAAAGGGAACAACGTATGTTGTTATGCGGTCTGACCGATAAAAATCTTCGTAGAATATGTAGGAGCCAATATGGGCATCCAGGTCCCGCTATTGGTTATTGACCAGAGACATGTCTCGGTCATGTCTACATTGTTCTCGAACCCGTAGGGTCCGCACGCTTAAGGTTACGATGACAGTTATATTATGAGTTTATGCATTTTGATGTACCGAAGGTTGTTCGGAGTCCCGGATGTGATCACGGACATGACGAGGAGTCTCGAAATGGTCGAGACGTAAAGATTGATATATTGTAAGCCTATGTTTGGACATCGGAAGTGTTCCGGGTGAAATCGGGATTTTACCGGGTTACCGGGAGGTTACCGGAACCCCCCGGGAGCCATATGGGCCATCATGGGCCTTAGTGGAAAGGAGAAAGGGGCAGCCCAAGGTGGCTGCGCCTCTTTCCCCTCCCCTAGTCCTATTAGGACTAGGAGAAGGTGGCCGGCCCCCCTCTCTCCCTTCCCCTCCGAGGAATCCTAGTTGGACTAGGATTGGGGGGAGGAATCCTACTCCCAGAGGGCGTAGGACTCTCCTGCGCCTCCCTCTTTGGCCGGCCAGCCTCCCCTCCTCTCCTCCTTTATATACGGAGGCAGGGGCACCTCTAAACACACAAGTTGACACAAGTTGATCCACGTGATCGATTCCTTAGCCGTGTGCGGTGCCCCCTGCCACCATATTCCTCGATAATACTGTAGCGGAGTTTAGGCGAAGCCCTGCTGCTGTAGTTCATCAAGATCGTCACCACGCCGTCGTGCTGACGAAACTCTTCCCCGACACTTTGCTGGATCGGAGTCCGGGGATCGTCATCGAGCTGAACGTGTGCTCGAACTCGGAGGTGCCGTAGTTTCGGTGCTTGATCGGTTGGATCGTGAAGACGTACGACTACTTCCTCTACATCGTGTCATTGCTTCCGCAGTCGGTCTGCGTTGGGTACGTAGACAACACTCTCCTCTCGTTGCTATGCATCACATGATCCTGTGTGCGCGTAGGAAATTTTTTGAAATTACTACGAAACCCAACACATGTCGCCTTTTAGTCGGCCAACACTCCGTGCCATACAACATTGCGGGTCGAACCGTCGTCCTGTAGAACTTGCCTTTTAGCTTTTGTGGCACTCTCTTGTCACAGAGAATGCCAGAAGCTTGGCGCCACTTCATCCATCCGGCTTTGATTCGATGGTTCACATCTTCATCAATACTCCCATCCTCCTGCAACATTGACCCCAAATACCGAAAGGTGTCCTTCCGAGGTACCACCTGGCCATCAAGGCTAACCTCCTCCTCCTCACAGCTAGTAGTACTGAAACCGCACATCATGTACTCGGTTTTAGTTCTACTAAGCCTAAACCCTTTCGATTCCAAGGTTTGTCTCCATAACTCTAACTTCCTATTTACCCCCGTCCGACTATCGTCAACTAGCACCACATTATCCGCAAAGAGCATACACCATGGGATATCTCCTTGTATACCCCTTGTGACCTCATCCATCACCAATGCAAAAAGATAAGGGCTCAAAGCTGACCCCTGATGCAGTCCTATCTTAATCGGGAAGTCATCGGTGTCGACATCACTTGTTCGAACACTTGTCACAACATTATTGTACATGTCCTTGATGAGGGTAATGTACTTTGCTGGGACTTTGTGTTTCTCCAAGGCCCACCACATGACATTCCGCGGTATCTTATCATAGGCCTTCTCCAAGTCAATGAACACCATATGCAAGTCCTTCTTATGCTCCCTATATCTCTCCATAAGTTGTCGTACCAAGAAAATGGCTTCCATGGTCGACCTCCCTGAAGGAAATATGCCCTAGAGGCAATAATAAAGTTATTATTTATTTCCTTATAATCATGATAAATGTTTATTATTCATGCTAGAATTGTATTTTCCGGAAACATAATACATGTGTGAATACATAGACAAACAGAGTGTCACTAGTATGCCTCTACTTGACTAGCTCGTTAATCAAAGATGGTTATGTTTCCTAACCATGAACAATGAGTTGTTATTTGATTAACGAGGTTACATCATTAGTAGAATGATCTGATTGACATGACCCATTCCATTAGCTTAGCACCTGATCGTTTAGTATGTTGCTATTGCTTTCTTCATGACTTATACATGTTCCTACGACTATGAGATTATGCAACTCCCGTTTACCGGAGGAACACTTTGGGTACTACCAAACGTCACAACGTAAATGGGTGATTATAAAGGAGTACTACAGGTGTCTCCAATGGTCGATGTTGGGTTGGCGTATTTCGAGATTAGGATTTGTCACTCCGATTGTCGGAGAGGTATCTCTGGGCCCTCTCGGTAATACACATCACATAAGCCTTGCAAGCATTACAACTAATATGTTAGTTGTGAGATGATGTATTACGGAAAGAGTAAAGAGACTTGCCGTTAACGAGATTGAACTAGGTATTGGATACCGACGATCGAATCTCGGGCAAGTAACATACCGATGACAAAGGGAACAACGTATGTTGTTATGCGGTCTGACCGATAAAGATCTTCGTAGAATATGTAGGAGCCAATATGGGCATCCAGGTCCCGCTATTGGTTATTGACCAGAGACATGTCTCGGTCATGTCTACATTGTTCTCGAACCCGTAGGGTCCGCACGCTTAAGGTTACGATGACAGTTATATTATGAGTTTATGAGTTTTGATGTACCGAAGGAGTTCGGAGTCCCGGATGAGATCGGGGACATGACGAGGAGTCTCGAAATGGTCGAGACGTAAAGATCGATATATTGGACGACTATATTCGGAGTTCGGAAAGGTTCCGAGTGATTCGGGTATTTTCCGGAGTACCGGGGGGTTACGGGAATACGGGGAAGAGTATTGGGCCTTGATGGGCTTTAGTGGGAAGAGGAGAAAAAGGCTGCGCCCCCCCTCCCCTCTAGTCCGAATTGGACTAGGGAAAAGGGGGCCGGCCACCTCTCCTTCTCCTCCTATTCCTTCTCCCTTCCTCCCCTCTTGGTGGACTCCTACTAGGACTTGGAGTCCTAGTAGGACTCCCTATCCTGGCCGCACCTTTGCCTTGGCCGGCCTCCTCCTCCTCCATCCTTTATATACAGGGGCAAGGAGCACCCCATAGACACACAAGTTGACACAAGTTGACACAAGTTGATCCACGTGATCGATTCCTTAGCCGTGTGCGGTGCCCCCTGCCACCATATTCCTCGATAATACTGTAGCGGAGTTTAGGCGAAGCCCTGCTGCTGTAGTTCATCAAGATCGTCACCACGCCGTCGTGCTGACGAAACTCTTCCCCGACACTTTGCTGGATCGGAGTCCGGGGATCGTCATCGAGCTGAACGTGTGCTCGAACTCGGAGGTGCCGTAGTTTCGGTGCTTGATCGGTTGGATCGTGAAGACGTACGACTACTTCCTCTACGTCGTGTCATCGCTTCCGCAGTCGGTCTGCGTTGGGTACGTAGACAACACTCTCCCCTCGTTGCTATGCATCACATGATCCTGTGTGCGCGTAGGAAATTTTTTGAAATTACTACGAAACCCAACATGTGCACCAACAACTTATGCTAAGCAAGATAAGCAACTATGTGATAGCAAGATATATGATAAAGAACAATATGGCTATCACAAAGTAAAGTGCACAAGTAAAGGGGCTCGGGTAAGAGATAACCGAGGCACGCGGAGACGATGATGTATCCCGAAGTTCACACCCTTGCGGATGCTAATCTTCGTTTGGAGCGGTGTGGAGGCACAATGCTGAACCAAAGCCTGAAACTGAGTGCTTACACTGCAAAGGAAATGGTCACTGGAAGCGGAACTACCCTAAATATTTGGTGGATAAGAAGGATGGCAAAGTGAAAAAGGGTATATTTGATATACAGGTGTTTGATGTGTGCTTTACTAGTGTTTATAGCAACCCCTCGGTATTTGGTACTGGTTCAGTTGCTAAGAGTAGTAACTCGAAACGGGAGTTGCAGAATAAACAGAAACTAGTTAAGGGTGAAGTGATGATGTGTGTTGAAAGTAGTTTCAAGATTGATATGATCATCATCGCACACTCCCTATTCTTTCGGGATTAGTGTTGAACCTAAATAAATGTTATTTGGTGTTTGCGTTGAGCATGAATATGATTTGATCATGTTTATTGCAATACGGTTACTCATTTAAGTAAGAGAATAAACTGTTGTTCTATTTACATGAATAAAACCTTATATGGTTACACACCCAATGAAAATGGTTCATTGGATCTCGATCGTAGTGATACACATATTCATAATATTGATGCCAAAAGATGCAAAGTTAATAATGATAGTGCAACTTATTTGTGGCACTGCCGTTTGGGTCATATCGGTGTAAAGCGCATGAAGAAACTCCATAAAGATGGATTTTCGGAATCACTTGGTTATGAATCATTTGATGCTTGCGAACCATGCCTTTTGGGCAAGATGACTAAAACTCCGTTCTTCGGAACAATGGAACGAGTTACTGACTTGTTGGAAATAATACATACCGATGTATGCGATCCAATGAGTGCTGTTGCTCGTGGCAAGCATCGTTGTTTTCTGACCTTCACAAGATGATTTGAGAAGATATGGGTATATCTACTTGATGAAACATAAGTCTGAAATAGTTGAAAGGTTCAAAGAATTTCAGAGTGAAGTGGAAAAATCATCGTAACAAGAAAATAAAGTTTCTGCGATCTGATCGCGGAGACAAATATTCGAGTTACGAGTTTGGTCTTCAATTAAAACAATGTGGAATAGTTTCACAGCTCACGCCACCTGGAACACCACATCGTTATGGTATGTCCGAACGTCGTAACCGCACTTTATTTGATATGGTGCGATCTATGATATCTCTTTACCACTATCGTTTTGGGGTTATGCATTAGAGACAACTGCATTCACGTTTTAAAATAGGGCACCATCTAAATCCGTTGAGACGACACTGTATGAACTATGGTTTAGCAGTAAACCTAACCTGTTGTTTCTTAAAGTTTGGGGCTGCGATGCTTATGTGAAAAAGGTTTCATCCTGATAAGCTCGAACCCAAATCGGAGAAGTGCGTCTTCATACCCAAAGGAAATTGTTGGGTACACCTTCTATCACAGATCCGAAGGCAAGACATTCGTTGCTAAAATGGATCCTTTCCAGAGAAGGAGTTTCTCTCGAAAGAAGTGAGTGGGAGGAGAGTAGAACTTGATGAGGTAATTATATCTTATTGGAAAGTAGTTCATCACAGAAATCAGTTCCAGTGATTCCTACACCAATAAGTGAGGAAGTTAATGATGATGATCATCAAACTTCAGATCAAGTTACTACCAAACCTCGTAGGTCTTCCAGAGTAAGATCCGCACCAGAGTGGTACGGTAATCATGTTTTGGAAGTCATGTTACTAGACCATGATGAACCTACGAATTATGAGGAAGCAATGATGAGCCCAGATTCCACGAAATGGCTTGAGGCCATGAAATCTGAGATATGATCCATGTATGAGAACAAAGTGTAGACTTTGATTGACTTGCCCGATGATCGGTGAGTCATTAAGAATAAATGGATCTTCAAGAGGAAGACGGACGTTGATAGTAGTGTTACTATCTACAAAGCTAGACTTGTCGAAAAAGGTTTTTGACAAAGTTCAAGGTGTTGAATACGATGAGATTTTCTTACTCGTATCGATGCTTAAAAGTCTGTCCGAATCATGTTAGCAATTGCCGCATTTTATGATTATGAAATTTGGCAGATGGATGTCAAAACTGCATTCCTGAATGGATTTCTGGAAGAAGAGTTGTATATGATGCAACCGGAAGGTTTTGTCGATCCAAAGGGAGCTAACAAAGTGTGCAAGCTCCAGCGATCCATTTATGGACTGGTGCAAGCGTCTCGGAGTTGGAATAAACGTTTTGATAGTGTGATCAAAGCATTTGGTTTTATACAGACTTTTGGAGAAGCCTGTATTTACAAGAAAGTGAGTGGGAGCTCTGTAGCATTTCTGATATTATATGTGGATGACATATTACTGATTGGAAATGATATAGAATTTCTGGATAGCATAAAGGGATACTTGAATAAAAGTTTTTCAATGAAAGACCTCGGTGAAGCTGCTTACATATTAGGCATTAAGATCTATAGAGACAGATCAAGACGCTTAATTGGACTTTCACAAAGCACATACCTTGACAAAATTTTGAAGAAATTCAAAATGGATCAAGCAAAGAAAGGGTTCTTGCCTGTGTTACAAGGTGTGAAATTGAGTAAGACTCAATGCCCGACCACTGCAGAAGATAGAGAGAATATGAAAGATGTTCCCTATGCATCAGCCATAGGCTCTATCATGTATGCAATGCTGTGTACCAGACCTGATGTGTGCCTTGCTATAAGTTTAGCAGGGAGGTACCAGAGTAATCCAGGAATGGATCACTGGACAGCGGTCAAGAACATCCTGAAATACCTGAAAAGGACTAAGGATATGTTTCTCGTATATGGAAGTGACAAAGAGCTCATCGTAAAAGGTTACGTTGATGCAAGCTTTGACACTGATCCGGACGATTCTAAATCGCAAACCGGATACGTGTTTACATTAAACGGTGGAGCTGTCAGTTGGTGCAGTTCTAAACAAAGCGTCGTAGCGGGATCTACATGTGAAGCGGAATACATAGCTGCTTCGGAAGCAGCAAATGAAGGAGTCTGGATGAAGGAGTTCATATCCGATCTAGGTGTCATACCTAGTGCATCGGGTCCAATGAAAATCTTTTGTGACAATACTGGTGCAATTGCCTTGGCAAAGGAATCCAGATTTCACAAAAGGACCAAACACATCAAGAGACGCTTCAACTTCATCCGGGATCTAGTCCAGGTGGGAGACATAGAGATTTGCAAGATACATACGGATCTGAATATTGCAGACCCGTTGACTAAGCCTCTTCCACGAGCAAAACATGATCAGCACCAAAGCTCCATGGGTGTTAGATTCATTACAGTGTAATCTAGATTATTGACTCTAGTGCAAGTGGGAGACTGAAGGAAATATGCCCTAGAGGCAATAATAAAGTTATTATTTATTTCCTTATAATCATGATAAATGTTTATTATTCATGCTAGAATTGTATTTTCCGGAAACATAATACATGTGTGAATACATAGACAAACAGAGTGTCACTAGTATGCCTCTACTTGACTAGCTCGTTAATCAAAGATGGTTATGTTTCCTAACCATGAACAATGAGTTGTTATTTGATTAACGAGGTCACATCATTAGTAGAATGATCTGATTGACATGACCCATTCCATTAGCTTAGCACCTGATCGTTTAGTATGTTGCTATTGCTTTCTTCATGACTTATACATGTTCCTACGACTATGAGATTATGCAACTCCCGTTTACCGGAGGAACACTTTGGGTACTATCAAACGTCACAACGTAAATGGGTGATTATAAAGGAGTACTACAGGTGTCTCCAATGGTCGATGTTGGGTTGGCGTATTTCGAGATTAGGATTTGTCACTCCGATTGTCGGAGAGGTATCACTGGGCCCTCTCGGTAATACACATCACATAAGCCTTGCAAGCATTACAACTAATATGTTAGTTGTGAGATGATGTATTACGGAACGAGTAAAGAGACTTGCCGTTAACGAGATTGAACTAGGTATTGGATACCGACGATCGAATCTCGGGCAAGTAACATACCGATGACAAAGGGAACAACGTATGTTGTTATGCGGTCTGACCGATAAAAATCTTCGTAGAATATGTAGGAGCCAATATGGGCATCCAGGTCCCGCTATTGGTTATTGACCTGAGACATGTCTCGGTCATGTCTACATTGTTCTCGAACCCGTAGGGTCCGCACGCTTAAGGTTACGATGACAGTTATATTATGAGTTTATGCATTTTGATGTACCGAAGGTTGTTCGGAGTCCCGGATGTGATCACGGACATGACGAGGAGTCTCGAAATGGTCGAGACGTAAAGATTGATATATTGGAAGCCTATGTTTGGACATCGGAAGTGTTCCGGGTGAAATCGGGATTTTACCGGGTTACCGGGAGGTTACCGGAACCCCCCGGGAGCCATATGGGCCATCATGGGCCTTAGTGGAAAGGAGAAAGGGGCAGCCCAAGGTGGCTGCGCCTCTTTCCCCTCCCCTAGTCCTATTAGGACTAGGAGAAGGTGGCCGGCCCCCCTCTCTCCCTTCCCCTCCGAGGAATCCTAGTTGGCCTAGGATTGGGGGGAGGAATCCTACTCCCAGAGGGAGTAGGACTCTCCTGCGCCTCCCTCTTTGGCCGGCCAGCCTCCCCTCCTCTCCTCCTTTATATACGGAGGCAGGGGCACCTCTAAACACACAAGTTGACACAAGTTGATCCACGTGATCGATTCCTTAGCCGTGTGCGGTGCCCCCTGCCACCATATTCCTCGATAATACTGTAGCGGAGTTTAGGCGAAGCCCTGCTGCTGTAGTTCATCAAGATCGTCACCACGCCGTCGTGCTGACGAAACTCTTCCCCGACACTTTGCTGGATCGGAGTCCGGGGATCGTCATCGAGCTGAACGTGTGCTCGAACTCGGAGGTGCCGTAGTTTCGGTGCTTGATCGGTTGGATCGTGAAGACGTACGACTACTTCCTCTACGTCGTGTCATTGCTTCCGCAGTCGGTCTGCGCTGGGTACGTAGACAACACTCTCCTCTCGTTGCTATGCATCACATGATCCTGTGTGCGCGTAGGAAAATTTTTGAAATTACTACGAAACCCAACACGACCCGCATCTCCATAACACTCGACCCAAAATAGGAAGAAGCGCTCATCCAGTTCCTCCGTGAGAACTGGGACATTTTTGCATGGAAGCCCGCTGACATGCCAGGTGTTCCCAGGGGACTGGCTGAGCATCGCCTAAGAGTCGACTCGTCTGCAAAACCAGTCAAAGAGCATCTTCGGCGGTCCGCCGTCCAGAAGAGAAAGGCCATCGGTGAAGAAGTGGCTCGACTGTTGGCGGCAGGATTTATCCGAGAGATATACCACTCCGAGTGGCTCGCTAATGTCGTCATGGTTCCTAAGAAGGACAAGTCGCTCCGAATGTGCATTGATTTCAAGCACATCAACCGGGCCTGCCCGAAAGATCACTTTCCTCTCCCTCGCATAGATCAAATTGTTGACTCGACCGCGGGATGCGAGAGGTTGTCTTTTTTAGATGCTTACTCCGGGTACCACCAGATCCGTCTGTACGGGCCCGATGAGGTAAAAACAGCTTTCATCACTCCATTCGGGTGCTTCTGCTATATCACCATGCCATTCGGCCTCAAGAATGCCGGAGCCACTTTTATGCGAATGATTCAGAAGTGTCTACTCACCCAAATCAGTCGGAATGTGGAAGCTTATATGGATGATATGAAGGAAATATGCCCTAGAGGCAATAATAAAGTTATTATTTATTTCCTTATAATCATGATAAATGTTTATTATTCATGCTAGAATTGTATTTTCCGGAAACATAATACATGTGTGAATACATAGACAAACAGAGTGTCACTAGTATGCCTCTACTTGACTAGCTCGTTAATCAAAGATGGTTATGTTTCCTAACCATGAACAATGAGTTGTTATTTGATTAACGAGGTCACATCATTAGTAGAATGATCTGATTGACATGACCCATTCCATTAGCTTAGCACCTGATCGTTTAGTATGTTGCTATTGCTTTCTTCATGACTTATACATGTTCCTACGACTATGAGATTATGCAACTCCCGTTTACCGGAGGAACACTTTGGGTACTACCAAACGTCACAACGTAAATGGGTGATTATAAAGGAGTACTACAGGTGTCTCCAATGGTCGATGTTGGGTTGGCGTATTTCGAGATTAGGATTTGTCACTCCGACTGTCGGAGAGGTATCTCTGGGCCCTCTCGGTAATACACATCACATAAGCCTTGCAAGCATTACAACTAATATGTTAGTTGTGAGATGATGTATTACAGAACGAGTAAAGAGACTTGCCGTTAACGAGATTGAACTAGGTATTGGATACCGACGATCGAATCTCAGGCAAGTAACATACCGATGACAAAGGGAACAACGTATGTTGTTATGCGGTCTGACCGATAAAGATCTTCGTAGAATATGTAGGAGCCAATATGGGCATCCAGGTCCCGCTATTGGTTATTGACCAGAGACATGTCTCGGTCATGTCTACATTGTTCTCGAACCCGTAGGGTCCGCACGCTTAAGGTTACGATGACAGTTATATTATGAGTTTATGCATTTTGATGTACCGAAGGTTGTTCGGAGTCCCGGATGTGATCACGGACATGACGAGGAGTCTCGAAATGGTCGAGACGTAAAGATTGATATATTGGAAGCCTATGTTTGGACATCGGAAGTGTTCCGGGTGAAATCGGGATTTTACCAGGTTACCGGGAGGTTACCGGAACCCCCCGGGAGCCATATGGGCCATCATGGGCCTTAGTGGAAAGGAGAAAGGGGCAGCCCAAGGTGGCTGCGCCTCTTTCCCCTCCCCTAGTCCTATTAGGACTAGGAGAAGGTGGCCGGCCCCCCTCTCTCCCTTCCCCTCCGAGGAATCCTAGTTGGACTAGGATTGGGGGGAGGAATCCTACTCCCAGAGGGAGTAGGACTCTCCTGCGCCTCCCTCTTTGGCCGGCCAGCCTCCCCTCCTCTCCTCCTTTATATACGGAGGCAGGGGCACCTCTAAACAAACAAGTTGACACAAGTTGATCCACGTGATCGATTCCTTAGCCGTGTGCGGTGCCCCCTGGCACCATATTCCTCGATAATACTGTAGCGGAGTTTAGGCGAAGCCCTGCTGCTGTAGTTCATCAAGATCGTCACCACACCGTCGTGCTGACGAAACTCTTCCCCGACACTTTGCTGGATCGGAGTCCGGGGATCGTCATCGAGCTGAATGTGTGCTCGAACTCGGAGGTGCCGTAGTTTCGGTGCTTGATCGGTTGGATCGTGAAGACGTACGACTACTTCCTCTACGTCGTGTCATTGCTTCCGCAGTCGGTCTGCGTTGGGTACGTAGACAACACTCTCCTCTCGTTGCTATGCATCACATGATCCTGTGTGCGCGTAGGAAAATTTTTGAAATTACTACGAAACCCAACAGAAATCACCCTCGATGACCACGACCGAATAGCTACACTACAGGGTTAACATCAGAAGTGTTGTAGAGGTCTCACCCTCGGCACTCGATAGTAACCCAGTAGTGTCGAGCAACTAAGGGGAAAGTGATGTGCGGTGCCGGGGCCTGGTCTTCGATCCCGTTGATCGGGTCTTCAATGATGAAGCAGGGGCAACAAGGACAAGGTGGGGGTCACTGATGGATCACTAACCAACCTATACTAAGCAGTTTAGGATAAGCAGGTAAGGTACAACAGCAGATACAAAAGCAGGCTATGCATCATAATAGGTGCAAACAATAACAGTAGCAAAATCTAATGCAAGCATGAGAGAATGGAATGGGCGATATCGGGATGATCAAAGGGGGGGCTTGCCTGGTTGCTCTGGCAAGGAGGGGTCGTCGTCGACGTAGTCGATCAGAGGGGCGGCATCGGTCTCGAGGGTCTACCGGAGAGAAGAGGGGGAAGAAACAGTAAATATAAAGCAGACATAGCATCACAAAGCGTAACATGGCAATATGTTGTGCTGGGTGTGTCCTAACGCATGGCTACACGATATAGGTGAAGGGGGAATTCAACCGGGAATGTATTCCCGGTTCCGGACCCGTGTCACACAGATGACCGGAGGGAAAAGTTCCAAGTTCAGCATGCTAGAGGCATGTGACAGCGGAACGGACCGCATTTTCAGATTCATTGGATTTTTCTGAGCAACTTTCATATAGAAAACATTTTCATCCGAGTTACGGTTTATTTTCTATGCATTTTCAAAGATTAAAGCATTTTCAGAAACTATTAAAAAAAACAGAAAAGGAATATGATGTCAGCGTGACGTAGGAGTGACGTCAGCATTCAACAGTCCGGTTGACTGGTCAAAACTGACACGGGGGACCCACCTGTCAGCCTCTGTTACTTAACAGAGCTTATATTAAACTAAACTGAGGTTATTAGCGGATGGGCCCCACATGTTAGTGGCTAATTAGTTAAACTAATTACTTTTAATTATAAAAATCATTTTAGTTATTATTTAAGCGGTGGGGCCGGTTCGTCAGTGTCACTGTACCGCCATGTCAGCGTGTTGACTGGGTCAACCCAGTCAACGTGGCCCCTAAGGCCCACTGGCAGTGAGCCAGGGGTCGGGCCCGCCCAGCCACGTCGGTGGCGGCCGGCGTCTCGCCGCCGGCGATGTTAGAACGCGGCGGAGCCGCTCGGGCCTCGTCGGAAACACGCTAGGGGCGGCCGTTTCGCGTGCGGTTAGCACCGTTCGAACGCGCACACGACGTCGTGTCGGGTGGTGGTGGTGGCTCGCCCGGGGACGGCCGGAATAACCATCGGCGGCGAGCACGGGCGGCGGAGGCGTTCGGAGTCACGTCGGGAATGGGCTAGGGGGCACGAGAGGGCGAGAGGAAGGGCTGGTCGGGCTCCTGGGAACACCAGGAGCATGATGGAGGGCTCGGACGGGGGCCACGGCAGCGGTGGCCACGACGGTGATGGAGCAGGGCGACGGTGAGCTACGGCGGTTGCAGCGAGCGAGCTAGAGAAGGGGGCGGCCTACGCGAGAGAAGGGAGAGGGGGAGGAGCTCACCGAGTGGCTAAGGAAAGCCGGTGACAGATTAGGAGCAGCAGAGGGTGGCCGGAGTTGGAGGAGATCAACGGCGGCCGAGGCGGAAGGGGGGTGGCTCGATCCGTGCATTGTGGAGCTCCCCGACTCCCGTTCATGGATGGAGACGAAGCAGACGACGTTGACGGAGACGAGGGACACGGCGGTGAGGCGAACGGGGTTCGGTGGCCGCGGGGACGGGCGAGGCACGGCGGCGACCGCGTCGTGGAGGTGGAGGAGAGGGGATCTGGGGAGAACCCAGAGGGGAGTGGGCGACAGAGGAGAGTAGGGGAGTGAGTGGGGCGCAGGGGAGAGGACCGAGGCGTCGGGGGCGTGGAGGCCTTATCCTCCCCCTCGTCGTCGACGGCGAGGCGGTCCGGGGCGACCGCGCCCCTGTAGCGACGGGGTCGGTCGAACAGGGAAGGCGACCCGGGGTAAGGTGGGCCGGCCAGTGTAATGGGCTAAAGCCCAGGGAGGCAGGGGGCTCTGGGCTGGCTCGGGTAGGTTAGGTGGGCCGGTCCAGGCGGGTTGGGTCCAGGGGGGTTGTTCTCTCTCTCTCTCTCTCTTTTCTTGGCTTTCCCCCCCTTTTTTTTAACTTCAGAAAGCAAAATAGTTTTATAAAAAACCAATCTTGCACCTAAAATACCATTTTAACTTAGGCCATTGCTACAATTAACTTGGCACCAAAATAAAGTAGTATTTTATTTTTTTATAACTTAACAAGCATTTAATTTATTTGCTTTAGCTACTGTTTTAAAGTGGTTTAGGGCATTTGGACATTCTGGAAAAATGTTAGTTCACCTCCTATATTAACAAGTGATTATTGGACACAAGATGAACATTTTAGTTTTCATGTTTGAGAAGTTTTGTATTTCGACATTAACTTGGATTTGAATTTGAATTGGGTTGAATGCAAATGAGGACTAGCAACAGTAAGAGTGATGACATGGCACCATCAGCAGGGGATTACTGTAGCATGATCCTCGGGGTGTTACAAATCTCCTCCTCTACAAGAAATCTCGTCCCGAGATTTAAGGGGTGGAGTAAGGGGAAAAGACTCGGGAAGGACGGAGCTCATCACAATATAGTTACCTGGGGGCTATCTCAGTGAACGTGGCAAGGAGGCATCTCTCGAGTTGAGATTCAAGAGATTCATCGATAGCAAGGTAAGAAGGTGTAATAAGAAGCTTCAATCGGGTAGGCAATCATTCGTTGCCTGAAACAGAGTGCGAAAGGAGTTTCAGAGCGACGGGGATAAGTATTTTGTCTGATACCAGAATAGACCACTAGGAAGGTGGCTCGTGATTTGCTTACGAAGCCAAGTGCAAGGAACAATTTTTGGAGAACATGAATTACAGGAGTGTCAGGTTTCGATCCTGTGGAACTGTGGGTTATGGGCCCACCATGTGGGTTAACAGCAGGAGGGCACTAATCATTTTGCACGATCATGATATCAAGGCAGGTCAGAGTATAGCCTGTCAGTTATGTTGGCAACAACACTGGTACCAAGGGTGAGGGACGAAGAGAACCATTTTCCTGCTCGTTGGACGAGGCGGACCAATAGGCAAAGTTCTTGTCCATCGGTGGTTACCGGAATGTCATCAACAATAGTAACAGGGTCTTAGTGACAGAGTTGTGCACTGAGGTGCTTACTTAAGTAGGGATTTATCCCTGCTCAGACAAGTTAGATTACAAGAAAGGTGAAACAAAACAATGAAAAGGAAAATGTGATTATTATAATAATCAGACCAATGGAAAGAAAAGGTGTTTATACCCAAGAATTGGGAGTATATTCTTCCCAAGGGGAAGCGAAGCAGGAAATACATGATATGACAGCAAGTTCAAAAGCATTTAGATAAAGGGGGCAAGGGAAGAATCATGATATTACCCATACAACGGTGTTTGGATAATAGATCAAGAAACATTCGGCAATGTGCTTCCAATGTTCTTGTTGATATTCGGAATACCTCAGTCATGCTTCGAGGTAGCATTAACATGGTGCTACAAGTAGGGGTTGTAGTTGAAAATCACAAGAAATACCCAAGGAAGAGTTGCGGGATTAGCAAGGAGTCCAAGATATAACCAAGACATGATCAAACATGCGTTGGAAAGAAGACAAAGGGGTTGTCGATGATAACTCAAATCATCGAAGGTCAAGGATGGTATTCCTCACCATGAATTCAATTGTCATTTCAATGAAAGTCAAAATGTTGATGCTGATCACGACGCATTTGTTGAGAGGCTCTATGAAGATGCCATCGAGGAGCGATGCCATCAATCAACAGGAAGGATGAAGCGAAAGGTTATTGAAACCACGAGTACGACACAAAACTCGATAGCAAGCTTGTTGTTCATGGCAAAATGGTATAATGAGGAAGATCGACATAAGCTTAGCTCGTCGTCGAAGATTGTGCTCCGGAAAGGACCTGGTAGCACAGTTGAAATTTAGCACGGTAACAATACAGCTGATCAGGCTAGGAATGACTTGAAGGATTATTAAACTCGTAAGCAACAAAATTTACTTAAGAGTTATAGAATCGGAGTGTGGAATCGATTCACTTATCGGCGTTCTCGAGTGACTAACAACTCAAAACCCGGGGAAATATGAAATCGATGAGAAGCAATACCAAATGAAGACTCGTAGGGAGCAACACGGTTCTTTGTTATTCTCGAGGTACCGAAGGGTAATACTCGAAGGAAAATCAAAATAGAGGTTGCGGAGATGCATTGGTCTGTAGAAGACAAGTGCTTTAACTTGTCTGAGAAATGGAATCAAAGGGGAACAACCATGTTCAGAACCACGGTTGCAAAGGACCAAACATAGATACCATATGAACTTATAACAAGGGGATTATTATTATCACAAGAAGCTTCCATGATAAGTTTCACATCGGGTCCATGGGCATGAACACAAAGTTCAAGGTCGACTCCCACTTCTTCAATGCATAACCTTTCATTCACTCCTCGTTTTTTTGAAGAAATTGTAGTGCAGAGGATTTATCTGCCGAAGTACCAGTAGAGTAAGACTCGTGAGAACTCTCGGGTTCACATGGATTATGGAAGGCATAAGTTCAACCCATCGGGGCATTTTTACGAATCTATACAACCATCAACCAAGCAAAGATACGAGTTCAAAAGAAGAGTATCGGAGTCAAAGAAGATGATACAATTTACCGAAGGTGTTATGTATCAGGGAAAAACTCACAAGACTTTGGATGTGAAGGACTCAGTCGGATAACAACCCAGCAATGGATCTGGCGATTCACGACAGAGTTGATGTGATTATCGGTAATCAATCAGATGAAGAAGGGGATGCAAAGGCATTGGCTTATAGAAACGTCTGAATGATTCGATGCTTGGGTACAAAGGAATTATGATTTCAAGACGAAGGATCGGAAGCAGAGGCTCTGATCAAAAGATGATAAGTTGAATAGACTTAGAGGTGCACCTGATCAAAACTTGATTGGGCAAGAACCATCTCATAACCGGAGCGATGTCAGAGACGGAAAGAAAATTTCCAAGGATTAATTGGTGATTGCCAGTATTCGCTCACACGTTGAATCCATAGGAACAGAAGTACAACCACAAAGAATTTTAAAGGATATTGCTCGACATACGGAACTAATCGTAGTGCAAGCAGGCAAGGAGAATCAAGAGCAATAGGCTGCAGAGGATTTTCGGAAGATCACATAGTATTTCGAAGAATTTTGTGAATCACACGAACAACTGAGGATGAACGGATCCTCGGTGAGTGCGAGGAATTATCCGAAGGGGGGTGTATTCATGGGGCAAAGAATTGCAAGGCAGTAAGCTCAACGGACTCTTGAAGCAATAGAGAATTTCGGGGCATCTTGTAATAACAAGAGCATCGAGGAATGATTGTATGGACGGCAAGTGTATGTAGCTATCCATGGGGATTTATCGGTGGTAGAGAAATGCAATGGCAAAGGGCACAAGGGTCTCGGGAAAACATCGAGGAGTATCTGCAGAATCTTCTGGCGAAGCAAGCGATCATCTGCAGTGAAGGGGCTCTCCGGGAGGAAGTGGTTACGAGATCCTAGAGTCAGAGTTAGTAAAATCTTTAACCCGAATAGAAGAGAGTTCAGAGTCCCAGAGTATAGACGAGGAATAAAAGATCCTAATACCACCCAATGGCGACGTGGGCCCGTAAGCCACACAGCCAATGTTAGTAAAAGTTTTTCAGTGACTAGACTCAACTTCGGCCAAGGAGTTGGAAAGGGGGCTACCTACAGGCAGTCGGCTCTGATACCAACTTGTGACGCCCTCGATTCAATCGTACACTAATCATACACGCAAATGTGTACGATCAAGATCAAGGACTCACGGGGAGATATCACAACACAACTCTAGACACCAATTAAAATAATACAAGCTTTATATTACAAGCCAGGGGCCTCGAGGGCTCGAATACATAAGCTCGAAAACACAAGAGTCAGCGGAAGCAACAAAAACTGAGCACAGACCTAAGTTAGACAAGTTTGCCTTAAGAAGGCTAGCACAAAAGCATCTACGATCGAAAAGGCAAGGCCTCCTGCCTGGGAGCCTCCTAACTACTCCTGGTCGTCGGCGTCCGTCACGTGGTAGGAGGCACCCTCGGGGTAGCAGCAGTCGTCAAAGGTGGCATCTGGCTCCTGGACTCCACCATCTGGTTGCAACAACCAGAAAGAAGAAAGAAGGGGGAAAAGGGGGAGCAAAGATACCGTGAGTACTCATCCAAAGTACTCGCAAGCAAGGATCTACATTACATATGCAACATTATCAAAGGAAGGTTGTATATGTGGACTGGGCTGCAGAAATGCCAGAATAGGGAGAAGGCCTAGACCTATCGAAGACTAGCATCTTCTCGAACCCACCATCTTGCAGCATCAGGAGGGAGTAGAGTAGCATAAAGTAAAGTGGTAGTAGTGTTATCAACCTCGGCCAGAGATCCTTTCTCGACTCCCTGCGAGAAAGCAATCCCAGAGCCATACTATCCAGTTATCTCCACAATCAAATCCTCATCACCATCCAGTTCTCATCACAAGTATCCAGTTCTAGTTGTATCGATCGGGATACAACTCCAAGTGTCCGTTACCGTAGGACAGGCTATCGATAGATGTTTTCTTCCCTGCAGGGGTGCACCAACTTACCCACCACGCTCGCTTAACTCCGGCCGGACACACTTTCCAGGGTCATGCCCGCCCTCGGCCAAACAATACGCCGCAACCCGACCTAGGCTTAATAGAGAGGCCAGCACGCCGGACTAAACCTATGCCCCCAGGGGTCATGGGCCATCTCCCCGGGAACTCCTGCACGTTGCGTGGGCGGCCGGTGAGCAGACCTAGCTACCTCCCTAAAAAGGCAGGAGCTTACCAGTCCAACCCGGCGCGCGCCGCTCCGTCGCTGACGTCTATTAAGCTTCGGCTGATGTACACGACGCAGAACGCCCATACTATGCCCACGTGATGGTTAGTGCTATCAGGCCAGAGGCCCCTCGGATCAAATATCCAAATCGTAGTGGATTAGGAACGCGCGGTAACAAGCAGAGACTCACGAAAGATGTGACCCCGTTGCCCCGTCTCGAGGACTTGCGGCAAGGGCTAAGAATGCCCGACCACGCCTCGTAATTATCTCACGGGCACCTTCCAGGTCAACCCGTCTCCACATCACTTTCCAAGTAACAGTTGTAAAGACCAAGTATCCGTGTGTCCAAACATCAAGAGGAAAACCCAAGGAATCACCCTCGGTGGGTTCCACTCAATGTAATCATCAAGGTGAACGTAGAGGAATCACCCTCGGTTCACACTTGAGGGGTTGCACGACAGAGTCGTATCGGAAGTGGTTAAAGAGGAAATCACCCTCGATGACCACAACCGAATAGCTACACTACAGGGTTAACATCAGAAGTGTTGTAGAGGTCTCACCCTCGGCACTCGATAGTAACCCAGTAGTGTCGAGCAACTAAGGGGAAAGTGATGTGCGGTGCCGGGGCCTGGTCTTCGATCCCGTTGATCGGGTCTTCAATGATGAAGCAGGGGCAACAAGGACAAGGTGGGGGTCACTGATGGATCACTAACCAACCTATACTAAGCAGTTTAGGATAAGCAGGTAAGGTACAACAGCAGATACAAAAGCAGGCTATGCATCAGAATAGGTGCAAACAATAACAGTAGCAAAATCTAATGCAAGCATGAGAGAATGGAATGGGCGATGTCGGGATGATCAAAGGGGGGGCTTGCCTGGTTGCTCTGGCAAGGAGGGGTCGTCGTCGACGTAGTCGATCACAGGGGCGGCATCGGTCTCGAGGGTCTACCGGAGAGAAGAGGGGGAAGAAACAGTAAATATAAAGCAGACATAGCATCACAAAGCGTAACATGGCAATATGTTGTGTTGGGTGTGTCCTAACGCATGGCTACACGATATAGGTGAAGGGGGAATTCAACCGGGAATGTATTCCCGATTCCGGACCCGTGTCACACAGATGACCGGAGGGAAAAGTTCCAAGTTCAGCATGCTAGAGGCATGTGACAGCGGAACGGACCGCATTTTCAGATTCGTTGGATTTTTCTGAGCAACTTTCATATAGAAAACATTTTCATCCGAGTTACGGTTTATTTTCTATGCATTTTCAAAGATTAAAGCATTTTCAAAAACTATAAAAAAAAACAGAAAAGGAATATGATGTCAGCGTGACGTAGGAGTGACGTCAGCATTCAACAGTCCGGTTGACTGGTCAAAACTGACACGGGGGACCCACCTGTCAGCCTCTGTTACTTAACAGAGCTTATTTTAAACTAAACTGAGGTTATTAGCGGATGGGCCCCACATGTTAGTGGCTAATTAGTTAAACTAATTACTTTTAATTATAAAAATCATTTTAGTTATTATTTAAGCGGTGGGGCCGGTTCGTCAGTGTCACTGTACCGCCATGTCAGCGTGTTGACTGGGTCAACCCAGTCAACGTGGCCCCTAAGGCCCACTGGCAGTGAGCCAGGGGTCGGGCCCGCCCAGCCACGTCGGCGGCGGCCGGCGTCTCGCCGCCGGCGACGTTAGAACGCGGCGGAGCCGCTCGGGCCTCGTCGGAAACGCGCTAGGGGCGGCCGTTTCGCGTGCGGTTAGCACCGTTCGAACGCGCACACGACGCCGTGTCGGGTGGTGGTGGTGGCTCGCCCGGGGACGGCCGGAATAACCATCGGCGGCGAGCACGGGCGGCGGAGGCGTTCGGAGTCACGTCGGGAATGGGCTAGGGGGCACGAGAGGGCGAGAGGAAGGGCTGGTCGGGCTCCTGGGAACACCAGGAGCACGATGGAGGGCTCGGACGGGGGCCACGGCAGCGGTGGCCACGACGGTGATGGAGCAGGGCGACGGTGAGCTACGGCGGTTGCGGCGAGCGAGCTAGAGAAGGGGGCGGCCTACGCGAGAGAAGGGAGAGGGGGAGGAGCTCACCGAGTGGCTAAGGAAAGCCGGTGACAGATTAGGAGCAGCAGAGGGTGGCCGGAGTTGGAGGAGATCAACGGCGGCCGAGGCGGAAGGGGGGGTGGCTCGATCCGCGCATTGTGGAGCTCCCCGACTCCCGTTCGTGGATGGAGACGAAGCAGACGACGTTGACGGAGACGAGGGACACGGCGGTGAGGCGAACGGGGTTCGGTGGCCGCGGGGATGGGCGAGGCACGGCGGCGACCGCGTCATGGAGGTGGAGGAAAGGGGATCTGGGGAGAACCCAGAGGGGAGTGGGCGACAGAGGAGAGCAGGGGAGTGAGTGGGGCGCAGGGGAGAGGACCGAGGCGTCGGGGGCGTGGAGGCCTTATCCTCCCCCTCGTCGTCGACGGCGAGGCGGTCCGGGGCGACCGCGCCCCTGTAGCGACGGGGTCGGTCGAACAGGGAAGGCGACCCGGGGTAAGGTGGGCCAGCCAGTGTAATGGGCTAAAGCCCAGGGAGGCAGGGGGCTCTGGGCTGGCTCGGGTAGGTTAGGTGGGCCGGTCCAGGCGGGTTGGGTCCAGGGGGGGTTGTTCTCTCTCTCTCTCTCTCTCTCTTTTCTTGGCTTTCCCCCCCCCCTTTTTTTTTAACTTCAGAAAGCAAAATAGTTTTATAAAAAACCAATCTTGCACCTAAAATACCATTTTAACTTAGGCCATTGCTACAATTAACTTGGCACCAAAATAAAGTAGTATTTTATTTTTTTATAACTTAACAAGCATTTAATTTATTTGCTTTAGCTACTGTTTTAAAGTGGTTTAGGGCATTTGGACATTCTGGAAAAATGTTAGTTCACCTCCTATATTAACAAGTGATTATTGGACACAAGATGAACATTTTAGTTTTCATGTTTGAGAAGTTTTGTATTTCGACATTAACTTGGATTTGAATTTGAATTGGGTTGAATGCAAATGAGGACTAGCAACAGTAAGAGTGATGACATGGCACCATCAGCAGGGGATTACTGTAGCATGATCCTCGGGGTGTTACAGCACGCGACCTCTACATCTACCTTCGGGATTAGTTTTAGACCTGAATAATTGTTATTTGGTGCCAGCGTTGAGCACGAACATTATATCTGGATCTTGTTTGATGTGAGACGGTTATTCATTTAAATCAGAGAATAATGGTTGTTTTATTTATATGAGTAATATCTTTTATGGTCATGCACCCTTGAAGAGTGGTCTATTTTTATTACATCTCGATAGTAGTGATACACATATTCATAGTGTTGAAACCAAAAGATGCGGAGTTAATAATGATAGTGCAACTTATTTGTGGCACTGTCGTTTGCGTCATATCGGTGTAAAGCGCATGAAGAAACTCCATACTGATGGACTTTTGGAATCACTTGATTATGAATCACTTGGTACTTACGAACCGTGCCTTATGGGCAAGATGACTAAAACGCCGTTCTCCGGAACTATGGAGCGAGCAACTGATTTGTTGGAAATCATACATACTGATGTTTGTGGCCCAATGAATGTTGAGGCTCGTGGCGGGTATCGTTATTTTCTCACCTTCACAGATGATTTAAGCAGATATGGGTATATCTACTTGATGAAACACAAGTCTGAAACATTTGAAAAGTTCAAAGAATTTCAGAGTGAAGTAGAAAATCATCGTAACAAGAAAATAAAGTTTCTACGATCTGATCGTGGAGGAGAGTATTTGAGTTATGAGTTTGGCCTACACTTGAAACAATGTGGAATAGTTTCACAACTCACGCCACCTGGAACACCACAACGAAATGGTGTGTCTGAACGTTGTAATCGTACTTTACTTGATATGGTGCGATCTATGATGTCTCTTACTGATTTACCGCTATCGTTTTGGGGTTATGCTTTAGAGACGGACGCATTCACGTTAAATAGGGCACCATCAAAATCCGTTGAAACGACGCCTTATGAACTATGGTTTGGCAAGAAACCAAAGTTATCGTTTCTTAAAGTTTGGGGCTGCGATGCTTATGTGAAGAAACTTCAACCAGATAAGCTCGAACCTAAATCGGAGAAATGTGTCTTCATAGGATACCCAAAAGAGACTATTGGGTACACCTTCTATCACAGATCCGAAGGCAAGACATTCATTGCTAAGAATGGATCCTTTCTAGAGAAGGAGTTTCTCTCGAAAGAAGTGAGTGGGAGGAAAGTAGAACTTGATGAGATAACTGTATCTACTCCGTTATTGGAAAGTAGTTCATCACGAGAACCAGTTCCTGTGACAACTACACCAATTAGTAAGGAAGCTAATGATAATGATCATGAAACTTTAGATCAAGTTTCTACTGAACCTCGTAGGTCCACCAGAGTAAGATCCGCACCAGAGTGGTACGGTAATCCTATTCTGGAAGTCATGTTACTTGACCATGATGAACCTATGAACTATGAGGAAGCGATGATGAGCCCGGATTCCGCAAAATGGCTAGAAGCCATGAAATCTGAGATGGGATCCATGTATGAAAACAAAGTATGGACTTTGGTTGACTTGCCCAATGATCGGCAAGCCATTGAGAATAAATGGATCTTTAAGAAGAAGACTGACGCTGATGGTAATATAACTGTCTATAAAGCTCGACTTGTTGCAAAAGGTTTTCGACAAGTTCAAGGGGTTGACTACGATGAGACTTTCTCACCCGTAGCGATGCTTAAGTCCGTCCGAATCATGTTAGCTATTGCTGCATTTCATGATTATGAAATTTGGCAAATGGATGTCAAGACTGCATTCTTGAATGGATTTCTAGAAGAAGAGTTGTATATGATGCAGCCGGAAGGTTTTGTTGATCCAAAAGGTGCTGACAAAGTGTGCAAGCTCCAGCGTTCCATTTATGGACTGGTGCAAGCATCTCGGAGTTGGAATAAACGCTTTGATAGTGTGATCAAAGCATATGGTTTTATACAGATTTTTGGAGAAGCCTGTATTTACAAGAAAGTGAGTGGGAGCTCTGTAGCATTTCTAATTTTATATGTAGATGACATATTGTTAATTGGAAATGATATAGAATTTCTAGATAGCATAAAGGGATACTTGAATAAAAGTTTTTCAATGAAAGACCTCGGTGAAGCTGCTTACATATTAGGCATCAAGATCTATAGAGATAGATCAAGACGCTGAATAGGACTTTCACAAAGCACATACCTTGACAAAATTTTGAAAAAGTTCAAAATGGATCAGGCAAAGAAAGGATTCTTGCCTGTGCTACAAGGTGTAAAGTTGAGTCAAACTCAATGCCCGACCACAGCAGAAGATAGAGAGAAAATGAAAAATGTTCCCTATGCTTCAGCCATAGGCTCTATCATGTATGCAATGCTGTGTACCAGACCTGACGTATGCTTAGCAATAAGCTTGGCAGGAAGGTACCAAAGTAATCCAGGAGTGGATCACTGGACAGCGGTCAAGAACATCCTGAAATACCTGAAAAGGACTAAGGATATGTTTCTCGTATATGGAGGCGACAAAGAGCTAGTCGTAAATGGTTACGTCGATGCAAGCTTTGACACTGATCCGGACGATTCTAAATCGCAAACCGGATACGTGTTTTTATTAAACGGTGGAGCTGTAAGTTGGTGCAGTTCTAAACAAAGCGTCATAGCGGGATCTACATGTGAAGCGGAGTACATAGCTGCTTCGGAAGCAGCAAATGAAGGAGTCTGGATGAAGGAGTTCATTTCCGATCTAGGTGTCATACCTAGTGCATCGGGACCAATGAAGATCTTCTGTGACAATACTGGTGCAATTGCCTTGGCAAAGGAATCCAGATTTCACAAGAGGACCAAGCACATCAAGAGACGCTTCAATTCCATTCGGGACCAAGTCCAAGTGGGAGACATAGAGATTTGCAAGATACATACGGATCTGAATGTTGCAGACCCGTTGACTAAGCCTCTCTCACGAGCAAAACATGATCAGCACCAAGACTCCATGGGTGTTAGAATCATTACTATGTAATCTAGATTATTGGCTCTAGTGCAAGTGGGAGACTGAAGGAAATATGCCCTAGAGGCAATAATAAAGTTATTATTTATTTCCTCATATCATGATAAATGTTTATTATTCATGCTAGAATTGTATTAACCGGAAACATGATACATGTGTGAATACATAGACAAACATATAGTCACTAGTATGCCTCTACTTGACTAGCTCATTAATCAAAGATGGTTATGTTTCCTAACCATAGACATGTGTTGTCATTTGATTAGTGGTATCACATCATTAGAAGAATGATGTGATTGGCATGACCCATTCTGTTAGCCTAGCACTTGATCGTTTAGTATGTTGCTATTGCTTTCTTCATGACTTATACAAAGTTCCTGCAACTATGAGATTGTGCAACTCCCGTTTACCGGAAGAACACTTTGTGTGCTACCAAACGTCACAACGTAACTGGGTGATTATAAAGGTGCTCTACAGGTGTTTCCGAAGGTACATGTTGGGTTGGCATAATTCGAGATTAGGTTTTGTCACTCCGATTGTCGGAGAGGTATCTCTAGGCCCTCTCGGTAATACTCATCACCTAAGCCTTGCAAGCATTGTAACTAATGAGTTAGTTATAAGATGATGTGTTACAGAACGAGTAAAGAGACTTGCCGGTAACGAGATTGAACTAGGTATTGGATACCGACGATCAAATCTCGGGCAAGTAAACATACCGATGACAAAGGGAACAACGTATGTTGTTATGCGGTTTGACCGATAAAGATCTTCGTAGAATATGTGGGAGCCAATATGGGCATCTAGGTCCCGCTATTGGTTATTGACCGGAAACAAGTTCTAGGTCATGTCTACATAGTTCTCGAACCCGTAGGGTACGCACGCTTAACGTTTCGTTGACGATATAGTATTATATGAGTTATGTATGTTGGTAACCTAATGTTGTTCGAAGTCCTGGATGAGATCATGGACATGACGAGGAACTCCGGAATGGTCCGGAGATAAAGTTTGATATATGGGATAATAGTGTTTGATCTCCGAAAGAGTTCCCGAATTCACTGGAAGGGGTTCCGGATGTTTCCCGAAATGTTTGGGAACGAGAACACGTTATTTGGGCCAAAGGGGAAAGCCCACAAGGTTTTTGGAAAGCGCAAAAGGAAGTTTTGCGGAGTCCAGGGGCCAGACGCCAGGGTCCCTGGCGTCTGGGTCCAGACGCTGGGAACCCTGGCATCTGGCCCTGGAGTCCGAGAAGGACTCTTGCCTTTCGGGTGAAACCGACTTTGTGGAGGCTTTTACTCCAAGTTTCGACCCCAAGGCTCAACATATAAATAGAGGGGTAGGGCTAGCACCAAAGATACATCAAGAAACACCAAGTTGTGTGCCGGCAACCCCCTCCCCTCTAGTTTATCCTCCGTCATAGTTTCTGTAGTGCTTAGGCGAAGCCCTGCGGAGATTGTTCTTCACCAACACCGTCACCACGCGGTCGTGCTGCCGGAACTCATCTACTACTTCACCCGTCTTGCTGGATTGAGAAGGCGAGGACGTCATCGAGCTGAACGTGTGCAGAACTCGGAGGTGCCGTGCGTTCGGTACTTGGATCGGTCAGATCGTGAAGACGTACGACTACATCAACCGCGTTGATAAACGCTTCCGCTTAGCGATCTTCAAGGGTATGAAGATACACTCCTCCTCTCGTTGCTATGCCATCATCATGATCTTGCGTGTACGTAGGAAAATTTTGAAATTACTACGTTCCCCAACAAGAACCACCTACTCATGTGTTGAGGCCAAGATATTCCATTCCTACCATATGAATCTTGATCTCTAGCCTTCCCCAAGTTGCTTTCCACTCAAACCCTCTTTCCACCAGATCCAAATCCTATGAGAGAGAGTTGAGTGTTGGGGAGACTATCATTTGAAGCACAAGAGCAAGGAGTTCATCATCAACGCACCATTTGTTACTTCTTGGAGAGTGGTGTCTCCTAGATTGGCTAGGTGTCACTTGGGAGCCTCCGACAAGATTGTGGAGTTGAACCAAGGAGTTTGTAAGGGCAAGGAGATCGCCTACTTCGTGAAGATCTACCGCTAGTGAGGCAAGTCCTTTGTGGGCGACGGTCATGGTGGGATAGACAAGGTTGCTACTTCGTGGACCCTTCGTGGGTGGAGCCCTCCGTGGACTCGCGCAGCCGTTACCCTTCGTGGGTTGAAGTCTCCATCAACGTGGATGTACGATAGCACCACCTATCGGGACCACGCCAAAAACATCCATGTCTCCAATTGCGTTTGAATCCTCCAAACCCTTCCCTTTACTTTCTTGCAAGTTTCATGCTTTAATTTCCGCTGCCTATATACTCTTTGCATGCTTGCTTGAATTGTGTGATGATTGCTTGACTTGTCCTAAAATAGCTAAAATCTGCCAAACTCTAAAATTGGGAAAAGGTTAAGTTTTTTATTGGTCAAGTAGTCTAATCACCCCCCTCTAGACATACTTCAAGGTCCTACAAGTGGTATCAGAGCTTTGGTCTCCATTTGCTTTGATTTCCATAGCTTTTGGTGGTCATAGCCTTGGTTTCACAACCTAGGAGAGTATGGCGTCTACCGAGGGAAATTATCACCGTAGAGGTCCTTACTTTGATGGTACTAATTTTGCTAGTTGGAAGCATAAGATGAAAATGCATATTCTTGGACATAACCCTACCGTTTGGGCAATTATTTGTATTGGCTTGCAAGGTGAATTCTTTGATGGGAGAGAACCAAACCGTGAAGCAAATGCGGAAGAATTGAAGATGCTGCAATACAACGCTCAAGCTTGTGATATCATCTTCAACGGGTTGTGCCCCGAAGAGTTCAACAAAATCAACCGTCTTGAGAATGCAAAGGAAATTTGGGATACTTTGATTGATATGCACGAAGGTACCGAATCCGTCAAGGAATTCAAGTTGGATGTGCTCCAAAGTCATCTTGACAAGTTCAAAATGAAGGATGGTGAAGGTGTCGCTGAAATGTACTCTAGGCTTGCACTTATCACAAATGAGATTGCCGGCTTAGGGAGTGAAGAGATGACCGACAGATTCATCATCAAGAAGATCCTAAGAGCATTGGATGGAAAGTATGATACCATGTGCACATTGATCCAAATGATGCCAAACTACAAAAATCTCAAGCCAACGGAAGTCATTGGAAGGATTGTTGCTCATGAGATGTCACTCAAGGATAAGGAGGAACTTCACAACAAGTCAAGTGGTGCTTACAAAGCCTCAAGTGAAGCCCCCACATCATCAAGTGAGAAACAAACCTTCAATGAAGAATTGAGCTTAATGGTGAAGAACTTCAACAAATTCTACAAGAGTAGAAGCAAAGAAAGAAGCTCCAAGTCAAGATCTTATCATGACAAGAGATCTTCTAGTCGAGAGCGCAATTGCTACAATTGTGGGAAGCCCGGACACTACTCCAATGAGTGTACGGCACCCTACAAAAGAAGAGAAGATTCTCCAAAAAGAAGAAGCAAAAGAGAAGAATCGCCACCAAGAGAGAGGAGGAGTAGAGATGATCGTTATGAACGAAGACCCTCACGGAGAAGCAAGGATTCAGAAAGGAAGGACAAGTCATCAAGGAGCTACACAAAACGAAGACATCAAGCTCATGTTGGTGAATGGGTTTCCGGCTCCGACTCCGACAATCACTCCGAGAGAAGCTATCACTCCGACTCCGAACATACTCAAGATGAAGGTGTTGCCGGTCTAGCACTTGTGTCAACCAACTCCTACGACATATTTGATTCACCAAATGAAGGAATTGGAAGATGCTTCATGGCCAAAGGTCCAAAGGTGACACATCCTGAGTATGTTGATTTCAATAGTGATGAAGATGACTTGCTTGTGGATGATGATTTACTTGTTGACAACTCTAGTGATGAATACTATGATGAAACGTCAATTAATCATGCTAATCAAACGAATGACAATGATAAGGAGAAAATTGAGCTTCTAACTAAAGAACTAAACACTCTTAAGTTGGCTCATGAAACTATCTTCGAAGATCATCGAGAACTTTTAAGGGCTCATGAGAAGTTACGCTTTGAAAAGCTCAATCTTGAGCAAGAGCATGAGTTCTTAAAGGCAATCAATGATGATCTCCGCAAGAAAAGTTCTTCTTACATTGCCAAGCGTTTACTCTTATCTACTTACATGCCTCAAGTCAAGTCTGGTAACAAGTACAAGAAAGATACTTCCTCTAGTAGTGACAATAATAATGTTAAATCTGAAGGAAATATGCCCTAGAGGCAATAATAAAGTTATTATTTATTTCCTTATAATCATGATAAATGTTTATTATTCATGCTAGAATTGTATTTACCGGAAACATAATACATGTGTGAATATATAGACAAACAAAGTGTCACTAGTATGCCTCTACTTGACTAGCTCGTTAATCAAAGATGGTTATGTTTCCTAACCATGAACAATGAGTTGTTATTTGATTAACGAGGTCACATCATTAGTAGAATGATCTGATTGACATGACCCATTCCATTAGCTTAGCACCCGATCGTTTAGTATGTTGCTATTACTTTCTTCATGACTTATACATGTTCCTATGACTATGAGATTATGCAACTCCCGTTTACCGGAGGAACACTTTGGGTACTACCAAACGTCACAACGTAACTGGGTGATTATAAAGGAGCATTACAGGTGTCTCCAAAAGTAGATGTTGGGTTGGCGTATTTCGAGATTAGGATTTGTCACTCCGATTGTCGGAGAGGTATCTCTGGGCCCTCTCGGTAATGCACATCACATAAGCCTTGCAAGCACTGCAACTAATATGTTAGTTGTGAGATGATGTATTACGGAAAGAGTAAAGAGACTTGCCAGTAACGAGATTGAACTAGGTATTGGATACCGACGATCGAATCTCGGGCAAGTAACATACCGATGACAAAGGGAACAATGTATGTTGTTATGCGGTCTGACCGATAAAGATCTTCGTAGAATATGTAGGAGCCAATATGGGCATCCAGGTCCCGCTATTGGTTATTGACCGGAGACGTGTCTCGGTCATGTCTACATTGTTCTCGAACCCGTAGGGTCCGCACGCTTAAGGTTACGATGACAGTTATATTATGAGTTTACATGTTTTGATGTACCGAAGGAGTTCGGAGTCCCGGATGAGATTGGGGACATGACGAGGAGTCTCGAAATGGTCGAGACGTAAAGATTCATATATTGGATGATATGGTTAGGCCAAGGGGTCAAGCCCATGAGGCTTTAGATCGGTGCAAAAGGAGTTTTGCGGAGTCCAGGGGGCCAAACGCCGGAGACCCTGGCGTCTGGCCCTGGGCCAGACGCCGAGGCCCATGGCGTCTGGGCCAGACGCCAAGGATTGTGGCGTTTGGTCCTGGAGTCCGAGTGGGACTCTTGCCTTTCGGGAAAAACCGACTTTGAGGAGGCTTTTGCTCCAAGTTTCGACCCCGGGGCTCAACATATAAATAGAGGGGCAGGGCTAGCACCAAAGACAACAAGTTGATCCACGTGATCTATTCCTTAGCCGTGTGCGGTGCCCCCTGCCACCATATACCTCGATAATACTGTAGCGGAGTTTAGGC
>NC_041385.1:124306840-124326615 GCF_002162155.2 Triticum dicoccoides
GGGAGTTGCAGAATAAACAGAGACTAGTTAAGGGTGAAGTGACGATGTGTGTTGGAAGTGGTTCCAAGATTGATATGATCATCATCGCACACTCCCTATACTTTCGGGATTAGTGTTGAACCTGAATAAGTGTTATTTGGTGTTTGCGTTGAGCATGAATATGATTTGATCATGTTTATTGTAATACGGTTATTCATTTAAGTAAGAGAATAAATTGTTGTTCTGTTTACATGAATAAAACCTTATATGGTTACACACCCAATGAAAATAGTTCGTTGGATCTCGATCGTAGTGATACACATAATCATAATATTGAAACCAAAAGATGCAAAGTTAATAATGATAGTACAACTTATTTGTAGCACTGCCGTTTAGGTCATATTGGTGTAAAGCGCATGAAGAAACTCCATGCTGATGGGATTTTGGAATCACTTGATTATGAATCCTTTGATGCTTGCGAACCATGCCTTTTGGGCAAGATGACTAAAACGCCGTTCTCCGGAACAATGAAGCAAGCAACAGATTTGTTGGAGATCATACATACTGATGTATGTGGTCCGGTGAATATTAAAGCTTGCAGCAGGTATCATTATTTTCTGACCTTCACAGATGATTTGAGCAGATATGGGGATATCTACTTTATGAAACATAAGTTTGAAACATTTGAACAGTTCAAAGAATTTCAGAGTGAAGTGGAAAACCATCGTGACAAGAAAATAAAGTTTCTACGATCTGATCGCGGAGACAAATATTTGAGTTACGAGTTTGGTCTTCAATTAAAACAATGTGGAATAGTTTCACAAACTCATGCCACATGGAACACCACAGCATAATGGTGTGTCCGAACGTCGTAACCGCACTTTATTGGATATGGTGCGATCTATGATGTCTCTTATTGATTTACCATTTTCGTTTTGAGGTTATGCATTAGAGACAGCTGCATTCACGTTAAAAGGGCACCATCTAAATCCGTTGAGACGACGCCTTATGAACTGTGGTTTGGCAAGAAACCAAAGTTGTCGTTTCTTAAAGTTTGGGGCTGCGATGCTTATGTGAAAAAACTTCAACCTGATAAGCTCAAACCCAAATCGGAGAAATGTGTCTTCATAGGATACCCAAAGGAAACTGTTGGGTACACCTTCTATCACAGATCCAAAGGCAAGACATTCGTTGCTAAGAATGGATCATTTCTAGAGAAGGAGTTTCTCTCGAAAGAAGTGAGTGGGAGGAAAGTAGAACTTGACGAGGTAACTGTACCTGCTCCCTTACTGGAAAGTAGTTCATCACAGAAAACTGTTTCAGTGACACCTACACCAGTTAGTGAGGAAGCCAATGATAATGATCATGAAACTTCATATCAAGATACTACTGAACCTCGTAGATCAACCAGAGTAAGATCCGCACCAGAGTGGTACGGTAATCCTGTTCTGGAGGTCATGCTACTAGATCATGATGAACCTACGAACTATGAAGAAACGATGGTGAGCCCAGATTCCGCAAAGTGGCTTGAAGCCATGAAATCTGAGATGGGATCCATGTATGAGAACAAAGTATGGACTTTGGTTGACTTGCCCGATGATCGGCAAGCAATTGAGAATAAATGGATCTTTAAGAAGAAGACTGACACTGATGGTAATGTTACTGTCTATAAAGCTCGACTTGTCGCAAAAGGTTTTCGGCAAGTTCAAGGGATTGACTACGATGAGACCTTCTCACCCGTAGCGATGCTTAAGTCCGTCCGAATCATGTTAGCGATTGCCGCATTTTATGATTATGAAATTTGGCAGATGGATGTCAAAACTGCATTCCTGAATGGATTTCTAGAAGAAGAGTTGTATATGATGCAACCGGAAGGTTTTGTCGATCCAAAGGGAGCTAACAAAGTGTGCAAGCTCCAGCGATCCATTTATGGACTGGTGCAAGCCTCTCGGAGTTGGAATATACGCTTTGATAAGTTGATCAAAGCATATAGTTTTATATGGACTTACGATGAAGCCTGTATTTACAATAAAGTGAGTGGGAGCACTACAGCCTTTCTGATTAGTATATGTGAGTGACATATTGTTGATCAGAAATGATGTAGAATTTTTCTGCAAAGCATAAATGAGTGTTTTAAAGGAGTTCTTTAAAAAGAAAAGACCTCAGTAAAAGGCTACTTATATATTGAGCATCAAGATCTATTGAGATAGATCAAGACGCTTGATAAGATTTTCAATGAGTACATACCTTGGCAAGATTTTTGAAATAGTTCAAAATGGAACAGTTAAAGAAAGAGTTCTTGCCTGTGTTGCAAAGGTATGAAATTGAGTAAGACTCAAATCCCGACCACAGCAGAAAATAGAAAGAGAATGAAAAGTCATTCCCTATGCCTCAGTCATAGGTTCTATAAAGTATGCTATGCTTTGTACCAGCCTATTGTATACCTTGCTCTGTATTTGGCAAGGGAGTACAATAGTGATCTAGGAGTAGATCACTGGACATTGGTCAAGAATATCCTTAGTAAGGACTAAGGAGATGTTTCTCGATTATGGAGGTGATAATAGAGTTTGTTGTAAAAGTTACATCAGTGCAAACTTTTACATTGATCCAGATGACTCTAAGTCTCAATCTGGATACATATTGAAAGTGGGAGCGATTAGCTAGAGTAGCTCCGTACAGAGCATTGTAGACATAGAATATTTGCAAAATACATACGGCTCTGAATGTGACAGACCCATTGACTAAGCTTCTCTCACGAGCAAAACATGATCACACCTTAGTACTCTTTGGATGTTAATCACATAGCGATGTGAACTAGATTATTGACTCTAGTAAACCCTTTGGGTGTTGGTCACATGATGATGTGAACTGTGGGTGTTAATCATATACAGATATGAATATTGGTGTTAAATCACATGACGATATGAACTAGATTATTGACTCTAGTGCAAGTGGGAGACTGAAGGAAATATGCCCTAGAGGCAATAATAAAGTTATTATTTATTTCCTTATAATCATGATAAATGTTTATTATTCATGCTAGAATTGTATTTACCGGAAACATAATACATGTGTGAATATATAGACAAACAAAGTGTCACTAGTATGCCTCTACTTGACTAGCTCGTTAATCAAAGATGGTTATGTTTCCTAACCATGAACAATGAGTTGTTATTTGATTAACGAGGTCACATCATTAGTAGAATGATCTGATTGACATGACCCATTCCATTAGCTTAGCACCCGATCGTTTAGTATGTTGCTATTGCTTTCTTCATGACTTATACATGTTCCTATGACTATGAGATTATGCAACTCCCGTTTACCGGAGGAACACTTTGGGTACTACCAAACGTCACAACGTAACTGGGTGATTATAAAGGAGCATTACAGGTGTCTCCAAAAGTAGATGTTGGGTTGGCGTATTTCGAGATTAGGATTTGTCACTCCGATTGTCGGAGAGGTATCTCTGGGCCCTCTCGGTAATGCACATCACATAAGCCTTGCAAGCACTGCAACTAATATGTTAGTTGTGAGATGATGTATTACGGAACGAGTAAAGAGACTTGCCAGTAACGAGATTGAACTAGGTATTGGATACCGATGATCGAATCTCGGGCAAGTAACATACCGATGACAAAGGGAACAATGTATGTTGTTATGCGGTCTTACCGATAAAGATCTTCGTAGAATACGTAGGAGCCAATATGGGCATCCAGGTCCCGCTATTGGTTATTGACCGGAGACGTGTCTCGGTCATGTCTACATTGTTCTCGAACCCGTAGGGTCCGCACGCTTAAGGTTACGATGACAGTTATATTATGAGTTTACATGTTTTGATGTACCGAAGGAGTTCGGAGTCCCGGATGAGATTGGGGACATGACGAGGAGTCTCGAAATGGTCGAGACGTAAAGATTCATATATTGGATGATATGGTTAGGCCAAGGGGTCAAGCCCATGAGGCTTTAGATCGGTGCAAAAGGAGTTTTGCGGAGTCCAGGGGGCCAAACGCCGGAGACCCTGGCGTCTGGCCCTGGGCCAGACGCCGAGGCCCATGGCGTCTGGGCCAGACGCCAAGGATTGTGGCGTTTGGTCCTGGAGTCCGAGTGGGACTCTTGCCTTTCGGGAAAAACCGACTTTGAGGAGGCTTTTGCTCCAAGTTTCGACCCCGGGGCTCAACATATAAATAGAGGGGCAGGGCTAGCACCAAAGACAACAAGTTGATCCACGTGATCTATTCCTTAGCCGTGTGCGGTGCCCCCTGCCACCATATACCTCGATAATACTGTAGCGGAGTTTAGGCGAAGCTCTGCTGCTGTAGTTCATCAAGATCGTCACCACGCCGTCGTGCTGACGGAACTCTTCCCGGACACTTTGCTGGATCGGAGTCCGGGGATCGTCATCGAGTTCAACGTGTGCTCGAACTCGGAGGTGCCGTAGTTTCGGTGCTTGATCGGTTGGATCGTGAAGACGTACGACTACTTCCTCTACGTCGTGTCATCGCTTCTGCAGTCGGTCTGCGTTGGGTACGTAGACAACACTCTCCCCTCGTTGCTATGCATCACATGATCTTGCGTGTGCGTAGGAAAATTTTTGAAATTACTACGAAACCTAACAGTGGCATCCGAGCCTAGGTTACTTATGTTGATGTTATATGCACGAGTAGAACACAAGTGAGTTGTGTACGATACAAGTCATACTGCCTACCAGCATGTCATACTTTGGTTCGGCGGTATTGTTGGACGAGACGACCCGGACCAACCTTACGCGTACGCTTACGCGAGACCGGTTCCCTCGACGTGCTTTGCACATAGATGGCTTGCGGGCGACTGTCTCTCCAACTTTAGTTGAACCGAGTATGGCTACGCCCGGTCCTTGAGAAGGTTAAAACGGAGTCTATTTGACAAACTATCGTTGTGGTTTTGATGCGTAGGTGAGATTGGTTCTTACTTAAGCCTGTAGCAGCCACGTAGAACATGCAACAACAAAGTAGAGGACGTCTAACTTGTTTTTGCAGGGCATGTTGTGATGTGATATGGTCAAAGCATGATGCTGAATTTTATTGTATGAGATGATCATGTTTTGTAACCGAGTTATCGGCAACTGGTAGGAGCCATATGGTTGTCGCTTTATTGTATGCAATGCAATCGCGATGTAATGCTTTACTTTATTACTAAACGGTAGTGATAGTCGTGGAAGCATAAGATTGGCGAGACGACAACGATGCTACGATGGAGATCAAGGTGTCGCGCCGGTGACGATGGTGATCATGACGGTGCTTTGGAGATGGAGATCACAAGCACAAGATGATGATGGCCATATCATATCACTTATATTGATTGCATGTGATGTTTATTTTTTTATGCATCTTATCTTGCTTTGATTGACGGTAGCATTATAAGATGATCTCTCACTAAATTATCAAGAAGTGTTCTCCCTGAGTATGCACCGTTGCCAAAGTTCGTCGTGCCCAGACACCACGTGATGATCGGGTGTGATAAGCTCTACGTCCATCTACAACGGGTGCAAGCCAGTTTTGCACACGCAGAATACTCAGGTTAAACTTGACGAGCCTAGCATATACAGATATGGCCTCGGAACACGGAGACCGAAAGGTCGAGCGTGAATCATATAGTAGATATGATCAACATAACGATGTTCACCATTGAAAACTACTCCATCTCACGTGATGATCGGTCATGGTTTAGTTGATTTGGATCACATAATCACTTAGAGGATTAGAGGGATGTCTATCTAAGTGGGAGTTCTTAAATAATATGATTAATTGAACTTTAATTTATCATGAACTTAGTCCTGGTAGTATTTTGCAAATTATGTTGTAGATCAATAGCTCGCGTTGTTGCTTCCCTGTGTTTATTTTGATATGTTCCTAGAGAAAATCATGTTGAAAAATGTTAGTAGCAATGATGCGGATTGGATCCGTGATCTGAGGTTTATCCTCATTACTGCACAGAAGAATTATGTCCTTGATGCACCGCTAGGTGACGGACCTATTGCAGGAGCAGATGCAGACGTTATGAACGTTTGGCTAGGTCAATATGATGACTACTTGATAGTTTAGTGCACCATGCTTAATGGCTTAGAATCGGGACTTCAACGACGTTTTGAACGTCATGGAGCATATGAGATGTTCCAGGAGTTGAAGTTAATATTTCAAGCAAATACCCGAGTTGAGAGATATGTAGTCTCCAACAAGTTCTATAGCTAAAAGATGGAGGAGAATCGCTCAACTAGTGAGCATGTGCCCAGATTGTCTGAGTACAACAATCGCTTGAATCAAGTGGGAGTTAATCTTCCAGATAAGATAGTGATTGACAGAATTCTCTAGTCACCATCACCAAGTTAGTAGAACTTCGTGATGAACTATGATATGCAAGGGATAACGGAAATAATTCCCAAGCTCTTCGTAATGCGGAAATTGACGAAGGTAGAAATCGAGAAAAACATCAAGTGTTGATGGTAGACAAGACCACTAGTTTCAAGAAAAGGGCAGAGGGAAGAAGGGGAACTTCAAATAGAATGGCAAGCAAGTTGCTGCTCAAGTGAAGAAGCCCAAGTCTGGTCCTAAGCCTGAGACTAAGTGTTTCTACTGCAAAGGGACTGGTCACTGGAAGCGGAACTACCCCAAGTGATTGGCAGATAAGAAGGATGGAAAAGTGAACATAAGTATATTTTATATACATGTTATTGATGTGTACTTTACTAGTGTTTATGGCAACCCCTCAGTATTTGATACTAGTTCAGTTGCTAAGATTAGTAACTCGAAACGGGAGTTGCAGAATAAACAGAGACTAGTTAAGGGTGAAGTGACGATGTGTGTTGGAAGTGGTTCCAAGATTGATATGATCATCATCGCACACTCCCTATACTTTCGGGATTAGTGTTGAACCTGAATAAGTGTTATTTGGTGTTTGCGTTGAGCATGAATATGATTTGATCATGTTTATTGTAATACGGTTATTCATTTAAGTAAGAGAATAAATTGTTGTTCTGTTTACATGAATAAAACCTTATATGGTTACACACCCAATGAAAATAGTTCGTTGGATCTCGATCGTAGTGATACACATAATCATAATATTGAAACCAAAAGATGCAAAGTTAATAATGATAGTACAACTTATTTGTAGCACTGCCGTTTAGGTCATATTGGTGTAAAGCGCATGAAGAAACTCCATGCTGATGGGATTTTGGAATCACTTGATTATGAATCACTTGATGCTTGCGAACCATGCCTTTTGGGCAAGATGACTAAAACACCGTTCTCCGGAACAATGAAGCAAGCAACAGATTTGTTGGAGATCATACATACTGATGTATGTGGTCCGGTGAATATTAAAGCTTGCAGCAGGTATCATTATTTTCTGACCTTCACAGATGATTTGAGCAGATATGGGGATATCTACTTGATGAAACATAAGTTTGAAACATTTGAACAGTTCAAAGAATTTCAGAGTGAAGTGGAAAATCATCGTGACAAGAAAATAAAGTTTCTACGATCTGATCGCGGAGACAAATATTTGAGTTACGAGTTTGGTCTTCAATTAAAACAATGTGGAATAGTTTCACAAACTCATGCCACATGGAACACCACAGCATAATGGTGTGTCCGAACATCGTAACCGCACTTTATTGGATATGGTGCGATCTATGATGTCTCTTATTGATTTACCATTTTCATTTTGAGGTTATGCATTAGAGACAGCTGCATTCACGTTAAAAGGACACCATCTAAATCCGTTGAGACGACGCCTTATGAACTGTGGTTTGGCAAGAAACCAAAGTTGTCGTTTCTTAAAGTTTGGGGCTGCGATGCTTATGTGAAAAAACTTCAACCTGATAAGCTCGAACCCAAATCGGAGAAATGTGTCTTCATAGGATACCCAAAGGAAACTGTTGGGTACACCTTCTATCACAGATCCGAAGGCAAGACATTCGTTGCTAAGAATGGATCATTTCTAGAGAAGGAGTTTCTCTCGAAAGAAGTGAGTGGGAGGAAAGTAGAACTTGACGAGGTAACTGTACCTGCTCCCTTACTGGAAAGTAGTTCATCACAGAAAACTGTTTCAGTGACACCTACACCAGTTAGTGAGGAAGCCAATGATAATGATCATGAAACTTCATATCAAGATACTACTGAACCTCGTAGATCAACCAGAGTAAGATCCGCACCAGAGTGGTACGGTAATCCTGTTCTGGAGGTCATGCTACTAGATCATGATGAACCTACGAACTATGAAGAAACGATGGTGAGCCCAGATTCCGCAAAGTGGCTTGAAGCCATGAAATCTGAGATGGGATCCATGTATGAGAACAAAGTATGGACTTTGGTTGACTTGCCCGATGATCGGCAAGCAATTGAGAATAAATGGATCTTTAAGAAGAAGACTGACACTGATGGTAATGTTACTGTCTATAAAGCTCGACTTGTCGCAAAAGGTTTTCGGCAAGTTCAAGGGATTGACTACGATGAGACCTTCTCACCCGTAGCGATGCTTAAGTCCGTCCGAATCATGTTAGCGATTGCCGCATTTTATGATTATGAAATTTGGCAGATGGATGTCAAAACTGCATTCCTGAATGGATTTCTAGAAGAAGAGTTGTATATGATGCAACCGGAAGGTTTTGTCGATCCAAAGGGAGCTAACAAAGTGTGCAAGCTCCAGCGATCCATTTATGGACTGGTGCAAGCCTCTCGGAGTTGGAATATACGCTTTGATAAGTTGATCAAAGCATATAGTTTTATATGGACTTACGATGAAGCCTGTATTTACAATAAAGTGAGTGGGAGCACTACAGCCTTTCTGATTAGTATATGTGAGTGACATATTGTTGATCAGAAATGATGTAGAATTTTTCTGCAAAGCATAAATGAGTGTTTTAAAGGAGTTCTTTAAAAAGAAAAGACCTCAGTAAAAGGCTACTTATATATTGAGCATCAAGATCTATTGAGATAGATCAAGACGCTTGATAAGATTTTCAATGAGTACATACCTTGGCAAGATTTTTGAAATAGTTCAAAATGGAACAGTTAAAGAAAGAGTTCTTGCCTGTGTTGCAAAGGTATGAAATTGAGTAAGACTCAAATCCCGACCACAGCAGAAAATAGAAAGAGAATGAAAAGTCATTCCCTATGCCTCAGTCATAGGTTCTATAAAGTATGCTATGCTTTGTACCAGCCTATTGTATACCTTGCTCTGTATTTGGCAAGGGAGTACAATAGTGATCTAGGAGTAGATCACTGGACATTGGTCAAGAATATCCTTAGTAAGGACTAAGGAGATGTTTCTCGATTATGGAGGTGATAATAGAGTTTGTTGTAAAAGTTACATCAGTGCAAACTTTTACACTGATCCAGATGACTCTAAGTCTCAATCTGGATACATATTGAAAGTGGGAGCGATTAGCTAGAGTAGCTCCGTACAGAGCATTGTAGACATAGAATATTTGCAAAATACATACGGCTCTGAATGTGACAGACCTGTTGACTAAGCTTCTCTCACGAGCAAAACATGATCACACCTTAGTACTCTTTGGATGATAATCACATAGCGATGTGAACTAGATTATTGACTCTAGTAAACCCTTTGGGTGTTGGTCACATGATGATGTGAACTATGGGTGTTAATCATATACAGATATGAATATTGGTGTTAAATCACATGACGATGTGAACTAGATTATTGACTCTAGTGCAAGTGGGAGACTGAAGGAAATATGCCCTAGAGGCAATAATAAAGTTATTATTTATTTCCTTATAATCATGATAAATGTTTATTATTCATGCTAGAATTGTATTTACCGGAAACATAATACATGTGTGAATATATAGACAAACAAAGTGTCACTAGTATGCCTCTACTTGACTAGCTCGTTAATCAAAGATGGTTATGTTTCCTAACCATGAACAATGAGTTGTTATTTGATTAACGAGGTCACATCATTAGTAGAATGATCTGATTGACATGACCCATTCCATTAGCTTAGCACCCGATCGTTTAGTATGTTGCTATTGCTTTCTTCATGACTTACACATGTTCCTATGACTATGAGATTATGCAACTCCCGTTTACCGGAGGAACACTTTGGGTACTACCAAACGTCACAACGTAACTGGGTGATTATAAAGGAGTACTACAGGTGTCTCCAATGGTCGATGTTGGGTTGGCGTATTTCGAGATTAGGATTTGTCACTCCGATTGTCGGAGAGGTATCTCTGGGCCCTCTCGGTAATACACATCACATAAGCCTTGCAAGCATTACAACTAATATGTTAGTTGTGAGATGATGTATTACGGAACGAGTAAAGAGACTTGCCGGTAACGAGATTGAACTAGGTATTGGATACCGACGATCGAATCTCAGGCAAGTAACATACCGATGACAAAGGGAACAACGTATGTTGTTATGCGGTCTGACCGATAAAGATCTTCGTAGAATATGTAGGAGCCAATATGGGCATCCAGGTCCCGCTATTGGTTATTGACCGGAGATGTGTCTCGGTCATGTCTACATTGTTCTCGAACCCGTAGGGTCCGCACGCTTAAGGTTACGATGACAGTTATATTATGAGTTTACATGTTTTGATGTACCGAAGGAGTTCGGAGTCCCGGATGAGATTGGGGACATGACGAGGAGTCTCGAAATGGTCGAGACGTAAAGATTCATATATTGGATGATATGGTTAGGCCAAGGGGTCAAGCCCATGAGGCTTTAGATCGGTGCAAAAGGAGTTTTGCGGAGTCCAGGGGGCCAAACGCCGGAGACCCTGGCGTCTGGCCCTGGGCCAGACGCCGAGGCCCATGGCGTCTGGGCCAGACGCCAAGGATTGTGGCGTTTGGTCCTGGAGTCCGAGTGGGACTCTTGCCTTTCGGGAAAAACCGACTTTGAGGAGGCTTTTGCTCCAAGTTTCGACCCCGGGGCTCAACATATAAATAGAGGGGCAGGGCTAGCACCAAAGACAACAAGTTGATCCACGTGATCTATTCCTTAGCCGTGTGCGGTGCCCCCTGCCACCATATACCTCGATAATACTGTAGCGGAGTTTAGGCAAAGCTCTACTGCTGTAGTTCATCAAGATCGTCACCACGCCGTCGTGCTGACGGAACTCTTCCCCGACACTTTGCTGGATCGGAATCCGGGGATCGTCATCGAGCTGAACGTGTGCTCGAACTCGAAGGTGCCGTAGTTTCGGTGCTTGATCGGTTGGATCGTGAAGACGTACGACTACTTCCTCTACGTCGTGTCATCGCTTCCGCGGTCGGTCTGCGTTGGGTACGTAGACAACACTCTCCCCTCGTTGCTATGCATCACATGATCTTGCGTGTGCGTAGGAAATTTTTTGAAATTACTACGAAACCTAACAAAATCCAATGTTGTTGCTTCTAGTAGTTCTCTTGATTCCACTAATGATTCTCTTAGCCATGTTACACTTGAGCAAGAAAATAGTTTATTGAAGGGAATTATAGAGAAAGGTGTTTACAAGAGCCTTGCCGGGAGTAAGCAATTCGAGGAAATTGTACGCAAGCAAGGAAGGCACCGGAAGAATCAAGGTGTTGGTTTTGAAAGAAAGTTCAATGCCAATGGAGTTGAGTGGGAAGAAGATCAATACCCCAAGACAAATTTTGTTCCTCAACAAGAGAAGTATGATCCTACTTCCTTCAAGGGGACACAAGCTCAAGATGATCTTCCTCCACAAGACCACAAGAACAAAGGCAAGGACAAGCTTCAAGAAGAAATTGATGCATTTGAAGAAGCACCTAAAGCCTCGTTCAGTTGGGTCCCCAAGACTACGTCAAGTTCTACTTCATCAAGTACAACTACAACTCCAAGGATTCCCATCAAGATGATGTGGATCCCGAAGAAGAAGAACTAGAGAGTTCTTGAGGGTGACTCCACCAACATTCTTCACTCATATCATTTTGGCAAGAACAAGTGCAATCAACTTTCACATCTTGCACTAGTTCAAGGAGTCACAAACCCTCTTGTTGGTAAGGCACGGGACAAGGTAACCTAATGTTTTCATGGACATCATCTTGTGTGTGCATCACTCTATGTCTATGGATATTCTTGTTTGTTCCTTGTGGGACTAACCCATGTAGGCAAGTTGAAAGTGCAACTCACTCCAAAGGATTGCTCCAAATGATCTACATCAACATTGAGCATCTACATCTTCAACACCTATATGAAGTCATCATCGACAAAACCCAAGGTTAGTTCATCCCTCTAAGGGGGGATCTCACATCTAGGGGGAGCTTAACTCTAAGAATTGTGTCAAAGAAACTCTAATGGTGTGAACACATTAATGCATTATGTAAAAGTGGTAACCCCACTTGAGCTTAAACGATGAGTATGACCTATGATCAAATGTTCTCATTTGACTCCTAAGTCAATATACTCATATATAGATGACCTAGTCATCGCCAATTGTTTGATAGATGCTAGAATTGGTTGTGCATGCTTTGCCACATATTTCAATTGCCATTTTATTGTGTGAGCATGTTGGTGCATATTTTACTCATTCAAGGACATCCACTTGTTGTTTTGATTGTTTGGTTCTTTCTTTTTTTGGCCAAGTGGATGGACAAGAATGCCTAAGACTTTTCTCGTCTCAAACTCTATTCATGCTACATCACAAAATTTGATCAAGTCAGATTCGAACCACTCTGTGTGAGGAGCACTCGGAGTCCCCGATTCGTCATATACTTAAACTTCCAAAGCCTCTTTGTGATTCTCGGTCTGACCGATTCCTCCATTTTGGTCCTACCGAGATCATTAAGTTGATCTGAGTTTTCCATCTCGGTGCAACCGATTTGAACTTTTCGGTCACACCGAGTTGCTGTAACTGAACACAGTTATGCATCTCGGTGCCACCGAGTTGTTCCACTCGGTCACACCGACAGGGTCGGGCTATATATAGACACGGGCAAAATTTTGGAAATTTCTCCGAAAGCCTTCGCCCGTGCAACAGCTCGCTTTGCCATCGTGGTCTCCGGATCGTCTCCTCGTCACCAGCAGCCTCCTATCGCTGGTCTCCGCCGCCGTCAACGGATTTCATCCCCACCGTTGCCGCCGTAGCAAGTCCACTACCAAGTTAGGGTATGGACTTGATCTTTGTGCTATCCACGTCTGATTCCTAGCACATTGTTTTCATATTGATTCTTGCCACGATTGAAACTCTTCTATCCAGCCAAAGTAGTTCATAGATTAGATGTGATTCAAATTTTTAGGGTTAGGTTTCCGCCGAAACCATCTCAGACCCACCGAGTTGAAAAACTCGGTCTCACCGATTTGGCTTATGCCATTGCACTAGTGACTCTCGGTCTGACCGAGAATTACTAATCGGTGCAACCGATTTGAGGATTCTGTGAAACCCTAGTAGTCTCGGTACCACCAAACTGAAACTCGGTCCAACCGAGATCGTCAGTTTAGGTTCCAAAACTGCTTCGGTATCACCGAGTTTGAAAATCGGTGGATCCGAAATGCTTTCTGTGGAAAACTAAGAATGAACTTTTGAGTCATTCTTTTGCAAAAACCTCTGCATTTTGTGATGCTCATCTTTTCTATCTCATCTATAACTCTTCACAGGGTCAGCAGTCAGCTTTTGCAGTATGTCTGATCAAAGTGACAGCCAGAACAGGGCAGAAGAGCAGATGGACTTGAGTGAGGGCACTAGTCCCTCAACTTTAGATGAAGGGAGCAGAAGTACTCCTAGCAATTTGCCTAAGGCTGCAACTAGGCAAAGGAGGAAAAGAACTTCAGATTCAGAGGATGAAGATTACAAAGCTAAGGAAGATGAGGCTACTTCCAAGAAAGTGGTGCTCAAGAAGGAATATGGCTCATCAAAGGATATAAAGCCAGGCATGAAGATTAAAAGGCCTGCAAGAAGGCAACCTATGCCCAAGGCCAGAGCATCAACTCAACTGCCTAAAAATCCTGATCCCAAAGAGCCAGCTGATGAAAGCAAGAAGAGGAAGGAAAGGGTCAAGAAGACCATGGCCAGAGTTGTAGGGCAACCTTCCATGATGGAATAGGAAGAGCTTTCTGCACCGACACCAAAGGCACCTAAGCTTATGGGAGATGCAATCAGATCTGGGGCTGCAACATCTAAGCCCAAGGAAGCACCCAAAGCTGCCCCCAAGGCCAAGTCTGCACCAAAGAGGAATACCAGGAGTATTCCAGCTGTTGAGAAGAACAAGGCCCCAGTGCCCAATATTGCTGAGGAGGAAGATGAAGAAGGACAGGTTCTAAGAAAGCTCAAGCTAAAGATACCATACCACAATGATGCCCATCCTGTGGCTGAGGACATGAGAATCAGGAAGGATTCAGGGCTGAGACTGTGGAGGATGGCAGATCCATATGCCACAAGGAGAAGAACTGCTGTTGATTACAAGTTCCACACAAAGGAATAACAGGACTTCTATGAAACAATCTTATTGGACAAGAAGCCCATAGTTTGTGATATGAGGTGGGTTGACTGGAAATACATCAAGGAAAATGAACAACACTATCCTGGAGTGCAAGACAGCTTTGTTGCTTGTGGAGTTGCAAATTTTGTTGGGCAAAAGCTCACAAATTGGAATGATGAACTTATCATGCAATTCTACTCCACAGCACATTTTTACCCAGATGGAAGAATTGTTTGGATGTCTGAAGGTACAAGGTACCAATCCACTATAGAAGAATGGGCAAAACTGATCAATGCCCCCAAGGAAAATGATGATGATCTGGATGTATATGCCAAGAAGAAAATGGGACACAATACCATGGCACACATGTACAAGGAGATCCCAGACAAAGCCCTAGAGACTTTCACTTTTGGATCAGTTCACTTTCTGTTGTCAGGGTTGCCAACTATCAATTGGATTCTGAGGCACACTTTGTTGCCCAAGTCTGGTGACCATAACATGATCAGAGGGCATGCCATCAACATGTTGCATTTATTTGATGTGCCACAAAAATTCAAAGTCATGAGCCTTATAGTTGAAACCATAAAGAGGACTGCAGCAGATCATAAGAGGAGCTGTGGATATGCACCTTAGATTCAAGAATTGATCAACTCAAAGATGGGCACAGGAAAATATCAGTTGGATAAGGAACACTTTCCACTTTATCCAGACTTTGAGGACAATGAGGTTGTCATGAATGAAGATGATCCACAATCAGTTCAATCCCAGGAGAAGGAGAAGGCAAAGAGGGAGAAGGCTGCCAAGATGCCAACTCAAGAGGAGGCATCTGAATATTTCTTGAAAACCAAACAAGAGCAGCCTGGTTACTTGATAGCATCATCTCTGAGGATTGAGAAGGGGTTGGCCACCCTAACTCAAAACCAGGAGAGCCTGGAAAGAATCATGGAACAAAAAAATCTATGATCTAGATGTCAAGGTAACTGAGATTCAGTCAGTTGTGGAGCAGCTGCGGGATGACATGCATGAGAGGAAGGGCGAAACTACCACCAATGTGTTTGCCAGAGTGCCCAGAGCCCAAAGGTCAGTTGCTGTGCCAGTGCCAGACACTAGAGCAACATCTTCAGCACCAGCCACTGCCCATTCAGCTCCAGTGCAACCAGCTTCAGCATCAACTCCAGCACCCTCTACATCAACTGAAGCCTTCGCCCTTGGAGTTATCAGGACACCACCACCAGAAGATCAAGCCTGAGAGTCGATCTAGCACTATGCATTTTCTATGAATTTTTTGGTAACTTGTTGCCAAAGGGGGAGAAAAATGTATAGATCATAGGCTTCGAGAGAGAGTGTGTTGCTTTTGTTCTCACTTGCTTTATTTGGTGGTTTTTCTATCTTTGTTTGCTTTTGGTTGAGATACTATGCTTGTGAGACATTGATGATCATGTGTTTGATCTTAAGCTACACTTATGCATGCTTGATATTGTCCTATCTATCTTATGTGATCACTCACTATGCTTGGTGATGAGTGCATGTATTCATTGTTTATTATTTTGAGCGCTCCGCCAAGATGTATGTGACATGGAAGAGTAACCCATGAGCCTAATTCATTGTGCATTTGCAGTCCAAAGCAAATCTAAAACTATGCACAAATTTAGGGGGAGCTCTTGCTTATCACATACTTCTCAAAGCGACGATGTTATTTAAATTTTATTATCATTTGTCGAAGCTTTGATCTATATGTTGTCATCAATTACCAAAAAGGGGGAGATTGAAAGTGCAACTATCCATAGGTGGTTTTGGTAATTCATAACAACATATAGCTCATTGAGCTAATGCTATTCCAAGACTATTGTTTCAGGAAAGCTCAATGAATGGCATGGCATGGATGATGAAAGTGGATCCCTCAAAATACTAAGGACAAAGTATTGGCTCAAGCTCAAAAGCTCAAGACTCTTCATTTTACATTTTAGTGATCCAAGATCACATTGAGTCTATAGGAAAAGCCAATACTATCAAGAAGGGATGAGGTGTTGCTTAATGAGCCTCTTGCTTCATGTGCTTAGTGATATGCTCCAAAACCCTCAACTACTTTCCCACATCCACAAATGACCTAAACCTAAAGCCAAAATCGGTCACACCGATTCTTTCTATCCGGCGCCACCGATTCCAAAAGTCATAGCCACTGCCACAAACCCTAAGCAAATCGGTCTTACCGATAGGAATCTCGGTCTCACCGAGATGGGATTGTAATCTCTCTGTTTCCCTTTGTAACGTTTCGGTCAAACCTAAGTGAGCGATCGGTCCCACCGAGATTGCAATGTAAACTCTCTGTTTCCTTTTTGTAACATTTTGGTCTCACCGAAAAGAGCAAATCGGTCCCACCGAGTTTACCTGACCGACTCTCTGGAAAGCTTATTACCAAATCGGTCTCACCGAGTTTGTGTAATCGGTCTCACCGAGATTACGTTATGCCCTAACCCTAACCGAATCGGTCTCACCGAGATGCATGTCAGTCCCACCAAAAATCACTAACGGTCACTAGGTTTACTAAATCGGTCCGACCGAGTTTAACCATTCGGTCCCACCGAGTTTGGTAAATTGTGTGTAACGGTTAGATTTTGTGTGGAGGCTATATATTACCCCTCCACCTCCTCTTCATTCGTGGAGAGAGCCATCAGACTAAACCTACACTTCCAACTTACCATTTCTGAGAGAGAACCACCTACTCATGTGTTGAGGCCAAGATATTCCATTCCTACCATATGAATCTTGATCTCTAGCCTGCCCCAAGTTGCTTTCCACTCAAACCCTCTTTCCACCAGATCCAAATCCTATGAGAGAGAGTTGAGTGTTGGGGAGACTATCATTTCAAGCACAAGAGCAAGGAGTTCATCATCAACGCACCATTTGTTACTTCTTGGAGAGTGGTGTCTCCTAGATTGGCTAGGTGTCACTTGGGAGCCTCCGACAAGATTGTGGAGTTGAACCAAGGAGTTTGTAAGGGCAAGGAGATCGCCTACTTCGTGAAGATCTACCGCTAGTGAGGCAAGTCCTTCGTTGTGACGCCCCCGATTTAATCGTACATTAATCATGCACGCAAATGTGTACGATCAAGATCAGGGACTCACGGGAAGATATCACAACACAACTCTAAAACATAAATAAGTCATACAAGCATCATAATACAAGCCAGGGGCCTCGAGGGCTCGAATACAAGTGCTCGATCATAGACGAGTCAGCGGAAGCAACAATATCTGAGTACAGACATAAGTTAAACAAGTTTGCCTTAAGAAGGCTAGCACAAACTGGGATACAGATCGAAAGAGGCGCAGGCCTCCTGCCTGGGATCCTCCTAAACTACTCCAGGTCGTCGTCAGCGGGCAGCACGTAGTAGTAGGCACCTCCGGTGTAGTAGGGGTCGTCGTCGACGGTGGCGTCTGGCTCCTGGACTCCAGCATCTGGTTGCGACAACCAGAAAGAAGGGAAAGGGGGGAAAAAGGGGGAGAAAGCAACCGTGAGTACTCATCCAAAGTACTCGCAAGCAAGGAACTACACTACATATGCATGGGTATATGTGTAAAGGGCCATATCGGTGGACTGAACTGCAGAATGCCAGAATAAAAGGGGGATAGCTAATCCTGTCGAAGACTACGCTTCTGGCAGCCTCCGTCTTGCAGCATGTAGAAGGGAGTAGATTGAAGTCCTCCAAGTAGCATCTCCAAGTAGCAACTCCAAGTAGCAACTCCAAGAAGCATCGCATAGCATAATCCTACCCAGCGATCCTCCCCTCGTATCCCTGAGGGAGAGCGACCACCGGTTGTATCTGGCACTTGGAAGGGTGTGTTTTATTAAGTATCCGGTTCTAGTTGTCATAAGGTCAAGGTACAACTCCAAGTCGTCCTGTTACCGAAGATCACGGCTATTCGAATAGATTAACTTCCCTGCAGGGGTGCACCAACTTACCCAGCACGCTTGATCCCATTTGGCCGGACACACTTTCCTGGGTCATGCCCGGCCGCGGAAGATCAACACGTCGCAGCCCCACCTAGGCACAACAGAGAGGCCAGCACGCCGGTCTAAACCTAAGCGCACAGGGGTCTGGGCCCATCGCCCATAGCACACCTGCACGTTGCGAGGGCGGCCGAAAGCAGACCTAGCCTAGTGGCGTTCCAGTCCAATTCGGCGCGCGCCGCTCCATCGCTGACGTCTGAAGTGCTTCGGCTGATACCACGATGTCAGGATACCCATAACTACTCCCGCGTAGATGGTTAGTGCGTATAGGCTCGTAGCCAACTCAGATCAAATACCAAGATCTCGTTAAGCGTGTTAAGTGTCCGCGAACGCCGAACAGGGCCAGGCCCACCTCTCTCCTAGGCGGTCTCAACCTGCCCTGTCGCTCCGCCACAAAGATCCACACAGAGGGCCGTCGGGACAAAGGTCCTTTCAGCCCCCAATCCGTGAATCACTCGCGGGTACTCTTCGAGCTGACCCGACTTTAGTCACCATCTGTATAGTATGTATGTATGTATAGTATATACCCGTGATCACCTCCCGAGTGATCACGGCCCAATAGTATAGCAAGGTAGACTGACAAGAATGTAGGGCCAATGATAATAAACTAGCATCCTATACTAAGCATTTAGGATTGCAGGTAAGGTATCAACAGGTGTAGCAACAATGTCAGGCTATGCATCAGAATAGGATCAATGGAAAGCAGTAACATGCTACACTACTCTAATGCAAGCAGTATAGCATAGAATAGGCGATATCTGGTGATCAAGGGGGGGCTTGCCTGATTGCTCTGGCAAGAAGGAGGGGTCGTCAACTCCGTAGTCGAACTGGGCAGCAGCAGCGTCGGTCTCGTAGTCTACCGGAGAGAAGAGGGGGAAGAAACAATGAATACAATGCAAACAAATGCATATCGATGCATGACATGACAAGTAACGATGCTAGGTGCGCCCAATCGCGGTAGTAGGTGATACCGACGAAGGGGGGAAACATCCGGGAAAGTATTCCCGGTGTTTCGCGTTTTCGGACAGATGAACCGGAGGGGAAAAGTTGCGAGTTCGATAGGTTAGGGGTGTGTGGCGGACGAACGGACTGCGTATCCGGAATCGTCTCGTCGTTCTGAGCAACTTTCATGTTGAAAATATTTTAATCCGAGTTACGGATTAAAAGATATGATTTTCTAAAGATTTTATTAATTTCTGGAATTTATTTAATTATTTAATTAATTCGGAAAACAGATTAATGACATCAGCATGATGTCATGCTGACATCAGCAGTCAACAGAGTTGACTTGGTCAACCTGACATGTGGGTCCAGTGGGACCCACCTGTCATTCTCTGTTTAGTTTAATTATAGATTAG
>NC_041385.1:124327910-124337256 GCF_002162155.2 Triticum dicoccoides
AGGAGTGGGGGGGGGCCGACCTGGGTCGGCTTGGTTGGCCCGATGGCCAGCTGGGCCGCGGTCCAGCAGGGGGGGCTTCTCCTCCTTTTGTTTTTTTTTCTTTTTGTTCTGTTTTCTTTTCTATTTTCTTTCTGTTTTAAATCATTCTAAACTATTTAGGCCTTTTATAAAAATGTGTTTACCTCACCACAATTACCTTTGTAATATTTGACAATCACCGAACATTTTAGTCTTAATTTTTGGAAACTTTTATTGTTATCATTAACTTGCATTTGAATTTCAAAACAGTTTTGAATTAACCTGAGATTAACTACAGTGACAGAGGTGACGTGGCACCATCAACGTGAGTTTACTGTAGCATGATTATCCGGGCGTTACAAATCTCCTCCACTACAAGAAATCTCGTCCCGAGATTTAGGAGGTAGAAGGAAACAGTGCGGGGTATTCATCACGAAGGCGATCCTTGCGTTCCCAGGTGGCTTCGTCTTCAGAGTGATTCGACCACTGGACCTTGAGGAACTTGATCGCCTTCTGACGTGTGCGGCGTTCAGCTTGGTCGAGAATGCGGACCGGATGCTCTTTATAGGAGAGGTCCTGTTGCAATTCGAGCACTTCATGGTCCATTGCTCGGATTGGGTCCTTGAAGCAGCGTCGGAGTTGTGACACGTGGAACACATCGTGAACCTGAGAAAGGTTCGACGGAAGCTCCAGTTGATATGCCACTTTTCCACGCCTTTCCAGAATAGTGAATGGGCCAATATAGCGAGGAGCTAGCTTGCCCTTGATCCCGAAGCGGTGAGCACCCTTCATTGGTGTAACGCGAAGATAGGCCTTTTCGCCAGGTTGATAGACCATGTCTTTATGATGACGGTCATACTGACTCTTCTGACGTGACTGAGCAGTCTTGAGATTCTCGCGAATAATGCGGACTTGCTCTTCGGCATGCTGGATAATATCCGGACCAAAGAGTGGACGTTCCCCCGTTTCTGACCAGTTCAGAGGGGTTCGGCACTTTCGTCCATATAACACTTCGAAGGGGGCCACCTTCAGACTAGCTTGATAGCTATTATTATAAGAGAACTCACCATACGGGAGAGATTCCTCCCATTTCTTGCCGAAGGAAATAACACAAGCTTGAAGCATGTCTTCGAGAACTTGGTTGACACGTTCAACTTGCCCTTGTGACTGAGGATGAAAAGCAGTGCTGAAAGACAGATGAGTGCCCATAGCTTCTTGGAAACTTGCCCAGAATCTTGAAGTGAATAAGCTGCCACGGTCTGAACTGATTACCAATGGAATACCGTGAAGCGAGACAATTCTGGTCATGTAGAGGTTTGCCAGCTGACTAGCAGTGATCGTTTCCTTGACAGCCAGAAAATGTGCAACTTTAGAAAGTCGGTCAATGACGACAAGAATAGCATCATTGCCTTTCTGCGATTTGGGGAATCCAGTGACGAAGTCCATTTCAACATGGTCCCATTTCCATTCAGGAATAGAGATAGGTTGCAGAGTTCCAGCAGGCCTTTGATGCTCTGCTTTGATACGACGGCAAACGTCACATTCAGCAACATAACGAGCAATGTCTTGTTTCATGTTAGACCACCAGAATCTCTGACGAATGTCTTGATACATCTTCGTACTACCAGGATGGATACATAGAGGCGTATCATGAGCTTCTTTCATAACTTTCGGAGTCATATTCAGGTTTTCCTTCTTACACGGCACCACTAGGCGGCCTTTGAAGTACAAGGCGCCATCATCAGCAATAGTGAAGGATGAGGGACTTCCTTCTTTGAGGTCTTGCTTAATCTTGTAGACTTCAGAGTCAAATCCCTGCATTGTCTTTATGGTGCCCACGAGATCGGGTTCAACAGCCAGGGTATAGAGGGAACCCTGGGAAACAACACGGAGATTCATCTTGCGGAACTCCGGAGGAGGGGGAGCGAGTGCACCCGGAGGAACAATATGGAGGTTTAGCTTTCTGAATTCTTCAACAAGTGAGGGCTGAACTTTGTGAACCTGGAGATGGTTGCAGTAAGACTTGCGGCTCAAGGCATCAGCCATTACATTAGCCTTGCCTGGTGTATAGGAAATACCCAAATCAAAGTCTGCAACAGTCTCCATCCATCTCTGCTGACGGAGGTTCAGGTCTGGCTGAGTAAACAGATACTTCAGACTTTGGTGGTCAGTGAAGATCTCGCAACGATTACCGAGTAGGTAATGTCGCCACTGTTTTAGTGCATGAATGACAGCAGCAAGTTCGAGGTCGTGAACTGGGTAGTTCTCTTCGTGAGGGCGCAATTGACGAGAGGCATAAGCAACCACTTTGCGCTCTTGCATTAGGACACAGCCTAATCCTTGACGGGAAGCGTCGCAGTAAATGATGAAGTCCTTCTTAGTATCCGGAGGAGCTAGTACTGGGGCAGAAGTCAACTTGTCTTTGAGTGCCTGGAAACTTTCCTGACATTTATCTGTCCATTGGAACTTGACGCCCTTATGCAATAGGTTAGTCAGAGGCCTGGCAATCTTGGAGAAGTTCTCGACGAATCGACGGCAGTAGCTGGCGAGACCGAGAAAACTTCTGACTTGCTTAACATTCTTCGGAGGAGTCCAATCGAGAATAGCCTGAACTCGTTCAGGGTTGACGGCAATACCATCCTTAGAGATGACATGCCCAAGATAGGTTACTTCGGGCAGCCAGAATTCACATTTGGAGAACTTGGCATAAAGTTGATGCTCTCGTAGCTTTTCCAGCACGAGGCGAAGATGTTCAGCATGTTCCTCTTCGTTCTTGGAAAATACCAGAATATCATCCAGATAAACCACGACGAACTTGTCGAGGTAATCCATGAATATATAGTTCATCAGGCGAGAGAAGGTGGCTGGAGCATTGGTTAAGCCGAAAGACATGACGGTGTACTCGTATGAACCATAACGAGTCACAAAGGCGGTCTTGGGGATATCCTCCTCACGAACACGGATCTGGTGGTAACCCAACCTCAAGTCGAGTTTAGAGAACACAGATGAACCAGCCAATTGATCATACAGATCATTGATCCGAGGAAGAGGATACTTATTCTGGATGGTAGCTTGGTTTATAGGACGGTAGTCTTGGACCAATCGGTTTGTCCCATCTTTCTTCTTGACAAAGAGAGAAGGTGCTCCCCAAGGAGAGCAACTTGGGCGAATGAAACCACTTCGAAGAGATTTATCGATTTCCTCCTTAAGCTCAAGGAGTTCATGCGGCGGCATCTTGTAGGGTCGCTTGGCTATAGGAGTGGTGCCTGGTTTCAAGTCGATGACGAATTCGACAGCTCTAGCAGGGGGAATCCCTGGGAGTTCTTCAGGAAAGACGTCTAAGAATTCACGCACGACGGGAATGTTTTCAATGCCCTCGAGTGGTGTAGCGTTCAATGCGTTTAAGGCATAAAGCCTGGCCTCGGCATTCCGAACCAGATGAGCATCATAGCTAATTATTTCATCAGAAGGGTGTAGCAGATGGACGGTCTTGGTGGCGCAAACGATAGAAGCAGTATGCGCCTTTAACCAATCCATTCCCAGAATGAGATCAATGCTACAGGACTTCAGTATGATGGGAGAGACAAGGAATTCCAGTCCTTCGATTTCTACAGGGACGTCGTTGCAAATCATGGAGGTTCGACATTGGCCCGCAGGGGTGTGCACTAATAGAGAAGCGTTCATGTCTTCACTTTTAATGCCATGCATGAATGCAAAATCTTCTAACATGAATGAATGCGATGCTCCTGTATCAAATAAAACAGATGCTGGTACTGAATTTACGAGGAGTGTACCCATCATAGTAGCAGGCTGGTCTTGAGCTTCATTCAGATCAATGTGGTTGGCATGAACACGGCCATAAGACTTGGCATTGTTGTTGCGGGCCTGGTTGTTCCCACGGCCAGTTGCTGGAAGGGCCAGTTGATTCTGTTTCTGGTTGCATTCCCTAGCACGGTGCCCTGGTTGTCCGCACCTGAAGCACAACCCATTCTCAGGGGTAGGAACAGGAGCTTGGGGTGGTGGAGTTGGAAGTCTCGGCTGCCTAGTTGGAGCAGCCGGCAGACGAGGTGCGGCATAAGACTGCCTTGGGGCAGGTGCATTTGGACGGTACATGCTGTTCGGGATCCATATCTTACGCTTCTGCGAGGGCGGGCCCGAAGATGAGCCCGTGTCACGGTTGCGCCTTTGAGAGCTCTGGTGTTCTTGCAGACCAGTCTCGACATTGATGGCCTTGTTCACCAAGGTGGCGAAATCGGCAAAGTCATGCACTAGAAGTGCGAGCTTGATGTCAGCTTGAAGGCCTTCACGGAACTTCTCCTGTCTGCGAGCATCAGTTGCAATGTCTTCTTCAGCATAGCGGGATAAGTCCAGAAACTCCCGCTGATAAGCTTCAACAGTCTTGTTGCCTTGGGTGAGGTTGCGAAACTCACGCTTCTTCCGGTCCATGACTCCCTGAGGAATGAAGCGGGCACGGAAGGCAGCCTGAAAGTCTGGCCAGGAGATGATTGTCCCAACTGCCAGAGTACGCCTGTGGCTGTCCCACCATTGCGCTGCGGGTCCCTTTAGAAAGAATGAAGCAAAAGTGACATAGCTGGCAGGGGCTACATCAGCAGACTCCATCTCATAGGTGATGTCACGGAGCCAGTCATCAGCATCAAGCGGCTGGGTTGAGCTGTGGTACACACTTGGGTTGAGGCGTATGAAATCCTGCAGAGTGGTTGTGTTTGGATGCTGGTTCATATTGGGGCGAGGAAACTGAGCCATCATGTTTTCCATGAACTGGCGATTCATCTCAAGCTGTTGGATCATACCAGCCATGTACTCAGGCGGTGGTGGGAAGTTGCCTCCACGACCACGACCAGCTGGTCTAACCATCCTGCTAATATATAATAGGGGTAGTTCAGTATTGAGAAATTTGCATAGACAAGAGTCATTCATGATGAAACATGCATAATGAAAGGAGCACGACAGATACCACATAGATAGTCGGCATAACTTACAAAAGGGGTCGGACATAGAGTTCAGTACACAGAGTTCAGTACATAGATTAAGTCATCATAGGCGGCACGCAGGCTCGCGAGTGCATCTAAGACTAATGAGCAAGACACATCAGTCCCAGGAGGTACTGTGAAGGTAGTTGTAACCTGACAGCTGGTAGTGAGGCAACGGATAGTCCTCCACGTCAGTGGCCTGGGGGCCGCGGATACTCTGGTGTAGAACCCGACGCTCAGGTGGCAGAAGAGGACCAAGTGCGGGAGAGTAGCCTCCCACCTCTGGCCATCCGACACCATGGGGCATCACGGTCCTGGCTGGGTAGATCGCAGAACGCGGCAGCTGTCCAGACCGGACAAAGGGGTGCAACCGCGTCAGAGCCCTGTAAAGGTGCTGACGAGTGGTGTACAACTCGTGGCGAAGAGCTCTGTTAGCTCGGTCCAGCCCATCAGCATGCAGAACCAGGCGCTGATGGTGGAAGGGCTCTCGGGTGACGGTGGAGTAGGCGGCAGTGTAGTATCCCTCCGCGCCAACGTCAGATGCGATAGGAATGTGTCTGAAAGGGGAAGTGTCCAACGCCTGATACTCTCCACGAAGACGTGTCAGAGCAGCATGAGCCGCATCGTGGACTGCCATCTCGATGGTCACTCCAACACCATGAGCGGTGTGCAGCACGGTAGTGGACTCATACTCCCGAGAGTAGAGGTGGACGATGGCACGGTACTGCTCCTGGTTAAAGTCCTGGTACTCCTCGTAGACGGTGTACTCAGGGTGCCAGCGATAACCCAGATAGGTCATCATATCAGCTAGCACAGCAAGTGATCCTGAGGCACCAATGGCCGCAGTGTGGCGCACGACCTGCCTCACGGGTTCCATCTGAAAACAAAGATGTTTCAATGGAGTCAAATGACAACATGGGCACTATTCAAAATGCTATCCTACAGAATAACTATGGCTTATCCAACTTTGGGGTGAACGTGGTAACGGGATCCTAATGTCAGAGTTAGTAAATTCGTTTAACCCGAGTAGAAAAGAGTTCAGAGTCCCAGAGTAAAGGTCGAGGAGTAAAAGATCCTAGTACCACCCAATGGCGACGTGGGCCCGTAAGGCTCACAGCCATGTTAGTAAAAGTTTTGTAGTGACTAGACTCGACTTCGGCCAAGGAGTGTGGAAAGCGGATTCCTACAGGCAGTCGGCTCTGATACCAACTTGTGACGCCCCCGATTTAATCGTACACTAATCATGCACGCAAATGTGTATGATCAAGATCAGGGACTCACGGGAAGATATCACAACACAACTCTAAAACATAAATAAGTCATACAAGCATCATAATACAAGCCAGGGGCCTCGAGGGCTCGAATACAAGTGCTCGATCATAGACGAGTCAGCGGAAGCAACAATATCTGAGTACAGACATAAGTTAAACAAGTTTGCCTTAAGAAGGCTAGCACAAACTGGGATACAGATCGAAAGAGGCGCAGGCCTCCTGCCTGAGATCCTCCTAAACTACTCCAGGTCGTCGTCAGCGGGCAGCACGTAGTAGTAGGCACCTCCGGTGTAGTAGGGGTCGTCGTCGACGGTGGCGTCTGGCTCCTGGACTCCAGCATCTGGTTGCGACAACCAGAAAGAAGGGAAAGGGGGGGAAAAGGGGGGAGAAAGCAACCGTGAGTACTCATCCAAAGTACTCGCAAGCAAGGAACTACACTACATATGCATGGGTATATGTGTAAAGGGCCATATCGGTGGACTGAACTGCAGAATGCCAGAATAAAAGGGGGATAGCTAATCCTGTCGAAGACTACGCTTCTGGCAGCCTCCGTCTTGCAGCATGTAGAAGGGAGTAGATTGAAGTCCTCCAAGTAGCATTTCCAAGTAGCAACTCCAAGTAGCAACTCCAAGAAGCATCGCATAGCATAATCCTACCCGGCGATCCTCCCCTCGTATCCCTGAGGGAGAGCGACCATCGGTTGTATCTGGCACTTGGAAGGGTGTGTTTTATTAAGTATCCGGTTCTAGTTGTCATAAGGTCAAGGTACAACTCCAAGTCGTCCTGTTACCGAAGATCACGGCTATTCGAATAGATTAACTTCCCTGCAGGGGTGCACCAACTTACCCAGCACGCTTGATCCCATTTGGCCGGACACACTTTCCTGGGTCATGCCCGACCGCGGAAGATCAACATGTCGCAGCCCCACCTAGGCACAATAGAGAGGCCAGCACGCCGGTCTAAACCTAAGCGCACAGGGGTCTGGGCCCATCGCCCATAGCACACCTGCACGTTGCAAGGGCGGCCGAAAGCAGACCTAGCCTAGTGGCATTCCAGTCCAATTCGGCGCGTGCCGCTCCGTCACTGACGTCTGAAGTGCTTCGGCTGATACCACGACGTCGGGATACCCATAACTACTCCCGCGTAGATGGTTAGTGCGTATAGGCTCGTAGCCAACTCAGATCAAATACCAAGATCTCGTTAAGCGTGTTAAGTGTCCGCGAACGCCGAACAGGGCCAGGCCCACCTCTCTCCTAGGCGGTCTCAACCTGCCCTATCGCTCCGCCACAAAGATCCACACAGAGGGCCGTCGGGACAAAGGTCCTTTCAGCCCCCAATCCGTGAATCACTCGCGGGTACTCTTCGAGCTGACCCGACTTTAGTCACCATCTGTATAGTATGTATGTATGTATAGTATATACCCGTGATCACCTCCCGAGTGATCACGGCCCAATAGTATAGCAAGGCAGACTGACAAGAATGTAGGGCCAATGATAATAAACTAGCATCCTATACTAAGCATTTAGGATTGCAGGTAAGGTATCAACAGGTGTAGCAACAATGTCAGGCTATGCATCAGAATAGGATCAACGGAAAGCAGTAACATGCTACACTACTCTAATGCAAGCAGTATAGAGTAGAATAGGCGATATCTGGTGATCAAGGGGGGGGCTTGCCTGATTGCTCTGGCAAGAAGGAGGGGTCGTCAACTCCGTAGTCGAACTGGGCAGCAGCAGCGTCGGTCTTGTAGTCTACCGGAGAGAAGAGGGGGAAGAAACAATGAATACAATGCAAACAAATGCATATCGATGCATGACATGACAAGTAACGATGCTAGGTGCGCCCAATCGCGGTAGTAGGTGATACCGACGAAGGGGGGAAACATCCGGGAAAGTATTCCCGGTGTTTCGCGTTTTCAGACAGATGAACCGGAGGGGAAAAGTTGCGAGTTCGATAGGTTAGGGGTGTGTGGCGGACGAACGGACTGCGTATCCGGAATCGTCTCGTCGTTCTGAGCAACTTTCATGTTGAAAATATTTTAATCCGAGTTACGGATTAAAAGATATGATTTTCTAAAGATTTTATTAATTTCTGGAATTTATTTAATTATTTAATTAATTCGGAAAACAGATTAATGACATCAGCATGATGTCATGCTGACATCAGCAGTCAACAGAGTTGACTTGGTCAACCTGACATGTGGGTCCAGTGGGACCCACCTGTCATTCTCTGTTTAGTTTAATTATAGATTAGTTAAATTAATTAGTGATTATGTTAATCTAATCAGGATTAATTAACTTAATTAACTACTTAATCAATCAATTAATTAATAATTAATTTTAATAAATCATTTTTATTTTTATTAATCATATTTACTATTTTTATTTATCTTATTTATTTATTTATTTATTTTATTATTTTATTATTATTATTTATTTTTTTAAGCGTTCTGGGGTGGGACCCTGTGGTCAGTGGCACTGAGTGCCCAGTCAGCATTGTTGACCACGGTCAACGTGGTCAACCGAGCCCAGGGGGGCCACGGGCAGCGACCCAGAGGCGGGCCACGTCGGTGCCAGGTCAGCACCGGCGCCGGAGCAACGCCGGCGAGGCCATCCGCGGCGGCCGAACGCCGGAGATGGCCGGAATCGCGCTATGGCGCGCCATTCGAGCCCTGTTCGGGCGCGTTCGAAGGGTGGGGCTGGGCCGCATCCAACCGTGATGGTGGCGCGGGCCGTAATGGCCGGAATCTTCGCCGGCGGCGAGTGGAGGCGGTGGTGGCGTTCGGGAGGTTGCGGGAACGGGGCTACGGGGCGCAGGGGGTGTGGCCAGGGACGGGGCAAGAGGGAGGCGCGGGGTGCGGCAGTGCGCAACCCGGCGTGGCGGCGACGGCGGCCCTCGGGCGCGGGCGTGCTCGCCGGGGCCGTGGCTCGGTGGTGGCGATAAGGGGCGCGGCCGGCATGGGGCTACCCGAGCGGTGCCGAGGCGAGGAGGAGCTCCGTGTGGGAGGTCCGGCGAGGGAGGGGAGGTACGCGGGCGCGGCCGGATCCGGCGACCGGAGCAGAGGGG